>NC_143396.1:109865486-110168516 GCF_052110815.1 Crocodylus siamensis | reverse complement strand
TATGATTTGATTATTGTATGGCTCTGACAGTTGCTCGCTTATTCTCTTAAACTAAAAAAGAGCTCTTCAACATTAAGGCCTGGAAAGACAGTTGAACATGTGGCCAAATGGGTATGTATGCCAATGTAACAGCTTTTAAAACGAGCAGCAACTACTGGGCCTAGTTATTAGGCACAGCTCTCTCCACTTTCCAAGTGGCAACAGATTTTAGAAAGGAAACACATATCATAAAAACCAACAGGATAAGTTTTCTCCCCACCAGCGTATTTCATCTTTAACCAGATTTTCCAGTCAGGAGGTTCTTGTAATTTAGTTTGGGTGACAGTGTTCCTTCCAACCCTCTGAAGGTAACATTAAAAATAATACAATAGCAAAAATTACATTTTGTATACATTAGTTGGGGATATTACGCCCTGCTTACAAAACTATTTGGCTTCCTGCTTATTTAGTAAATATATTGACATCTATATAACAGTTTCCCCCCCCAGCTTTTAGCTTTTTACACTAAAGAAAACATCTAAACAAAATGTAATCCATGAGGTAGAACTTGAACTGCCATGGATATTTATAGTACCATATATCTATGTAATGCATGTGGGATTTATCCTAGTCAGACGTGTATTATATATTGCCTGTGGAATGTTGAAGTAAACAGCAGGGTGACTTTAGAGGAGTCAGTATTTCACCTTCCTTCTTTTCCTTAAAGTTAAACTAAATAGGGGTCTGAGATTTCCATCTGCAAAGTGACTGAGTAAAAATGACCTCCTTACTCAATTTTAATATTTGCATGTGTTCAGATTTATATTTAGTAACTTGAAAAAACAGAAATCCCTTTCATTAATTGTTTAGTGTTTCAAAGACCAAGTATATGGAAAAAGTAGCTGAAAGTCTACTGTGTTCACAACTGATCAATAGAAGTACTACCTAACCAGTAACTACAGTTTAAATTGTAATCTGCCCTCACTTGCACCAGTGCAATCCATATCAAGGTAAGAAGTATACCAAGCAGCTAAGATTGAAAACAACTTGAGTAGAATTTGGAAGAGAAAGAATACCCCAAGCTTGACTTTCAACCACTACATGGAGTTTGCAGAGTTGTCAATCAAGTTTACATGCAAATAAACATTTGCTTGGAGTGGCCAAAAATCAACAAGGGACAAGCACGAGCCTTGAATAACTGATTACCATGTTTTCCCCCCCGCATACAATGTCTTTTCTCCAAAACTCAGAAGCTGGAAATTGGGGTATACATTATAAGAAAGGAAATGTGGCAAGAGCTGTTTCTGCAGCATAAGCCTCTGCCAGAGAAAGAGAAAATTAACACTCCATATGTTCCACATAAGGAAGCAGCACAAGGAACATGCTGAGCTCCCTAACTGATCCAGTTACTTAAGGCTACTTACAAGTATTTTCAAAGAAAGATCTCTTTTTTATCATTCTGCCTTTCAAAAACAAGGCATTTTCTCTTAGTTAGGGGCATGCTGCACGCAAGAAAACAGTATTACAGTTTCTAGAAATAAATGTTTAAGTAAATCTAAGAAAAAGTCTTTCCTATAGTAACTTCTGTAAGAATCTACTGTTACAAAAGTATGAAGATTAAAATTACTTTGTACCCTAAAGCCTCACCTGCTGGCCCAAATGTCTCAGAAGACTTTTCTAGAATGCCTGTTGGATCAGAAATGAGTGAATAGAAATTCAACAATTTATACATATTTTGCCAGCACTCTGCAGAAGGCTCGCTCTGTTCTGACACTGTAATTGAATCTGAGTCATCCATATGAATAGTCATGTGATCAACTACATCCTTTGAACCCTTCCTGGATACTTTAGAAGTTCTTCTTTCTGATCTCCCAAGGGAATTCTTGTTTCGAGATTCTTTTTTATTGTTCTCATTATTGGCTCGTTTGTTCTTTGCATTATTTACTCTATTAACTCCATTGAGGCTTCCCCGAGAACTACGACTAAAGTCAGACGAGCGGAAGTCTCTGTGTTTGCGGGTTTTAAAGGTCGGTGTTGGAGAAGCTGATCCAGCTGTGTATCTGCTTAGTTTGATATCTGTCTGTGTGGCTTTGATATCGTCTATCATTGTACTGAACTGATGAATAAGACGAACCAGTGCCATATCCACATGCTGGCTTATAGACTGGCAGGAAATTGTAAAGTTACAGTGAAAAGTATTATAGTAACGCTTATTCAAATCATGAAAAGCAAGGGCACTCGTAGAGTTTTGTGGTGTGCACATTGACTTCTCCATTACAACAGCACTAATGCTAAACGTTTCCAACATCAACGCTGGTTTGAATTCAAGTGGGGGAAGATTGACAGCTCCTTGCCTAATAAAAAGAAAGAGAGATCAGTCACAACTTTTAAAAAGAAATGAAACCCAGCTCAGTTTAAATCACTTCTATGCAATAAATTCAATCAGAGATAGTAAGAACATTCAGTTCCTTCAGGACAACACCTTCTCACCATGACTTTTTCCATCTTTACTATATAGTTGCACAATGCCATACAATAACGACCTTGCACCAGCAAGACACCGACTGCTGTTATCCCCCTGCTTCACCTGTGGCCGTTTAGCTTGCTATCCCTCATGGTTCTGTAACAGGATTGACAGTTTTAAGACACACACATACACACACACTCTTTTACCTTCGTGCTCGTTTGTTTTTTCTCTCCTTTGCTGTATCTGAATCAACAATGTCTGCCCTCAGACAGTCTAAGGTCCCTGAGAATGAAAGGTGTTCTCCAAAGTACATTCTGTAGCACAATGGTACTGCATCTTGAGACTGAATCCCTGTATAGCTCAGGAGAGGTTTGAAAACAACCTTTAAAAAAACAAAAACAAAACAAAAGAAAACACACAAATTTCTGAATTACGTCTAAATCTTTACTTTCCAGTCACATGGCAGGGGGTCGGACTAGATGAGCTGTCTAGGTCCCTTCCGACTCATTGATTCTACGATTGATTCTAAATACTGCTCAGGCACATAAGAGTATATTCATTAAATCTATTATAAATTGTAAAAAAACCCAAACCTGCAAAATGTATTTGTAGCATGTCCCAGGGGGACAGTCACTGGAGGACAGGAGGCCCTCCATGCAGTGGAACTAGAGATGGGGGTGACCCACCCCTACAAGAAAAGCCCTAAAACCAGGGCAAACTTACTGATTTCAGGCCGTAGAGTGAGACAAGCCACACCAGCAGGAAATGCCCGCATGGTTCGTGAGCCACGCTTACTTCCGGCTGAAGCTGGCACAGGTAGATGACGTCATCTCAGGATGCCGCCCGGCCAGAATAAAAGCAGGCACAGGGAGAGATGCCAGGGAAGCAATGAAGGCGGCAGACGGGAGAAGGTGCTCCCCATGCCGTGGGCAAGCAGTGCCAGTGCGTAACGAGAAATCAGGCTTCAGTGGAGCAGGAGAGGTCCTCATTAGGGGAGAGGACCCGGAGCAGCGTTGAGGGACAATCTGAGCCACAGGCACGGGGGCTGCAAGTGAGGAATGGCTGCTATCCTCCTCCCTTAGCCTTCTATCAAACTGCCCGGATTCTTTTTTGTTTGTTTGCTCTTTTCTTCTTTTTTTTAGCCAGAGACGGCATGGAAAGGGTGGAGGCGAGGGCTGGAACATGGGCAACGCTCCAAGGACTGGAGCAGCCTAGGAACCGCGGCAGCAGCTGGGTGGCCGCTGAAGACACACCAGAAGAGCAAGGTAACCAGGTCACCCCAAGGGTACAGTGACAGGGAAGAGCCAACTGTAGCCCAGGTGATGTAGACAGCAGGGATTGATGAGACCAGAAGGCAAGATGCACCAAGACCAAGTGGCCTGTCCTGGAGGCTGGCACATGGAAGGTGTGTAGGGGAGACAGAGCCCCACAGATATCCACCAGGGGGCGTGGCCAACCTGAGAGAGTCCTTAACAGGGGAACCTACCACTGAAAATCCAATCAAAGTCATGGCAGGTGAGTTTCTGGGGCTTTCCCTGGGGTAATCGAGGACCTCTCCAGAGGTTACTGGAGCCCACGCAGCGCCCAACACCAGGTGCAAAGGTGGCACGTGAGTGTTTATTCAAGACTAGGTGGGCACACATTGATACAAAATAAATATAGTGAACTTACTCATCTGCAAAAGCCACAAAAATACCCATGAAGCATTATAGCTTCAGCAACTCATTAATTTGAATGGAAGTCTATGTAAGCAGGGTCCCATCTAATCACAGTGAAACAAGTCTGCAAAACAGCACCACCCTTCATGCAGGTCTTGGATTTAGTTTATCATAAATCTTTTGAGCTCTGAACGTTTAGAGGACTGTGACCCTTTGCCCCCCTCCAATTTACTGATAGCATGAGGAGGAACCTCACAGGGCTTTTTTGGGACTTTTGCCCACACCTGTGTTAGGCTATGCGCTACAGTGCAACATAATAAAAGTTCCCTTATATGGTGTTTGTTTTATGACAAAAATGTTTTCCCTCCCATGGAATTCCAACACACACTATTAAAATACTGACCTGCGCATCTGCCAGTTGAACAGCAGGAAAGCCCTGGTTCCCCTCTTCGACACCTGCAATGTCATCCTGACTGGTGCTATGCTGAGAATGCGTCCCATCCAAAGTGTTCTGGTCACTAGAGAGAACTGTATTGAAATCTGAAGCAGAAGGAATTGTAGGAAGGTTGGGAGCAGCACCTAAAAGAGTAAATCTGAGTATAACACTCCATAATATCACAAGTCAGAACAACAGTTCCACTAGACTATTCCTTAGTGCTGACTAGTAAAAGTATAGGAATTAACCTGAAAAGGGGTACTATATAGGAGTGTTTCATTTTGCCATTATAGAAATCAAGGTCTTTAACTAGGCTGCTAACATTACTAAACAACCTTAGGAGTGCTTCTTTAGTACCAATTTACTACAGCTAAAGTTCCCATAACACTAAACAATTTTTAAAAGGGAGAGAGGAGAGGAAACAGACTTATTGTTTCATCCATCCACTAAGCAATAGAATGGAGTTAAGCTGCTATAACTTTAAACATGAATGAAAAAACAGCAGTTTCACTTCCACATGGAACAGAACTGAGTGGACAAAACAGTTACAGGAGATCAGCTGCTAAACACTATAATTTTAAAGCACTCTAACTGTCCATCACTTCACCCCTCCTATCATTTAACACATTTACATATCTACAGCTACTCTACAAGGTGAGTTCAATTTCACAAGAAGTGGAATACACCCTAGCCTTATTAAAAATCAGAAGTCTGGAAACCAGATTCACAAAATAGTGTTAAATAAAGGAAATAGACCCAGATCAAAATACAGCATTTGCTAGCCTAAAATTTTATAGGCTTCCATGATTTGTACAACTATGTGATGAGATGAAAATTATCCTGCTACATCACAACTCTATGGTAATTAGTTGTGATCTATGCAGCAATAAGGGGGGAGAGGGTCTGGAGTTCCAGTTCATATGCGTCTTGTCTTGATGTACACGTGCCTCTAGAATATGAAACTGAATCACTCCAGCCAGCAATGTCCACTGGGGCCATATCTGCAGCCTAGATTTCCTTGAGTCCCATCATTAAAGGTTGTGAATGGTGGAACTGCTTCAACCAACCCACAAGTTCTTGACTAATACAGAATCCCAGAAGAACAGAACACCATGGATGAAGCAAAAGACACTTTGCTTCAACAATATCTCATAACAGATATCCCCAAAAAGGGCTGGCAATCTCCAAGACCTACTGATCCACAGTAAATCTACAATAGCCTTCTAACAAACAAAAAGAAAGCTGGCAAGGACAATTTTGGCAGATTGTGACAGGCTCTCAGCTGTCTTGATGGTCTGAGTTCAAGAGCGAATAGTCTCCAATCCAAAGATCATCTAGCATCTGGACCTTTTCAGGTATTTCTAATGACTGGAACAAAGAGAACAATCAACAACCTTGCAGACATGTTAGGCCCCTGAAAACCAGCAGAAACTGCAGTTGGTGCAGAATATAGGTGACCCACCTGCTGCTCCTGCTACCCAAGGGTTATGAGGAGCATATAACTCCAGTACCTCAGGTATGCTCTGGCTCCCAATAGCTTTCCAGGAGCAATTCAAAGTGCTAGTTCTGATTTATAAGGCCCTAAACCATCTGAACCCTACATATCTAAGGGATTACCTTCTCCCTTATACTGCATTGTGATCCCCAAGGTCTGAGGAGAGCAACCTGTTGCAAGTATCATCAATGAGCCAAATCCAATTAGCAAAAGTGTGCGGAAGCTTGTTCTCAGCAGGTGTTGCTCAGCTCTGGAACTCTGTCTTGAGGCCTACAAAGCTCAATATTCATATGAGATATTGTTTAGGGCAGGGGTCAGCAACCCATAGCCCATGGCATCATTGGATCCAGTTCACGCATGTGGGGCTTCAGCAGCAGCAGGCATTTCCCCTACGCCATGGCAGGGAGAAACAGCAGCAGCAGGCACCTCCCCCACACTGGAACAGGGAGAAGTGGTAGCCAGGTTCTAGCACCACCCTGCCCACCACTGACCCAAGGCGGGTCATTCCAGGCCACAGCCTGAGAAAGGGTGCCGGCTAGAAAAATATTTAGCTGCAGTACCAACAAAGGATAATAGTTCTTAACACTGCTGCACACATCTGCTTTTAGTTTTGAATTCATAAACACACCATTGTCTATTATCAGTATCAACATGCATACATAATCCCTTAACTAGATCAGCATTATTTCTCCCTATTCAACTATACTGATAAGATTTAAAAAAAAACAAACCTGTTTGTACAATAGCCTTGTAGGGTAGTCGCTACAAAACTTTCGAGAGAAACAAATCATGATAGATCAGTATGTTCAGGCCACAGAATTATGCCCACAAGAAACTGAAGTTGTGATCAAATTATTCTTCTCCAATAAAAAAGTCAAACTACCCCCACACCCCAAATATCTTTTACAAGTAGGACAACATTATTTCTAATTTGTGGTACTCTACAAAAAATAGTACTCTACAAAATAAAACACTTTACAAACACCAAACAAAAACCCAGCAAATAATACCTTAATAATTAATAAAATAGGAACAGTGCCACACCCAGGGAATTCTTTAAAAGTATGGAAAGCTAAACAAATACAAATTTTTTTAAATATCAGGGCCCATATTTGTTCAACATAATTATTATCTTATAATAATTTAATAACTTGAGAGGATGACACAGCTGAAGGATGGTAAACAAGTTAGATGAAACACAAATATTAAACCACTGAAAATTAAAATATTTAGATTTGAGACTTGAACAAAGGCTTATAAAAGCACTAGAAACAGACTAGTAAGCTACAGTAGGTTTTAAAGGATTTTATCATAGTTTTTTTTTGAGTCTTCAAATCTCAGCTCTTTTCCCCCTACCATATCCCAACTATTTTCTCTCCTTTTTTCCCCCCTCCTACCAATCCACCATTTTGCCTCCCCTCCAGGATAGCAAAGCTCATTTGCTCTTAAGGCAGCCAAAACGTACACTTGCTTACGTTTTGTTTCCAATGAAACGCACAAAAAAAGAAAAAAAAAAAAAAAAAAAAGAGAAGCAGGGTTTTTACAGTGCAAACAAGGACCTTCACAAAAATACAGCCTTTATTGTAGAAAGAGGAGCCTCAACACAAGGATAGAGAGGGATGAAAATAAAAAGGATCTGTACATGTTGGGAAACTTGCAACACTCCAACTAAATCACCAGACAGCCTTCTGGAAAGAAATACCGTACTTACTTCAGTCCAAGATACATTTTCCACCCAATCTCCCCTTTCAACATGGGGAAAACAAAACTGCATCTCAAAACAGAGTACCAAGTGAAAATGCAGTACCTGCAGACAGAAAAAGCAGCAGGAATCCACTTAATGAGACATGGGGAAGAGGCATCTGGCAATGTGGGACCTGGTGGAGATGTAATGGGCAGCACATGGAGACAGGGTGATGCAGGACCCAGGGAAACAAGGGACATGCAGAACGGAAGTCCACGACAGTGCGGAACCCACTGCAGAGGCATGGGGTGACACGAGAAGTGGCATGGAGGCAGCCAGCAATATAGCAGCAGCACTGCAGGGTGGGTGGGACAGGGTGGGGTGGGAAGAGGGAGAGTGAAGGGGATCAGGAAAATTTATAATTTTCCATCTACATAACCTAATTACTGTGGAGTTAACTTAAATTTGAAGTCATAGCATCATAGGAAATTGGGGATTGGAAGGTACTTCAAGTAGTCATTTATTCTAGCCCCTCCTCAAGGTAGGACCATCCCTGAATAAAACATCCTAACCAAGTGTCTGTCCAACATGTTCTTGAAAACTAAGGATGGGGATTCCACAACTTCTCTAAGTAACCTGTTCCAATGCTCGGCCAGCCTCTTGTCAGAAAGTTCCTCCTCATCTCCAACCTAAATTTCCCCTGCTGCAACTCTTCAGCCTGGCAAAGAGAAGGCTCAGGGGGGACTTGGTGGCTGCCTATAAGGGGGGTGCATCAGGATCTGGGAGAAAACTCGTTCACCGGGGCTCCCCAAGGGATAACTAGGTCTAATGGCCACAGACTTCTAGGAGGCTGATTCAGATTTGATTTAAGAAAAAACTTCTTTACAGTCCACGTGTCCAAGGTCTGGAACAAACTCCTCCCAGAGGTGGTGCAAGCACCTACTCTGGACTCATTCAAAAGGCGTTTAGATGTTTATCTTGCTGGGACCAATTGATCCCTGCAGACTTTCTGCCTCTGGCAGGGGGGCTGGACTCAAATCTTACAAGGTCCTTTCCAGCCCCTAATGCCTATGAAATTACTCCTAGTCCTGTCCCTGACAGCCAAGTCATCTTAGGTAAATACAGGAAATCTAGAAGTTTGAGCATTTTTTATTCCCCTTTCAGCTGTTTGGTAACCCTAACTTTTTAGTTTTAAATTTTTTTTTTATTCTCCTTCCTTTCAGGAACAATTTTTTTGCAGTTTATTGAATCCTGCATGAATCACCAACAGGTTGAAAATGCTGAGTAAAGAGTTAGTCAATACAGAATGATAGAAGCCAGAAAAGCAAAATTTACATTTTGTTGATATAAAAGTCTTTTCTATTAAAACTCATGGTAATATTTTAATTCTACACATGCATATACATGAATTGACTGCTTCTGTGACATAAGGGAGTTCTAGCCACCTTTGGCAGATAAGGAACTACAAACAAAAAATAAGCATACCCCAACAGAGCAGATTTCTGCTCACTGGCTGGCTACAGACAATTGCCAGAATTCAAGTATAAGAATCTACTACTTCTCCTTCCAATATGCAAGGATACAAATCATCTAACTATTACCAGAACACATACCAGAACTCTGCTTCTGTGGTAGAACTGTTCAGTTAAGTCTGAATTCATTTCTTGGACGCTACTGTGAAAATTTGCAATGGCCATATCACCACCACCCTATGTTGGAACCCATCCACTGCTACAGCTACCTCCACACCACCAAGATTCAACCTAAACATAGCACTAGATGCATCATCTACTGCCAAGCTCTATATTACAACTACATCTCTTCTGATCCCACCAACTGCGATGCACACCTCAGGGATCGACAGCAGGGTTTCCTACATTTACAGTACTATCCCCAACTGTAGCCATGAAAATCAATAGAGCCAAACTCAGATTCAACTTGGACCTGCTACAACACTAACCCCAAGACAGGGATAACAGAATTCCCCTGGTCATCACTTACAGCCCCCAACTTGAATACCCATGGTTCCTGGCAGATGTTAAAACAATTAGGTTCAGATGAATTTTATACCCCATCCCAAATATCACATCACATCACATTTCCTGCCTTGCCAGTTGTACATGGCAGAAGGCATGATGTTTGGGATGGGGCATAAGATTGCTCCAACTGCAACTCACACCACTGCAGAGCTGCTTTCTGTCCAATTCTGGGCAGAAGACAGCTCTGTCCCAGACCTGGGGTTGCCCCCAGGCTCCCAGCCGATTGCTAGACCTGACCCAGACAATTCTAGGTCTTGCTCAAGATCAAAGATCAGCAGATTGTTGGATCAGCCTGGTAGTCCTCGATTACGTCAAGACCCAAGGCAATCCAGAGTGGATCAAGACCCAAGGCCATCCTCATGCTGATGCTGACAATCAGTTTACTGACAGCATTGGAAGGGGGGTGGTGCTATAAGTTCAATTTATATTCCACAAAGATGTTCAATATTTCGTGGAATATCTTTGTGGCTGGTTTGTCATTTTATGACATGCTAAATTGGCTGTGTAGAACTTAATATTTAATAATCACACCATAGCTTTAACATGTGTCAGTAGCCCTACACATATCATTATTGCCCTCAAACCCCACCTAGAAAATGACAGCCCTCTCAATGAGCCCTGGGAGACAAACCTGTCCAGCCCCCCAGTGATGTTCCTCCAAAAACAAACCAGCTAATTCCAATCCTCACCAAGTCACCAGGCCTTGCTACACACACAAATACCAGTCATGTCCCTCTCATCAACACATACCACATCATCACTGGACCAAGCAGTACAAATTGTAAAACATCCAGGGTTTATTCACCTGCTCCTTTACTAAGGTCATATATGCCATCACCTGGCTCACACAACGAACCATCTCAGAGTTGACCTTCCGTAAATAAACCCATAATACACCTTGAAGAGAAAAAGCTAAAAGCACATAAGGGGTGGTACCACACATTCAACTTAATACTAAGTGCAATAAAAACTGAAACAACTGTATGTTCAAGCAGTTCAGCCTGTGTTAAGTGCCCTCTTCACATTGCAATGTTGCTTGCTTTCAAATGAGAAATCTCTCTTTAACACATCCTAACTTTAAGAAATCACAACATCCCCAAGATTTGCATCTCTTGCAGGTGAACATGTGATGCCACCGTAACACATACTAACTTGGAATATGTGACAATAGTCCAATGATTTGCAAGTGTTTCTAGTAAACATGTGACAAGGCCCTAAGAAATAGAAGATGACAACTTTTGTTTTATTTTACTTTGATATCAAACCAGACTGTTTTTTTTCATTTTCTAGTTCAATTAGAAAGACAGAGATAACAGTTCTATTTGTTAAGCTCGTTGAGTCACTTGTTAAATTAACCAAGTAAAACTGTTAACAGCATGGAAAAATTGAGACTCCATAATATGCAATTGTAGCTAGAATTACTGATACCTGTTGGAAGGCTATTGTGTCCCGATTTGGTGACAGGGGAGTCTTGAACTACACTTCCTCTGTTTCCCACAGCATTTGACATCCAGTTGTAGAAACTCACAGATGATGGCTCAGATAATAAAGGGTGTTCAGAAAGCATCTCAGTAGCCATAGTATTTCCTATAGAAAAAAAAAAGAAAAATCAAGAAAGCTTTAAGAAAGTTCACACAAAAATAGCAATACAAAACTGTTACAAGACATGGCTATAATGCTGGTGAAAAAACAGGAGCAATACATTTATTATTAATTGATTTCTGATTTTTGAAAAGTCTTCAAGGGCTGTTTCAATAAGCTATAGATGTTAAAAAGCACTAACAGTCTACTGGTGCTAGTAGAGTAGCATGCTATTTATGATGCTAGCTGATGCCATGTTCAGACATTCTGAAAGCTTTATTAATCTCTATCATAATTAGACAGAGTCATTAGGTCATTTTTCTGTATAAAATATTTCATAGCCTGACAGTAAAGGAGAAAAAACAGAGAAAATAAAAATGTCAACTAGGCAAATTCAACACATCATATTCTGAATGCAGCATTAAAGAAGTCTCAATATGTACCTGAAACTTTTACAGCAGCACACAGAGAACAGAAACCATTTTCTGAAGATCACACACTAAAATGATCTGTGCAAACTGACATATGATTTACAATCACTAAATACAGACCAAGTGAAAGGAACATTGTTTGACCTATTTTTTCCATGATGGCTAGAATAAACCAAACAACAGAAAATAGCTAGACTGAGATCCAGCTTATTAAAGTTGACACACAATGCATTTGTACATTAAAAACAAAAGAGTGGCAAGAGTGCCACAATGGAAATATTTCATAAAGACTAAACTTACTTGCTTCTTGTTCACTGCCAAAACTTATGAAATACTTTCAGTTTGTCTTTGATTGACAAATCTTATTTTCAATATTTTTCAAACTGTACCTTTGGAAAGATCCTAATACAATGGGACCTTAATGCTACGCAGTCTGAGTACGACCATAACAAAAGAATGGGGAACAGAGTGAGTAACATTCTCAGTACAAATTCACCTATTTAACATTAATTTTGTATTCCTTTTTCACCTTTTCTTCTAATATGCAGAAGATAATATACTTAATATCGCTCCCAAAAAAGCATAACAAAACATATATAGGATGTGCAACAAAGTCATGGTAAGTTTCGACTTTGTGGCCCTAACTTTGAAAGAAGCAACTTTCATTTTGCACTTTTACATGTTTATTTTCCTCATTTTTTTTTAACCAAATGGAGGGAAAGGGGACATCACTGGCTTTAAAAATTAAGACCTATGTAAAACTTGCAAGTAGGAAATTCTCTGCAGTCACTGTGAATTAGCACACAATATTTGTGTTCAGCTTCCCTTCCCTTGAGCCGCTGCAGGACAAACAAAAATTCTAATCTTCACAGCACTGGAAAGAGCACCACTATGTTGTGGACGCACAGGGAAGGAGAAGGTGAGGAAGAAAGCAAGGGAAAAAACAGCACAGAACAGCCAACATTCTGGAAAGGAGAGAAGGTGAAACCTGAGCAGCACCCTCTAAACTACTCCTCTGCCCAGGCAGAGTGTAGGCTATGACATTACAAGGAAGCAAGGCATATGAACACATTATGACACCATAATCAGACACAGCTGAAAGATTAGTTTTAATATTGAACCTACTCCTCAAAAAGGAACAATTTACTCACATAGCAGAAACACTTCTTCCCCCAAAAAATCAGCGTCTCAAGAGTGGGATACAAGTCTTAGGAAAGGAAGCTGATTTTCTAACCAGAACAGAAGTGCCTTGCTTCGATTTCTGCTTGCAGAATCAGTGGCATTTCTATTCAGGCACTTAAGGGAGTCAATTCACTTAATGGTTCATTCCTCTTCACTCTAGAGATGTTAACAATTTTCTCATTTTCAATAGTATTAATATTCCACTAACCATGCTAACTTTTCTTCTGATAATTTTGCTGTCTTTTTGCTACTCCTGGTCTCGCTTCCCCTATTTCATAGCCTTTTAGACTATTTTTAGCTCTTTTTGAAATTGTAGATCCACCCATGGGGACCAGCCTTTAGCAGCAGCGAGGGTTTCAGGTTTTAGCAAGGCACAAAGAGAAAATGAGTGACAGGAAGATTAGGTTCTGTACTTGGTCTATAGTGATAATGCTGGGGAAGAAAAAAAAGTCTCTCTTCATTGTGCCTTGCCAAAAAACAAGGTGCATGTTTTATTTGGAGATGTGTGGTATGCACAAAAATACGGCATATGTAAAAAATTTATGGAGTCACCCTATTTGATTTATCTGAGAAGACCAATTTTTTTAATTGGAAGAAACTGAACTCCAGGGGAATTACCTAAAACTACCTATTTTGTTCATATTTAAAGGCAAACAATATTCACCATCCATGGACAGGACCAATTCAAGATTTCACCTCACAGGTTTATATTTCCCCTAAAGTTATGAAAATGAAAACCAGGAATTAAAATCTGATATACAGTAATCACCACTACTATAAATAACCCAACTATAGTTCAGAAAGACAGAAAGGAAAAAAAAAATCCTAGAAGAAAAACAATAATCTTATCTATTAATAATTAAACCTTTACAAAATAAAATTGAAAAAATAAACTATGTTATAATATTTACCTGTACCTGTTCTTGTTAAAGAACTACTTTTAACTGCTGTAGTACTTCTTTGAGGAGTCCCTTCCAGAAGATTATGCAAACTAGGAAAACTTCCAGTAAGGTAGCTGAGTAGACTTTCTTTTCTTGGGCTTTCCTTCACTGCCATTCCAGAACGGCCAACATGCACTGGTGAATCTGTAGCTGTATCACCACTAGTGTAGCTCAGGGAGTGATATGGATGTATACCCTTATAAACATAAAATAGAAACATTAAGCTCTAAGTAAGCTAGGTATAAATAGCAAAATGGGAACAGCTAATTATTAAATGTAATCTGGACAAGTAGCCTAAATATTAGGCTACAGTCCAGAAACTCAGTCAATCTGGTTCTGATTTGTATCTAGGGAGTCTTAGATCTGGTTGTCTTTATGTTTCTATGCTTGCCTCACCAGCACTGATAGCTACATACATGATTCTAACAAAACAACACATAGCCTTCTTAAACCTTTATCTCAGAGCTACAAATAATTTTTAGTTAATGCATTTGTCCTCAAAACAATTTACGTGCACTATACATTTTTGCATGTGCAATGTAAGTGTTCATTGTTGGACGTTGTTGTTTTGTTTAACTATGATCCTCAAGTTAACTGCCAGGATAAAAAACAGATAAAGCAAATATTAATAGACTGCTTAGTGCTCAAGAGTATCTCTTTATTATGAGAGCCAGGACTTAATTACCATAGTATTCACTGCATAAGTCACTCTTTAGGACAAAGTGAAAATTAAGACAAAATTAAACACAAAATAGTTACCGCCTACTTCCGTAATTAGATTATAAGAAACTTACCTTTATCTTAAGAGCAGAATCACTGTGATTATGGGTCTTTGATAATTTCCTCATTATCTCAGCACCAGTTACAGGACCAGAAGAAACACCAGCAGGTGGAGGGCGGTTAGCAGTTCCTTCTAGTAGCATTGTGTGTTCGCTAACTGTAGCTAACACAGGTAACAATTATAAAATTAGCTACATGTAAAAACAAGGCCAGGAGTATCTGAGACGTTTTTATTTCCAGGATGTTATGTTTACACCCATACTTGTGCATTTTGATGCGCACACTCTTCTAAACAAAATTTAAAAACAAAAGACTGAAGTCTCAAACAGGCATACTGTATTCACATTTGTACAAGAACACAACATATTCAATTCACTTTTTTCAACTGGCCAGACTAGTAGGGCACTTTTACACTTAAGTATGCTCCTTTTTACACTTGAGAGAAAGGAATTCTGGATTATAGGCAGTTTCAAGTTACAAGGTTTTGCACTTACAACCTTGTTTATAAATTGACATCCTGTTTCAACTTTATGACATCAGTTTCAACTTTCCAACGCTTGATCTGATACCAAGCAATGCCAGTGAACAAGTTCGCTGCATCACCCATCTCCCTGGAGAATATCTGTTCAAACTTCCTTAGACACTTTCTTTAAGACTTCAAAGTAGTGTCGTTAAGTCTGAGGACTTCCTTGGACTACCTGTACTGCCTAAAGTAGTGTTCAGCAATGGGCCAGATCAAGCCTGCAGAGCCTTCAGATACAACCTGGGATGCCAAACCTTCGACTGCATTTGGCAGCAGAGCCAGCCCCCTGAGCCATGCTGCAGTTAGCCCCTGAGGCACTAAACAGAAAGGAAGCTCTGCTAAGCTGTGCCACCATCAGGTTGTACAGGCACCAGAGTATGGGACTTTTGCTATACTACAGCTAAGCAGTAGGGAGAAGTAGCAACATTGGCTGGATCCTAATGCCCACCTACCTCCAATCTGAGCAGGATCATTCCTGGCCCCACTGGAAAATACTACTGTCTCCTTCCCTAAAGTGTTTCAGTCACCTGAGTTTAAGCTTTGGAGTCAATAACTTAATTTAATGAAACAGACCTCAACAAAATAACCTCACATCAATACATGTTGCTAGGATGCCAAATGGAAATGTGCAGTTTTCCAAAGGAGAGCATAAAAAATCCATTCTTTTCAATATCATTATATCTCCACAATGGAGACAACTGCATATAACCACTGCCCATACAGGAAGATTTCTTTAAGCTGTTAGTAGATGGCTTTTATCCAAGTCATGATTTTTTTTTCCACGTTTTAGCTTTAAATATGCCATTTTCTTCATTTCCACATAAAACTCTTGAGGAAAAAAAGTAATGTGTTTAAGAATAGCATAACTCATGTTATGCACACTCATGTTATAAATACAGACCACTGCATTCTTTCTGGAAGATTAAGTAGATTTTCTAACTGCAAAATATATTATTGAATTAATAATACAAATAGGAAGGGGCTTAAATTAATGATACATTGTAAAATCAGGTATTATTCACCAGCTGCATTCATGCCAAATAAATAATGTAGCAGTAGGCAGTAGAAACCCACCATGCAGCAAAGAATTTTTGCTAGGATTTCCACAAAGATACATGTCCTCTGGAAGGAGAAAAGTTTGAAGCCCATCAAAGAGCCCATAAAATTTTGAAAACTATGAGTCAAATGCATGACAGACTCCAACACTGGAGGCAACACAACATTGTCAGTCAAATGTACACGAAGCAACTAAGCTGAAACTTTTCATGCGGTAATCAAAAACTAAGAATGGAAGAAAGACAAAAATCAAATGTTCCAGTTTTTCAAAATCTGATGACTGCCCTAACTGTAGTTAAATCAGGGCAAGAAAGGACTGAACAAATAACTTTGGTTTATACAGATTTAATATAAGATGCCCAAACACTAATTTAAAGGTTATTTTACTATGAAGGTTGCCTAAGGAGTGGTACAGTTTAAGTATTTGTACAATATAAATGGAACACAAATACCTGCGTCAAACTCGAACTCTGCTCCATCAGCACTTGTATCACTCTGAAGGCCACCTCCATTGTCTAATCCAAGTCCATCTTCATGCTCGTGCCCTGAAATTGTCTGGAGTTTTAATGGCTGAGCTGGTCTGTGCAAGCTTACTCCTTTGAAGGCTGGCGTCACCACAATAAATTTCATCCACTGCCTAGCCAGGGCAACTAGACCTTTCTTTAAGGTCACTAAGGCAGGAAGACCATCACTCTAGAAATGCAGATGTACATCTTAGCATTTTATAACAAACCAAGAGAAATAAATGCTACAAACTATTTTCTGAGCATGCAAAATATGACCTACAATTAAACTTCTTGAAGAGTTTGTATATCTTCCTTTATATTTAATGGTGCAAAAATGACATCTTTAACATTTGTACTTTCATAGATTTCATAGACATCAGGGCTGGAAGGGACCTCGGGAGATCATCGAGTCCAGCCCCCTGCCCAAAGGGCAGGAAGTCAGCTGGGGTCATAGGATCCCAGCAAGATGAGCATCCAATTTACTCTTGAAGGTGTTCATTGTAGGTGCTTGAACCACCTCCGCTGGCAGACTGTTCCAGACCTTGGGGGCTCAGACAGTAAAGAAATTCTTCCTTATGTCCAGCCTGAAACGGTCTTGCAGGAGTTTGTGACCGTTCGACCTCGTCATGCCTTGGGGCGCTCTGGTGAACAAATGTTCCCCCAGATCCTGGTGGTCACCCTGATAAACTTATAGGTGGCCATCAGATCACCCTGAGCCTACACTTTTCCAGGCTAAAGAGTCCCATGGCTCTCAGCCTGTCATCGTAAGATCTGTTTTCCTGACCTCTGATCATGCGCGTGGCTCTCCTCTGGACTCTCTCAAGCTTCTCCACATCCTTTTTGAATTGTGGAGCCCAAAACTGGACGCAGTACTCCAGCTGCGGCCTCACCAAGGCCGAGTACAAGGGGAGAATGACGTCCCGGGATTTGCTCGAGAAGCATCTATGGATGCACGCCAGCATTTTGGTCGCTTTATTAGCCGCAGCATCGCATTGCAGGCTCATGTTCATCTTGTGGTCAAGGATGACCCCCAATTCTCTTTCTTCTGTAGTGCTATCCAACGTAGCACTGCCGAGCCTATAAGGATGCTGCAGGTTTTTCCTCCCAAGGTGGAGAACCTTGCATTTTTTGGTGTTAAACACCATCAAGCTCTCGTCCGCCCATTTGCTGAGCTTGTCCAGGTCAGCCTGGATCACCCACCTATCTTCTGGCATGGATGCTTTGCCCCAAAGTTTGGTGTCATCGGCGAACTTGGCCAGTCCACTCCTGACTCCAATGTCCACATCATTAATGAAGATGTTGAACCGTATGGGTCCAAGGACAGAGCCTTGAGGGACCCCACTGGTCACAGGGCACCATGATGAGTGACTGCCATCAATCACAACCCTCTGGGTCTGACCACGGAGCCAATTTCCCAGCCAGCGGATCGTGGTGGAGCCAAGGCCACAACTGGGCAGTTTGGCCAAGAGGTGATCATGGGATACCAGATCAAAAGCTTTTTTGAAGTCAAGATATATGACATCAATCTCTTCTCCCTAATCCAGGTGATAGGTCACCTGGTCATAGAAGGAAATGAGATTGGTCAAACAAGACCTACCTGCAACAAACCCGTGCTGGCTATCCCTTAGGATGTTAGCCTGGGCCAGTCCATCGAGGATGGCCTCCTTAATAAACTGTTCTAAGATCTTCCCCAGGATAGAAGTCAGGCTAATGGGCCTGTAGTTAGCCGGATCCACTCTCCTCCCTTTCTTGAAAATCGGCACCACATTGGCCTTCTTCCAGTCTTCGGGGACTACACCAGAGCGCCAGGAGTTTTCAAAGATCCGTGCCAGGGGCTGGGCTATGACGCTTGCCAGCTCCTTGAGTACCCTGGGGTGCAGACTGTCAGGGCCGGCTGACTTGAAGGTATCCAGCTTCTCACGGTGTTCCTTCACGAGGTCAGCATTTATGGAGGGTAGGGGATTCCCATCACCCAGATCTCCCTGTCCCACAGCAGGCATGGGCATCCCATGGGACTGATGAAAGACTGACGCAAAGTACCTACTTAATAGGTTGGCTTTTTCCTGGGCATCAGTTGTCAGTTGCCCCATCTGGTTTAGCAGGGGTCCAACGTTGCCCTTGCTTTTCCTCCGTACTTAGATTACATCATATTCATAAAATAAAAATTGCAGTAAAGTGCACTTAAGAGTAGAAACCTAACAGCACTGGGTGGACAACTTTAACAGTATTGAAGGAGAGAGATACTAAAACATTGTTTTCTGAGAGAGATTTGTAAATGTTTCTTGGGGGTGGAGGAACCATTTTTCAACAAATTTTACTGTACACCATAAAATATCTGCTTCTTATTTTTATTCTACAGTGCTCGTTTTAACCGTCAAGCTCACACTGGTACATACTAGTAACTCTTCACTTTTGTAAGGATATGGAGACACAGTCCCATTTCAAAGAGAGAGGGGCAGAAGCTGTTACACTAATAGTTACCTGTGCCAGAGCCTTTACAATAAAAATGTTGCAAAACCACTCTAAATAACACTTCATCCAGGGTCAAACTTGGAGTGATTTAGCTCACCTGTATCACTACTGCCTCCTGCAAACCTAGCAGTTAAAATATAACATCTGCTGCATGCAGCAGTTGCCTCTCCACTTTCAGAACTACACCAATTACATCTTTGTCCATACCCTAAAATATTGTACAAATCTCACAGGCAGGGAAATAGGTTACTTAATACAGAAATAAAGATATTTACTTCTATTAACATTCAAAGGATTCATGTAAACTAGGGGTGTCAAGCTCTTTTGGTTGACTGGGCCAGACAAAGATTGAGAGGGTACTTGAGGGCTGCATCTGGACTGCAAGGAGCCTCGTGGGCCTGATCCAGACACACCTCCCATGGCAAGCTGAGCAGTGGCATCATTAACCACTAAGCTTTCCTGAGCCGCAGATATTAATGCACCATGGCTCAACCCTCTACTGCCAGCATCCATCTCCAATAGGGCTCCACCACACAGACAACACCCCTGAATTCCTCACTTCTTCAGTAGCCCCCGTG
Source organism: Crocodylus siamensis (assembly GCF_052110815.1). Taxonomy (NCBI): domain Eukaryota; kingdom Metazoa; phylum Chordata; order Crocodylia; family Crocodylidae; genus Crocodylus; species Crocodylus siamensis. Next base: position 110,148,708 of record NC_143396.1, on the reverse strand, counting down.
GGGTGGATCTAGCCTGCAGTCCATATCTTTGACACCACTGATGTAAACAAAGCCAAATAATATTAATGGGAGTTATATTTCTATTCTTAATGCTTGCTGTATGTCATCTTGCACCTCCAAGTTAATGAAATTGTGGCCCGAGTAAAAGCTACTTATTAGCAGGCTGCTAAGGCCAATTGCCATCCTAAAATTCATGAAGACTGAATATTCAATCTCATTTCTGCAAGCTCTTCTAGAGATAATACTAAATATTAAAAGTCTTAATAGACTGAGTGTTTATCATTCAACTACAAACTTTTAATGGAAGCTGAAAACCAACATAAAATATGGCATTAAAATCTATTTGGAACATATGGTTCCTACATATGGGGATAAATAATATATCTTAATAAAATAAAAAGTGTCAGCCAGTCTATCATGTAGAAATAACAAGTTTAAAGAAGAGACTTACATTAAACTATGAAAATATTAATAAGTTAAAATTATCTGTTTAAAGACATCTCTAGTCTATACTGAAGTTTTATATGATATACTAACTACAGCAGCACTGTGAAAATAGAAGTCCCCCTTGCTTCTCTCTCTCCCTAGAACTTGTGCTGTATTATTTATATCTGTATGTATTATTTATATCTTTAAAGGTTAACTTACCATGGTGGCATCCTCAATAATGGAATAATTTGCTTGATGAAGGTAGTGATGCAATAGATTACACAGCAAACAGGAAGGATTTTCTTGTAGAAAACGAGCCACCTTAGTAAGCCTGTTGTACTTGCTTCGCAAAGGGAAGTGTGCACTTTTATTCTAAAATAAACAACAAATATTCATGCAGTTACTTTCCCTTTCCTATCTATAGCTGTATCTCACGCTTGGAGAGTCTGGTGCTGCCGTTAGCGAAAGCTCTAAGGTGTCGGACTGCAAAGACTGAGGACACAAGCCCAGGGCTGTCAAGTGGCAGAGTGGCCCAGACTTTTGCAAGGGCGAGATCAAGGGCTAAAGGGCCCTGAGCCAACAAGGGTGTGGCTGGAGCTGGGGCCCGGGAGCCTCTGGTTCTGAGACAGTGGACCTCAGGCAGAAGGAACCAGCCAGAGTAAAGTGGGCCAATACCAGGGGGCCTCAACCCAGAGAAAGGCTTAAGACCCAAAACTCCCCTGCCTTCTAGGGGCAGCCTTCCTGTCCAATCATAACATCAAGGCACTGCAGACAAAACAACAGGGTGGGACCCAGAAAGGCCAAGCAAGGTGGGGTCCAGGTGGCTGCCAGGAGGTGACTTTGCAGCCCCAACACCAAACTTGCTACAGCATATCATTATAGTTAGACAAAAAAAATTTCTATTGTTGTGTGTTTTCTACTGAACGCATTTTTCAGTGAGTCGTTCACCTCTAACGCCTCTGTCATTATACAACCCATAACAGCACAAATCCTCAGAGTTCCTTCAGTTTCTAGTTTGTTCAATGAGGATTTCAGCTGATCAATGGGAAGAAGCCAGGCACCAACAGCAGGTGTTGCAGTGCTCAGGAGGTTCAGCTGCCTATTTGAAAGAAAATGAAATATTAAAAAAATTAATGTTCAACAATCTTATCAAGGTTTGCATATGCTTTCAATTTTTATTATGAAATTGGTAGATATACCTACATTTAAAACCAACCTTTCTGTCCTCTAAATTCAATTTCTTTAAACTAGCAAAAGTATAATGTTAAAGGCTACATGTGTGTGCACATACTCACTCTCTCACCCTCTCCTCCTTCCCTTCCATCCACCTCCTCCTTGCTTCTAGATACCCTTCTTCTAGTCTCCCCACTCTTGCCCTTCATGCCGTGCATACAAAACTAGATTTTTAAAATGAAACAGATCAATGGTGAAAGCAAAGTAAGAACATACTAGCTGGTTCTGGAAAATGGGGAAGGGAAAGAAAATTGGGGACAGGAAAGAAAATCCTTCTCTCTGGTCTCTTCACTTTTTCATCAACCTTTTCTCCTATATGTTATAATGAAGTTCATGTTAGGAGAAACCCCTGGGTCAAAAAAAAATCTTTGCTATATTTTATATTTGAGAGTTTGATTCAGATTTTCAACTGCAATAGTCTCATTCTGTAGCTTTTCAAGTTTGATTTTGGAGCTTAACTTCCATTGACTTTCCATAAGACTTCAGATCCTAATAGCCTAAATCACTTTTCAAAATGGGATTTATACCCTTCAATAGTTCACATTTCCCTGGCACACCATTGAAAGAGGTTGCCAAAGTGCTACTAGCTCCACATTACTCTGTGTGTGTGTGGGGGGGGGGGGGGGGGCGGGGAAGGAACATAACTAATTTTCAAATAGCTATTGAGCTTATAGTATTTGTAGCTAGAAGTATTTGATTTAATGCATCATTGATTTCTATCTCTGAACACTAGGAAAAAACATGGAATTAAAATTGAGATTTTAGGACCCACAAATTGGGTATTTTACACTACCATGCGTAAATATTTAAATAGACTTGTCAGGCAAACTCTGCCTTTGAAATACTCTGGAGAGCTGGTCACTTTCATAGGTCAAGATTCGGTATCTGCTCTGTGATACAGTCTCCCCTAAAGCATATAGTAGCAACTGACTACCTCAAAGCAAGTTGTGAAATATTCAGGAAGAGATAATTGACCAAAAACAAAATAGGGAATTTTTTTAGTTTTTAAATGCAGAACAACCAAATGTTTAGCATGTTCAGGATGTCTCCATTTTCAAAGCTGTCCTCTGAAAGAGATGCACACAATTAACTGCAAGGCATTCAGTACATTACTCTAAAAAAAATAAAAGTGGAATCAAGCATGAGCAGATTTGAACCTCATGTCACAAGAAATACAGGTTGCATGTCGAAGCATCAGGTTAAGACCAAAGTTTTAATATCCAAATTCTAGTAATTTCTCTAAATATATGTCAAAGCTTCTCAAAACCAATAAATACTTTTTAGGTTCCTTTCTTGATACGTCTGTGCTGTTTACTTAATAGTCTTTTTTATAATACAGTGTGTAAAATTATTATTGCCACATATTGGCAGCAGCACACTGAAGGAGGAAAGAGTTGGTATTGACTTATCTAAATCTCACAAATGTTGATGTTCAACTAACAGCAGACGCAGCCATAACTAAGGAGATTTCTTACAGAAAAAAAAGTAGACTATACGGTCCTGCTGCTTTTATTTCCTTAAATGAAAAAGTTATACCTTGAAAACACATGAGCAGGAGAGCGCACATTGGTGGGAGCTGCAAAACTAAACCAAATTTCTTTGATTGTCAGTTTCATACTGCAGGAGTCAGGTGGGGGAGGCATTAGAGGTAGATCTTTTTTTAGATCATCAGATTCAACTCCTTCATCCTATACAAACGGAGGTACAAAGGTAAAGAGTTAAATTTTGAGAGAGCAACAACTTTTAACATAAGAACAGCATGTAGTTTAAAAAATCCCAAGGACCTAGACAGACAAATCAAAAGCCATACACAATGCTGACCTTTCCCCAGTCAGATGAGGAAGAATCTTTCAAAATGTTGAAACTTTAGCTAGGTAAGTGGCTCCTTCTATTCTGGTAAGTACAACAGGTCACCTAGTAAAACTATGACTACAAGTTCTGCATTATTTCTGGCAACTGCTAAAAAAATTGACCTTGTGCAAGTACCAATTGATTTCATAAGACATGCAGCTACCTGCTCCTCTGAAACTGAATTTCCATTGATGTCTGAAGAGGGACTTATTCCATCACAAGGAAGATTATCTTCAGACACATCAGTATTATAGCCACTACCAGTTGGAGAATCTGAAGAATTGTTGGACGCAAGCAATCCACCCCTCTCTGTAGCACTGGATTTACCCATGACTCCAAAAGTACTGTATAAAACTGCTCCAGACTGTCTTCCTCCTATGAATACAACATTAAAGTAAACAGATCTTCTGGATGCATTGTGTTCATTTTATTTATACAAACTTGTCATATAGATTCATATCATTACCAGGCCCTGCAAAAAATACCTGTTTTTCCTATATTATAACTATTTTCATAAATGCTCTGCTGCACATCTTGATTAAGCTTTATGCACAGAAAACAATTTACTGTTTCTGGAGTATTTTCTATTTCCTTGAAGCAGCTATTTCACATGATTTGCAGCCAAGCGACACACAATGTACTGAAGAGAACAAATTTGAGGCAAAGTAAAGGTATAGCTCATTCTTTAACAGAAATACGCTTTTGGTCTGCAAAACAATGCTCTAACCTAATCAAATCCCTGCAAGGTGGTGCAGTGCTGCAGTCACCCCTACCCCTTTGGCTGCACTACATGTGCAGTGAGCTCTTGGAGAATACCGGCATGTCAGCAGAGGTTCTGTTGGCAGCTCTGTACATGGCATGAGCTCACTGGCTGGTCAGTGCAGCTTCTGCTCCGTCTCTGCTTTCAGGTAACTCAGGAGCCGGATGCTAATTTGCTCTTGTCCTCATTTCCATTAATGTCTGAAGAGGGACTTACTCCATCACAAGGAAGATTATCCTCAGACACATCAGTATTATAACCACTACCAGTTGGAGAATCTGAAGAATTGTTGGACGCAAGCAATCCACCCCTCTCCGTAGCACTAGATTTACCCATGACTCCAAAAGTACTGTATAAAACTGCTGCAGATTGTCCCTCGCTCCCCACAAGTCAGCAGCAGGGGAAAGGAAATGAGGAGTAGCAACAGCTAGAACTCAGTCCTTGACTTTATGGAACCTAAGGGCTTCATGTACCTTCCCCTCACCCCCTCTTTTCTCCTGCTGCTGAATTTGGGAAAGTGAAGGGGGAGGAAGAGGACGAACAAAGAGCAGCTAGCTCCACAGGGAGAGACTTGGGGCAAACCCCGCGCCAATGAGCTTATAACACTCACAACACATACATAGCTGTGCCAACATGCTGGTGAGCTCTGAGAGCTCTCTGGCATCCAGGATCACAGCAAAGGGCTGAGGTTACACACACCTCCTCTGGCTGTGTGGCATATGCACAATAAGTTCTATTCAACCAGTAGGCACCACACAGCTGAAAGGAGTGTGACCACACCCCCATCACTGCAATCCTGGATCTGCCCATGAATCTCTGCATTGATGGATTTCAGGACTATGACTTGCATGAATAGACAAAGCCCAATTTTCTTTTAAATTAAAATTTAAAAGCTACAGCTCCTTACATAACACTCAAACAAGCCCAACATTTTATAAAAATATTCTACACCAACACACTGCAATGTGATCAGATTATAAAAGTGATTAGGTCTGTTTGCCTATTAAAGAACAGTTAAAGTATCTATCAAATAACTGGTATTTTATGTGAACACACAAACATAGAAGTAAATGTTTAATTTAAAATAAACATAGTGATTAAAGACTTGGAAGATCTAACACAGTATTGCACTAATCATGTAAAATAATTAAATAACCATATTACATATAATATAGTAATACTGTAGCTTTACCTTTAATTGTTAAATTCTCAATTCCACATTCAAACATTATCCAGCCCCACTTTTCTTGACTAGGACCTATGCGAGTAACATCTGGAACAGCTTGCTGATCCGTTTCATCAACAAAAGTGAAATCATCCAACTCTTCCAAAGTAAAGAGAACTTTTGATTTCTCAAAAGGAATTGCTGTTATTGCACAAGTTCCAATGTCTGTAAAAGATGAGCCATTTATTACAAAAAGCTCGTATCTACAACATTGACGGTTGAATTTGGGGCAGGGTATTGCATTTATCAACTACGCACATACAGGAAGCAATGAGAATAGGCACCTTAGCATTTGAAACTGGCACAGAAAAATGTCTGCTCGTTAAACACTGTTCATAGAATGAATGATTCCCTCCCACCCCCAACCTTCTTTTCTTTTCACATTCATACAACAATTGCAGACACAAGATAACCAAAAATCACAGAAATCAAAGCCCACATATATCTCAATAGTAAAGCAGACATGCCATTGTTCATCTTGCAAGTGTATAAAGCACAAAACCGGGGAACCCTGATCATTAAGTCAATAAGGATCCCAGGCAAAACATTTCAGAAGTATTACAGGATGTACTTTTCTATCTAAGATCCAAGATGTCAGACCCCCTCCAACACTCTGGCCTGAAGACATGCCTAAATACAGCTACTCCTTGCTTAAAGTCGTAGTTACGGGCAGTCTTTGGACTTACAACAATTAATTCCTGAAAACCACAATCTCAAGTTGAAACGATGCAACTCGGAACCAATTTCCCATAGGAAACAATGTTATAAATAGGAGAGTGGTTCCTGAACCATGGCCCAATACCCTATTTTCACCAAAAATAACCCAGAATATTGTACAATACAGTACTCAATCAATTACAGACAAGTAATATAGCTACATTTATTTATTTTATATATGTATTTATATTGTAAATAGCAATCATACTGATTTGGAAGGACTTTTTTGAGGTGACTTTGCTGGACTTTTTGAAGAGCTCTTGGACTTTTTGAAGGGTTCTTGGCTACAATCTTCTCAGGAGTCTTGGCTGCAGGTCCTTCTGGAGTCTTGGCTGCTTCCTTAAAGAAAGTGTCCAAGGAAGTTTGGACAGATATTCTCTTCTTTTGCTTGTAAGTTTGTCTGTAGTGGCTGTACATGTTAGATACACCTCTATTCACTGATGCATTGCGTTTAATGTCAGGGTCAGGTTTCTCAAACAGGGATATGGTAGCTTCCATACCTCAGCCAACACTTTTGTTGTCAAGACTTTATGGGGAGGAGTCTCTTCAACAGTGGGTGCATCTTCTTCCTCTGCCACTTTTTGCTGTTCCAATTCAAAGAAGTCCTCGTTAGTTAATTCTTCAGAATGTGAAGCCAGCGACTCATCAACATCTTCTGATGCAACGTCTAAGTTGAGTTCTTTGCCCATTTCAGCAACATATTTTCACCTCTTCAACAGTGTCTGTAAAGCCTCGGAAGTTGGACATAAACTTAGGGCACAATTTTCTCCAAATACCATTCAAAGTTGATTGACTTCATCCCATGCCTCACCAATGTTCTTAACTGCATGGTAAATGCTGAAGCCCCTCCAGAATTCCTTCAGAATTGGTCCACCTTCCTTCTGAATTGCCCTCATGGCCTGGGTAAATGAGCACCTAAGACAGTAGGCCGTGAAGGATGTAATTACCCCCTGGTCCATGGGTTACAACAATGATGTGGTGCTGGGGGGCAGAAACACCACTTTGATGTCAGGATGCATGTCATCAAGAATGGTTGGATAACCAGGAGCATTGTCAAGGATTAACAACACTTTAGATGCAAGATTAGTTTTGCTGCAATAATCCCTGACACAAAATGATGCAGTCCTCAAAATGTTCTTATTGACCCACGCCTTAGGACTGATTTTCTATATCACTGGGAGAAATGCCTCGTAAATGTCCCTTGAAAGCGCTGAGGTTTTCTGAACGATATGCAAGTAAAGTTTTAAGTTTAAAATCACCTACAGCATCTGCACTGAGAAAGAGCGAGCCTATCTTTAGCAGCTTTGTACCCTGGCATGGATTTCTCCTCTCTGGTAATATAGGTTCTCAATGGAATTTTTTTTCCCCAGAAGAGCCCAATTTCGTCAACATGAAAAACTTGCTGAGCACATTACCCATCCTCTTCAGTGATTTCAGCCAGTGTCTCAGGAAAAGCACAAGCTGCCTCTTCATCAGCACTGGCAGCTTCACCTGAGACCTTGATGTAATGCAAATTGACCCTGGCTTTAAAATGCATAAACCACCCTCTTCTTGCAGTAAAAGGCTCAGCATTAGAATCATCTCCCTGATGTTACTTTAGATCATCATACAAGACTCTGAGCCTCTTCCTGAATGATGCCTAAACTCACAGGAGCACAGCATTTATTTTGATCCTCCAGCCAAATGATTCAGTTTTTCAACCTGAGCAATAAGTCCAACACAAGGCTTAGTTATCACAGTTGAGTGAATAGGAGCTGAGCCATTAACCTGTTCCTGAATTCTTGCCTCATCTTTCAGGATGGTCACGATAATTGTTCAGGGGATATCTAAGGCTCTACACACTTCAGTTGGGGTCTCACCTTTTTTCAGATCTCTTAATTATTTCCATTTTTGTTTCCATAGTAATTGTTCTATGTTTCTTAGAAGACAAAACATCACTTGCACCAGATTTATACTTTTCTGCCATTATTATGGGCAGTTTGAAAAAAGTTTGGAAACAACAGCACATGGCACTGCAGTGAACTTGTAAAGTACTGTACTTTACTGAGACTTCTTTTTTCAGTACAGGTAGACTGGTAGCATCAGCGACAAGAGAGCACCAGATGAGCTGCCTGACAAATGGCTCCCAAATAAGCGGCATGCTACTGCTCTGGCCACATGTCTGGAAGGGCATCGGGGGGGAGGGGGTGCCCTTGGATCTGCCGGAGCTGCAGCTTCACACTGGGCTCTGGGAGCAGGGTTATGGGTGGGCACAGCTGGACAAGCTGAAGCTTCGCACCAGGCTCTGGGAGCACAGTTATGGGTGGGCACAACTGGAGAAGCTGCAGCTTTGTGCCAGACTCTGGGGGTGGGATTATGTGCAGGCATATGTGCGGGCATAGCTGGATGAGCCACAACTTTGCACCACGCTCTGGGAGCAGGGTGACAGGTGGGCGCAGCTAGCCTCATGTCAGTCTCTGGGAGCAGGATTATGGGTGGGCACAGCTGGACAAGCCATGGCTTCACACCAGGCTCTGGGAGCAAGGTTATAGACAGGCACAGCCCCAGCACTGCCTGCAGGAGCTGGACGAGCTGCGGCTTTGCACCATGGCAAGGCAGGCAGTGCCAGGGCTGCGCCCGCCCACAACCCCCACTCCCAGAGTTTGGTGTGAAGCTGCAGCTCATCCAGCTGTGCCAGCTGCACCTGCCCTTAACCCTGTTCCCAGAGCCCAGCACAAAGCCACGGCTCACCTGACTGTACCTGCCCATAACCCCACCCCCAGAGCCTGGCGCAAAGCCATGGCTCGTTCAGTTGTGCTGGCTGTGCCCACCCATAATCCCGCTCTCAGAGCCTGGTGTAAAGCCATGGCTCATCTGGCTGCTCCTGCTGCTGTTCCCCAACGGGGCAAGGCAGACAGTGCCAGGGATGCACCGGGCTGCGCTCCCAGAGCCTGGCACAGCCCTGTCTGGGCAGCACTTGCCCCAACCCCTCCTTTACCGCAGGGGCCTTGATCTGCCCCCTCCCCCCCACCCTTCCACCACAACAGCTGGAGCTGTATCCAGCGCTGTAAATTTGAAACCCACATTGGAATTTCAAAACAGCGTATTAATTTACAAATGTTGCAACTGCTGTTCATCATAACTCAAACAGTCGCAACTCAACTGCCTGTATGTTGAAAAATGTGACTTTATGCAAAACAATGTTAAACAAATACAATTATGTCACAGTAGTTACCTACTAGCAGGCGGCAGCCAAACAATGTTATAACCGAATATTGTGCAACTTTAAACGAGTACGTTCTCTAATAGGTCAGTGATATAATAATGAAACAATGTTAACCAGAAGGATATTAAAGTGAGGAGTACTGTTGAAGTAGATCGAGCCAGGCCCCTCTAACTTGACTATAAATTTATCCAGGCCTCTATCTGACTATTGATCAATCCAGGCCTCTAACTTAACTAAGGAAAAAAAGAGCAAAGAAAAAAAAAAAAAATGGTCTTGCTTCATATTTTAAAATGTTTTAAAATAAGAAAAACTCTTCTGCTTATTATGACTCCATGCACAGTTCTTTTGGAACAAATGTTCTTCCTTTCCAAAAAAGAAAAAAGGTGATAACAGTTTTCAAAAGAAAATGTGTTGCTGAGCAAGCAACTGTTATGATTTACTCCTGACTTTCTTTTCAAGGATGCTTTGTTTAAACAATTTTAGGTATAAAAAGATATGTTAACTGGGGGGGGGGGGAGTTCTGTTAGATCTCCTCCCTACGATCGTATGGTATAGTCACCAATAAACTCAGACTGAGTCTGGGAATTCTAATAACAAACACAACGCGCAGTTTGATTTCTTCCACAGTACCTATATAATCCTTTTCCCTAGTGACATTTTTGAAAGAACATTTTAAGTGTTGTGCCTAATACTTTACTCACTTTGAATCAAGGTTAGAAATCGCAAAGTATTTACAAAGGCGGCTTGGATTTCTCTTATGTAATCCACATCCTGCACCCCTAAATAATAGCAGTTATTACCATAAAGGTAACTATCAGTCAAGGCCTGAGGCAGAAACTATGGTTTTTCACTAAATTGTATAACCTTATTCAAATTGAATGTAGTTTCATCTGTAAACAGTTAACATCCAAAAATCTAGTGAGAGAAAAATCTTGGCCATAGTTCACCTTTCTTACACTTGCTCCTGTGTTTCATGATCTTTTCTTGCACCTCTCAGTGAAAGCCAGAACAACTAAACTACAATGCATTTATCTGCACTTGTAGGATAACATTCTAACTGCTTTATCACAACGAACAGCAGCCAGTTAAGCAAGGAAAGCAAAACAAAATAAACCCAACTCTCTTCTCTCAAAGACCCTTGACTTGTGATACAACGGTGGTACTTAAATAGGATTTTCTATCCATCTTGAATTTTTATTACAAAGCAAGAAGGGATCAAAACAATACAGATCATTGCCAATCTATAGGGACTAAAATAATGGTATATTATTGCTCAGGAAAAATGGTACCAGATTATTTAAGGAACTGGGAGAAAGAAGACACCCAAATGAATTAATTAAACCAAATCACTGACCCCCACGGTGAGGGAGGGGGCAGGGGCAGGTGCTGCCCAGCCGGGGGTGGGAGGAGGGGGCCTGAGACGGAGCCCAGCTTGTGGATAAGCATCCAATAAGCATCCCGCCAGAGGGTAATGGGGCTGTGCCTCCAGATCTGAACAGCCACGGTGGGAGCTATGTTGTGGGGTGGAGCCAGAGCTAGCACTGTGCAGGGCTCTTCTTTCCAGAGGCTGGGCTCAGAGCGGACTCCAGTGGCGCTGGGAGAAAACTGGAGCCATGCCAAATTTTGTTGCAGCCCCACTCCCAGCCCTGTACTGCCACAGCTTTTCCCAGTGCTTGGGGGGAGGCGGGGTGCTCACCCAGAGCTGCAGCGGGCAGCAGCGTGGGGCTGGGAGCAGAGCTGCAGCAAAATTTGGGGTAATTGCAGGCTCCCCCCAGCACCACCAGAGCCTGCTCTGAGCCCAGCCTCCACCGAGAAAAGCCCTGCCCCATGCCAACTCTGGTTCCGCTCCACAGCTTCAGCCCACACCACGCTGATCTGGGGGCACATGCTCCCCCCCAGCCCCCGCCCTCCCGGGGTGCAAGCAGTGACAGGACCCACCCCCACCCCACAAGCCGCAGCTCCAGCCCATGCCTCTGCCTCCTCTGCCCTGGCTGAGTAGCGCCTCCCTTTGGCCCCTACCTCACTGCAAGGGGCACTGATCTGCCCCGGACCATGCTCCTTCCCTCCCCCACTTGCCTTCCGACTTACCAGCTGAAGGCACCTCTCCACACTGCCTGCTGTCTCATTTAATAGATTTCATAGACATTAGGGCTGGAAGGGACCTCGGAAGATCATTGAGTCCAGCCCCTTGCCCAAAGGGCAGGAAGTCAGCTGGGGTCATAGGATCCCAGCAAGATAAGCATCCAATTTGCTCTTGAAGGTGTTCAGAGTAGGTACTTGAACCACCTCCAATGGCAGGCTGTTCCAGACCTTGGGGGCTTGGACAGTAAAGAAATTCTTCCTTATATCCAGTCTGAAACGGTCGCTCAGTAGTTTATAACCGTTCAACCTCGTCACCTTTTGGGTCGCTCTGGTGAACAAGCATTCCCCCACTTCCTGGTGGTCACCCTGATAAACTTATAGGTGGCCATCTGATCACCCCTGAGCCTGTACTTTTCCAGGCTAGAGAGCACCGTGGCTCTCAGCCTGTCGTCGAAAGGTCTGTTTTCCTGACCTCTGGTCATGCGTGTAGACAATTTTCTTCCTATCAGTACCAATCCGACATCGGACTGATGTATCGGTGCAACTCTAGTAATAATAAATCGTGTCCATGAAAACACTGTTAACAGTATGCTTACCTGCTGTATCAAGACCTCTGAGCTGCCCATGAACACGATGAATGTTCAGTTTGGCAGCAATTTCTTTTCCTTTTTCTACTCCTGCATTTGATCTCAGTGAGCCAGAAGACTGAGGCTGCATTTTACTGGCATGGATGTACCGATCAAACGTTACAGAATTTCTCCCAGTTTCTGCATTGGTTGAAGTCTCTTCAACAATACCCCTATTGAATGTAAAAGGAAAAAAAATAAACCAATGTCAAGAATAAGATTAAATAGTTGCTTCTGGTGTCTGCTAATTTTAAGTGATATAAGCACATAAATATTAAGAATTTTTTGTTCGTGTGACAGCCTTTGGTAGAAACAACTAAAGAAGATTTAATTTTGCCCTCAGAGTTCTCATTTGCAATTCCTATTTATATCACCAAGAGTTAAATTCATACAACTGAAGAGAGAATGATTAAGGTTGAAAGATGACAAAGTACTTTAACTACACATCACTTAAAACTTGGATGACAATATGTCCTGCTTTTGCTCGGACAGTGCTGGATTTCAGAAGCCAGTCCCAGCTCGCTGTTTGGAATTACAATGGGTTTTCCAGAAATACAGGAGTATGGGGTACACTCTGGCCAGAAGTAGGAGTGGTGCAGCACACATTGCAGGCAGGCAGGCGTACAGGCACCATTGTCTGCCTGGCATACGGCCTCTCCCCTGCCAACTTGTGAGAGTGTAGGAGGATTGGGGCAGGGAGCAGTGTCCTAGATTTCCTGGATGGTGTCCCAGATTTCCAAGATTTCCATATGGCCAGCCTACTTAAAACCCATTTTTATAAAAGAAATACACTGACAAGAAAGATACCCATAGTAACTTTTTAAAATTTACTTTTTTAGATAACCCTGTTGGTACCCGTGTGTCTCACATACAGAAGCTTAGAAATTTCTATTAGCATGATAATAATGAGGTATCAATTATGGACTATATATTCTGCTTACCTATTCATGCGAACTTGTGTAGCAATTCTATCAAAACATAAAGCTACTAAGGAAACGTGAGTCACAGTTTTACTAGATGCAATGCCTGGGGATTCATCGACTGATGCTTGTAGTAAACATAAGTTTACCTAAACATAAAATACCCCAGAAGAATAAAGTAAAAAGTTTAGAAAACAGTCATTTAAAAAAAAAAGAAAAGAAAAAGAAATAGTTGCATATAATTTCATCTATGCTTTTCAGATTATAAACACTACATTTAAGACTATTATATAACTGCACTAAACTTTTTACAGTTTGAACACGTTTGTTCTTAATTATTGCACTAGTTACAAACTTTCATCTTGTATTTAAATTTGCTTAAATACTGTACTTTGAGCAAGCTAAGAAAATATGCATAATTTTTAACAAATATGACATTGCATTCAGTTAGTTCTAACTTCTCAAAAGAATACTTGTAGAAGGTTAGTTCACAGAAGAACAATCTTGTAAGATTACTCAATTAAAATAAAAGTTATTACCTTGGGTATAGTAACGTTTGCCTGAAGACCTTTAATTGTCACATTATCTTGCTTAAGTGAAAGATTTGTCTGTGCTTGGCCTTGGTTGGTTGTTCCGGTAGTAGGGTTTTCTATTTTTGTTCCTCTAATATCCTGTTTGGAGGATAACTTTAAAAATGATAAGAGTTAGTATTTTACACTAAGTCCCTTTCAAAATATTTTACAAACTGTAAGTAAGTAATATGTCTCAATGATGCTTCAGTGAAAGATTTTCAGGTGCAATTCTAGCCTGGTGTGTCTCAATTTACAGGGCAAATGAGCTTGAATATGCTACAAAGTTAGCATACTCAAACCCAGATAGATAGTCCCATACTCAGTAGAGTACTCAAACCCAGACAGAAGGTCACATACTCAAACCCAGATAGTCACATCTTGTGGCACTCAGCACAAAACTTTCAAAAAGATCCAAACTGAAATCCAGACAGATTCCTGATATAAGTGATGAGATGCTCTGACAGGCAAGTCTCTAGGCTGCACAAGGATAATTAGCTAAGTTAGAAAGGTTTCCTAATTGAATAGAAAATGAACTACATAGTTTCCATGAAACTACCAACAGTTAAACTAATTTGGTAAAGTTTTGGATTCTATATCTGCAGCTCCTGTCTAAAAACAGATATGCTTCTATGTCTTCATCTCAGTATAACCTTATCTCGCAATCACAAACATCAGATATATTCTCTAAGCATTCCAAAAGTTTTAAATACAATGCATTATATATATTGCTAGTATATATTCCATTAAAAAACAACACCAGCAGAAATATAAAAAGGGAGACGAGCAGAAAAGTGAGATGTGTGTTATGTAGAGTTCTAGGAAAAAGAGAGGTGAGTTATTTTAGAAAGAAAAATGAAGGAACACAAAAAAAAGCTTAACATGGAAGAAAACTAAGGAACTATAAAAGACTGAAAGAAAGTGAAAAAAAGAACATTAGACTCCTGTGGACATTGACCTTGATCATAGGAGCACTGTTGATGGATGATAAATATTTGTCTTTATGTCTATTTTAGGGGACAGATAAACCTTTAAATGTTAAATCTATTACTGAATAAAGCTAGAATCATTAATAACATTTTTTTAAATGTTAGAGGAATGTAGACCAAGTCAGTGTAGCTATGCCAATTCTCACTAGCTGAGAATATACTATTACATTAGAATACATGTAATGCTAAGTAAAATGAAACCGTTTTTCAAATATGATACAAGCACAGACTTTCTATAGAGAACAGCTATTTCCATAAGACCATGGATAGGTATTACATTTGTAGTGCCAAACGCGCCCTACCACCACCACAAAAAAGGTGAACACCACACCATTCCAGCTGTTTTGTAGCACTACAAAGATGTTAAGAAATGCCAGTAAATACTAGCACTTTCAAAGTATAACTTCTTGGTAGCACTGCACTTCACGATATCACATTTACATTTAACTTGTAGCACTAGTGGGGACTAGGACCCCCAGCATTCCCCCACTTTCCACGCTCCTTCCCCCACCTCTAATGGGAAGGAATATCCCTGATATTCATGCACTACTGGGTAGACTCCTAAAAGGGTGATGTCAAGAGGCTCCAAGCAAAGGCATGTTCTCTAGCCCACATGATAACATGTAACAGTACTTTCAGGACATCTGGGTGATGATCAGCCATCTGTCATGAAAACGTCAATGAAACCGAACAAAAAATAATTTGAGATATTAAAAAAAAAAAAAAGTACTGTAAGTTTAAAAAAAAAAAAGTAAGAAAAATGCTGTGTTGCATCACAGTCCACAGAACATCTAACACAATTTGGTCTACCTTCATCAATAATCTTTTTTTGACTAACAAGGTTATGGGCAAATGAATAATTTGCATTAAGTTCAAAGAAGGTAGGAAACTTTGAGCAGAGCAGTTAATGAGTAATAACTCTATGTGTATCCATTCTCACCAAATCGGGGAAGTTAAAGCTAAACACCAATAGTTTATCTCCCCGCCACCTCCCCCTCCACACACACCTTGCATTATTACATTTTACCTTTGTTTTACCACAGGCTAACAACAAAAGCATTACACATTACCGTGTGGAGAGTCCCTATCCCAGTTCAGCTTCTTAAAGCTGTTCTTGTCCACACCTTATGTATTTCTGGTAGATAGTTTGCTGATCTGTATGGTGTTCTTTTGCTCTCAATTACTTAACCAGCCAATATCCAGGCTACAGGTGCAGAGACTACTTATCTAATATAATATATTTAGCTGTGATGTAAAAAAATCACATCTGGACAGCCTGGGAGCTGAGCTGAACAGCTACTTGCAGCAGAGCTTTCAGCAAAAAGTTAATTTGATTTGGAATGTAGGTATGCTGATGAACAAAAGCAAGTTGGTTATAATAACTATCCCTAACTAATAATAATCCCCAACTATAACACTGAAATTCAATTGGAAAAAGAAACACTGGATTTGACTGGATGAAAGACAGCCAATAAAAAAAACATGCAAGCTTTTGCACTCCCCTTTCCCAAGCCTCTTGCAATTTAGTAATGCCCTTACATTCTCTGAAAAGGATGTTTTGCTGTTCTGTACAGCTTCACGGAGAACCTTACAATGTAGATCATCCACAATTGCTGCTGGGTGTCGAGTACTAGCACAATGTACCATTGCTTCTATGTATCTACAGGAAGAGAAAAAAAACCAACATAGTTAAATAAAAGGAAATTTAATTCCTGAGGTCACATGAAATACCATCAAAATCATGAATCTATACTGAAAAACCACACTCCCTCCTCAAACGTTCATATGCATGTGTGCTTGCACCCCCTGACCCTACACACAGCAAGAACAAGAGTATAACAACATGTCACAAGTCAAAACAAAGTAAGTTTTTTTCTAGCTCTTCTGCTAGAGATGTGAAGCTACATAAAGGGGAATTCTGAGGGGGCAGGGAGCACAAATATTCAGCAGTTATTCATGTGTGTGCACACACACTTTCCCCCCTCCCAGCAGTTCCTTTTCCTAAGCATTTATGCTACTACCGAATCAAAAAACTTCAAATTTTGCTAATAATACCAATTTCAATTTAACTTTAAGTAAATTAAGATACCTGTCTAAAGCTTCTGCTACCAGAGGAGTTAGAATTACATCTACAGTTCCTTTTACTTCTATTATGGCTGTCGTCCTAGTTTGGGAGACTGGATGATCCAAAGTCCATTCTTCCGTCATCGTTTCATCATCAGTAGTATCCACTGTTTTCTTTTCCAAAGGAGTATAGGGTGTACTACAAAATTCAAACAGAAAGCAATGAGCTAGAAGTAACCAATGGACATCACATATATTAAACTTCCATTTTATTTTCTTTGTTTAGTTTTGGTACAATGCTAACAACAAGAATGGATTGCATGTGCAAGACTAAAGCAAGTCTGTATTTAACAAAAGATTATGTTGGAATTAGGAAGGTCAATTTAGTTCAGTGGTAAGTATCTAATGATAAATATTGAATAGGCTCCACATAGTACTTTTCACATTTAACTTTTCTAACTCAGGCTACAACACAATACAGAAGTAAACATTCCGCCATTAAGACTCCAAACTATGCCCTCATATTTTAGTAAGTTTTAAAACAATACTTGCCATATGTTACAATCTTCAGAGTATTACACATTTCAAAAGGAAACTGCAAGCTCCAATACAGTGCACTAACAGTGCACTAAGCACAAAATCCAAGTTGTAGTTCAAGTATTGCCATAGATTAACTGATTTTGCCAGGAAACTTATCTAGACCTCAGTTCATAGTTTGAGTGTACCATACAAAATCTTTTAAATATTGCTATATTTACTCAAATCCAAGGTGAGGCTCCCCTTTCCCCCACCCCATTCAACATGAGGTGGGAAAAGCCCCTTGTTTTGGATGCAAGTATAAGGCAGGACGAGGACACACACACACACACACACACACACACACACACACACACACACACACACACACACACACACACACACACACACACACACACACACACACACACACACACACACACACACACACTGCAATGCCAAACCCAGCCTCAACCAAGGCTCAGGATTAGAGTCAGAGCCAGAGCAGCCACCTGTCCGCCACCACCTCTGCCCTGCCCCTACCTGCTCCCCATAGCCTCTGTCCTCCCCACATCACCTTCCACCAACCACTGCCTACTGTCAGTCATGGCTCCAGCCCCATTCCAGCATCCCAGAGCTACCACCAACTGGAACCCCTGTTTCATGACTGGGCTGGGGCCAGAGCTAACCTGTGCTCTGTGACCCCAGCTAGAATGGGGCCAGACCCATAATGGACAGTAAGCATGGGGGAGGGGGGGCAGGAAAGAGGGCAAGGGGATAGTGGGGGGGTGGCAACAGAAGGAAAAAGGTGGGCAGCTAAGTCTGCTTATCACCCCCTTCCCCTACCTTTGCTTTCCTCACTGTAGCAACAAGAAGGACAAATCTGAGCCAGCCCCCCAATCATTAAGATTCTACAGAGGGAAAACTATAACAAATTTATAAATTTTCCATATAAACTATCCAATTATTATAGGAGGGTGGGGTGGAAACATATCCTAGATGCTAAGTCATGTTGGATTTAGGTAAACATGGTACGTACCATTCCAAAGTAAGTTTATAATAATACAAGTGATATATGTCTACATTTTACTAGAGCTAGCAAGAAATGCTATACTTAAAGGAAGTACAGGGCAGATCCCTCTCTTCCAGTTATTTAAAGCCACCCACAGAGTAATGCCATCTTCTACTTACTTGGATGTTGATCCTGTTAGTTGCATGCCTCTGTCCAGTAAAGCATTTGCTGTGAGACCCTGTTTAACAATCTAAAACACAGTACAAAAAAATTACTTCTCTCTGTTCATGGTTTCAAGGGAAGATTCCCGTTATTGTTTTCTCAAAGAGCATCACTCTAGCTTTCTGTCTTATCCAACAAAAGGGTAAGAACTCTATCATCCAGCTCTATTTTTTCAACTGTTTTAACAGTTCTTGACCAGATCTTGAAGTTATCATATAAAAATTCAATGAATAATATCATTTGGACTTTTCATTGTCTTAGATATTTTTTAAAATATCTTTCTAAGAAAGGCTACATATGAAAGTAAATCTGCACAGTGTCCAACACTAAAATGACATTAACATTAGATTCTACTGTGTTAATTACCTACATTCTACTGTGTTAATTACCTATTATCGTAGTAATATTTTACTACAATAATTTTCATGTGATTTACTTGATAAATATGATAAAGTATATGGATCAATATATATGGAGGAGCACAATAAAAATATACTTTCAGATCTGTGAACTGAGATTCAATTTCATGTTGACATCTAATTAAAAGCAGACAGGAGGCCAAGGCATCTTGAAAGGAACATAAACCATAAAAAAAAGACTTTTACCCAATCGCACTGCTGCATGAAGACAACATACCCAAAACATTTTGTTGTAAAGCAGATATTGCCTTGCCTTACTGCAACCTGAACCTGAATAAATAACTTGGCACACCAGGCAGTACCTTCTGCAAGCTTCATAAAGCCACAATGTTCTAGAATCTTTGTTTAAACTACGAATCAGGTATCAACCTTTAAAAGACAAAAACTATTATATAATAACAGTAGCTTAATAAAAAGCTGAGTTTTCTGCATAATTATTTTTACTATAAAAATTCTCTCAATGAGCCTGGTGAAACACTGACAAAAGCTATGAATAAGCACATAGTGAAATGCTGCTGAACTTAGATTTCTGTAGTTTTCTTAACTTATGTTAATTCAAGGTACAACTACAGGAAGAGGAATTGGAAGATGATAAAAATTCCCTCTTATATTTTCATGGTTATTAGGTTTTGTTTAATCAACTCTTTCTTCCAAATAAGATCCAGTAGGCAATAGGTTTTAACTTCTAATACATCAAAGTAGTATTGCAATGTCCCATTGTTATTTTATTAGCACCTCTTACAAGAATATGGTACAACCAGCATATTAATAGGAAATAAATATTAGTAAGTCATCACCTAAATCTACACATTACCAGTTTTGCTTTGAAAAAACCCTTTTTTATAGTTCAAATTATAATGTTAACTGTAACTGGAAGAAGCATCACTAAGCTTTTGTAGCAGAGTTAATTAAGTAAACACTGCTGTAAATATATTCTGTAGAAAAGCTAGACTTTGAGGTGATTTACTAAGTACAGAATTGGCATTATAACTCCAGAGATTATGTCAATATTTTCATTCACAAAACATTAACAATTTCCCCTGTTTCCTGCATCTAAATCCTACGACGATCCTAACTTCTGATAACTAAGGGTGAACAGTTTTAAGTTTCCTTTGAGTCAGCTGTTTAGCACAACACATTCTAGCCTCGATAACTTATTTCCTTCCCCAACTACTGCCATACCTTAAAAGTTGGAACAGAAAGTTGTTCAAAAGATGAGGAGCTTTCCTCACTAGTTGGGGTATCAAGGTCCAAAGGGCGATGTAATGAGGATTTTGAGGTTCTTTTGTTTGTTGGATGCTTTACAGACCAATTGACCACTTGGAACTGGGTAAGGTAGTTTTGGTAACAGGTCATTACAGGCTGTTGTGATGTGATTTGTTCACTCTCTGCAGACTTCTCAGCTTCTATAATATACATGTGCTCAACAAGTTCATCCTCTCCTCCCAAAGCTGAAACAAAAGAAGCCTGAGAGGGATGAGTTTTGATTGGCAAAGTTTTTGTATCCTGACTAGCTTCTCCATGGACTGCACTCGTTAAGGGTCCTTCTACACTGTGATAGATAGATCCTCTACTATATTCAGCTTTCTGGGCTTGCTTTTTCCTCTTTTTTCTCCCTGGGTAGGTTCCTGGGCCTTCATCACTGCTTACTGGCTCAAACTCTTCAGCTGCTGAAAAATAGGCTTCGCTGTCAGCCACTGACATGCTGGAGTCCATTGAGCGATACTGGTGAAATGAGTTTGAATCTGCCGATGGCGTATATGGAAAAGAACCAAAGCTTCTCCTCTGTTTTGGAGAGTCCAAGACATTTTCATCACTGCGAGACACATCACTGCTAAATTGGACACCAACAGGAACAGGCTGCTTGTCACCATAGAAAGCTGCAGTAAGACTCTTAGTGCTCCCAAGTCGGGTTGAGCACACAGATGCCTGCCTTTTCAGAGGAGATCTGAGAGGGGACTGACCAACAGTCCTTTCCTGGCTGTTAGGAGACACTGGACTGCATTCTGCTGCCTCTGCTGGAAGACTATAAACAGAAATTAAAGATTATGTTTTTTTTCAAACAATAGTGTGAATCTTAAATTGCAAAGCACTGACCTTTTAACAGATGATACTAGGTACTTTTCAGAAACTCGATTATAAATGTTAATTTCCTCAAAGACAATAAATCAGTTCATATGTAATATTACTTTTCCAACACAGACCATGTATATTAAACCATATTAGGATCCTGTACCTGACCAAAAAAGTCAAAGTAAAAGGAAACGTGTCTAGGCAAATTTTCATGGATGTCTAGTTTCCCATCTAGATCAGAAGATTTGACATTGATCTTCTGTACTTCAACTAGGAAATCAATTTCAGCATTACTGTTTGAAATAGCTGTATTTGCATTTTTCAGGGGTTTACTCAGTCTTAGTATTAATCCATAAGAGTAAGTAAAAATCAATTTCTGCCTTGGTTTGGCAGAGTATACTAACCTTCCATGACCATCTTCCCTTTTTGCACCAGACAAAAACTCCTTCTGTCCCATATGATCTTCAGTAGAAGAAGGGCTTTCCTTCTCACCTGCAAGCAAGGGAAGTGCAGCACTGGAACTGCTATTTTCCTCTGAAGATGAAGAGGAACTGTGGGATCTCAATGGCACTTGTAGGCTTAGGTGCTGCACCTTTCTTTCTATTTCAATACCCACAGATCTACAATCCCAATCTTTCCTTTTTACACCATTTGCTTTACCTAAATAAAACAGAGACAAATCAATTAATTTTTTTAAGATTTGAAAGCATTTCAAATTAAGTATTAAAAGCTACAAAGATCTCTTTCCCCCTTTTAAAACAAGTGTTTTTAAAAAAAAATAACTTTCAAATAGATTTATATCTTGTACTGATACAAATATATAAAATACAGGTATACGTAGAGAGGCAAACCCTGAATGCTTTTTGATGGCTGCCCAATTTAGACAATTACTAATAAGTGGATGTTCAGTCACAAAACTCCACTGAAAACATTAAGCATGAGTACCCATTCATTTACTGTTCATACGATTCTCCACTTTCACAAGCTTTTCATAACAGGTTCCATTTCTTGAACCATGGCAGAAAAATTATGCACACACTATTTTGCAACAGCATACTGATCATCAGTAAATATTCTACAAGGTATAAAGTGAAGTTGAGAATCCAAACTTGTCAGTAAATGGGACAACCCTCCATGTTTGTACCCAAAAAAAATGTTTTACCATCTATTATTTTTGGAATCTCCTTGGTAATGATCCATTCTCCTGGCTGCAATAAAGACTGTCCATAAAACATATCCAATTCTGCACTTGTACTTGAAAAAGCAGAACTGCTAGAAGGTGTCAGCTCTTCCAGCTTGAAGAAATCTAGTCCTGTTACTGTACCACCAAAGAATCGGCAGCCACCAAGACAGCCACACTTGTTCTTGCTTCTCTTATTCTTCAAATTATCATCTGGCCACAGAAACCATAACCTATTAAAGAAGAAATACAAACAAGAATAGTAATGCACTGGGAGGGACTTGAAGCACATTTAAAATCATAAGACAAGTACAAGGTTCAAAATCTGTCTCTCTGCTTTACAAATTCATTCTTCCTTTAGTCAATGGGAATTGAATAAGGCTGTATTATTTATCTAATGCTTTATTCATGGAAGATGCATAATTGTACACATGTATATGACTGACTTTTAGATGTCTGGTGGCTCCAGCAGTATCTATGGCCCTGAATACATTGTTTCTCTGTACATAATTCATGAGGCTAGAGTGGCACCTCAGAATGGAACCCATAGCAGCCAAGCATACTGAAAAGAGAAACATCCTGAATAGCCAATAAGAGACTAGGGCTTAGTCACGTCATATGAGACTTACAGCCTGCACCACCCCTCACCAAAAGTTATACAACCCAATCCTTTCATTAAAAAAAGCCAGCAAGAGTTGTACACTGTTAAAACCCAGCTACCAAAGGCTTCCATCTTTACCCCAATAAGCTCAGTGCCCTTACTGCCAGGCTAGAGAGTTATATGCAACATGGCAGGTTTGAATCACGTCTTGTGGAGAAAAGAATGTAACTCTGGTCTCCCACATCCTTGGGAGTGCTCTACTCTACTGAGTTACTGCATGAAAAAGGGCCAATGCCAAAGACCTAGTCCTCCAACTCCAAACACAGTGTGTAGAGCTTACCTACTATATAAGCTTGGAGCAAAGAGGTAATTAGCCAGGTTAGTCTAAAGTAAGGCAGGACAGCATACAATAAAGAAGACTGTTGCCTATGAAAGCTTATGCATCTCTGTGAGTTATTCTAATAATGGTGACAGAGGTTGGCAACTTCCGACCCATCCAGCCTGTGGAACCAGTGGATCTGGTACCCCACCCATGCAACAAAGGAGATGAATGCCAGTTGCAGCATGGTCCTAGCACCTGCCCACCTGCCTCTAACATGGGATGGGTCACTCTGGCCACAGCCAAAAAAGGGCTGCTTACTCCTGCACCTTATAGCACTTTCCAGCTAATCTTCATTTTCTTAGAAAGTCAGTTAATTAGAATGTCATGGGAGACGGTGTCAAAAGCCTAGCAAACATCAAGGTGCATCACATCCACTGCTCTCCAACCCCCTCCCCACCCCCAATCCATACAGCCAAAGAAGTAAAGTTGGGTTGTCAGGCATGACTTTGTCTTGGTGAATCTATGCTGGCTCTGCCTGATCACCCTTTTTCTCCTGTAGGTGCTTCATAACAAATTGAGAACCTGCTCCAAGATCTTTCAAGGTACTAAAAGGTCAGGCTGACTGGTCTGTAATCCCCCAGATCCTCCTTTTTTTCTGTCTTTAAAGATGGGCACTACATTTGCCCTTTTCCAATCATATGGAACCTTACCCAACCTCCACGATTTCTCAAAGAGGATAACCAATGGCTCTTAGATTACCTCAGGCAATTGCTTCACTACCCTAGGGTGCCTCCCATCTGGGCCTGCCAACTTGAAAGCATCTAGCTTCTCCAAGTAATTTCTAACCTATTTTTTTACTACTTCATGCTGTCTGTTTCCTTCCCTATCTGTTCTGCCAACTGTTCTCACCCTCTGGTAGCTGACCCTATTTTTAAAGACTGAAGTAAAGCAACAAATATTTCAGCCTTCTTTGAATCATCCATAACTAGATATCTCCTATATTCTTTGGTCATCTTCTTTCTTTTGACATACGCATAGAATCCCTTTTTTATTGTCTTATGTTGCCAGTTGCATCTCACATACTCTTTATACAGTATGAAGAAGCTCTGCCAGTCATCTAACTTCTCTTTGAACTATATAAACTCAATTCTTAGCTTTACCTCAAATAGCAGGGTTTTCTTTTTAATCCAGAGATTATTTAAATTGCTCTCCTCTGAACTCTACATCTGGTCTGAAATGTGTTACCCAATATAACAATGTACTCTAAAATTTAGCAAAATCCAATAAGAGAAATAGTTACCTTTGTAGCTACCTGATGTTACAATATTTTACTTTATGGTAAAATATGTTGGGCAGTTACTTAGCTAGCATAAGACTGTCATCATTTCACTGAAATCAGTAAAGCTGTCATAATATACACTATTGGAGACTGACCAAGCTTCACTGTGTAACTGGTGTTTTTCTGTATATATCCATGATTACCATAAAATTCCTCTCATCTCTTCTCCCATCATGGATTAGTTAGTTATTCTCATATGTTTAATTGTACCCCATAAATTAGCGGTGTTAAACACTTACGTTCCTGGCTACATCTAGGCAACTTAAATAGCTCCTTAGGGAAAAGAAGCAAAGGGAAGAACAAAACATGCAGCTCCCTCATACTGTGAGGGGAAAAAAAGAAGAAAATTTCCAAAACCATGGCTTAAAAATATTTCAGGTAAATCTGAAACAAATGTTCTCTGTAACACAAACTTCCTTCATTCATCTCAATATAATGTTAACTCTATAATGTAGCTGCAATACTATGAAGAAACATGTTTTTAAAATAACTTGTATGCATAAAGCAGGTGTAAGGTTCTGCACCTAATTTGTGTATACAGTCATGCATAGCAATCTGGTAATTTAACACAAGGATGTGTATACGAAGAGCAAAAGTTGCAATGGTAAAAATGTGATTTATTTTAAAAAGACATTGTTCTTCATATTGCCAAAGATTAAATCAATTTTGTATTATTTAAGAATCGAAGAGGCATATTCTTCTCCTCATCCTGATAAATTATATAGAGAATGCATTGTATAGCCAATTTTCAGCAACTGGCTTATTTAGAGAGTGTGTAGTATAATATTTAAACAGATGTAAAAGATTCCAAGGACTAAAACATTATTTCATGGAAAACATATCAAGTAGGGAAACATCAACCATTAAAGTCTTCCAATATTTTCACTTACCTCTTAGTTCTGCTATCATGGATTTCTAAGAAATGTCTCTGGACTTCATGTTTAGAATGATGATCTGCAGCTAAAGCAATATCAGCAGTGATAAGCCCCAAATTGACAGACCCAGCTTCCAGCCAGTATGCCCTCCGAAGTATTGCAGGCTGAAGGCTAACTCTGCAGTTATTGACCTGCTCAACGTACTGCCTCAGCTGAAAGTCTTGAATAGCAGCACTTATCCCCTCTCCAACAGACTGGTTGTGGAGGTTACAGTTTGCAACACGTATAGTGCCCATCTAAAGAAGATGCAATAAATATGAAGCATCTCAATAGTTAAAACAAAAGTAATTTTAAGCTAATTAAAACAGAACAGTCAAAAAAGGTACAGTTTGTATCATTAACAAGAATGAAGATGGCCTTTTCATCTTAACATAGGAATGCAAACCAGAAACTAGTTTCAACTGCATCTCTGTGGCTTTAGATAGATCAGTAACATCTCTTCCTCAGGCTCTCTCCACTTGCAATATCAACTTTATTATATCACTATATTATTTTGTGAAGCACTAACACTTCATTATTTTCCTCTACAAAATTAAATGGGCGAATGTTCAGCATGCAAGAAATGTCAAAGTTAAGTTTCAATGTACTTTAATGAACTTTATATGACCACTTCACATCTCTTGTAACACAATTTTTGATAACGCAGTTTCTCTCTCTAGGTATAAACTCCAGAAAGCAAGTTTTATTTAGTAATTTCTTTTACTGGACCAACAATATAGTTGAGAGATGTTAGACATGCTTTCAAGCACAAAAAAGCCCTTGCTCAGCTCTGGAATTGAAGTAGATACAGCCTAAGCGTCAGAAATACCAGGTAAAAAAAATTTTTTAACTTAAGTAAATGAAAATAGTCATTCAAAGACAGAGGAAAGGGCAGCAAACCCAGGGTACAAAAGAAATTATGGCTGTTTACAGGCATTTAAAAAAAATGTGTTTTAACTTTAAGCTCGGCATGCCCCCACATTGAACTCACTGCATGCCCAAGTAGAGGCATCTATGTCAATAGAAATGCTGCCGTCATGCCTAGGATTGCAGCGGTGATGGTGATATAACTGATTGTCCAGGGAATAGAGTAGAAACAAGATCTATTTGGTGTAGAAACTTTTATGGGACTAACAATATGATTGGGTGGGATGTTAGATAAGCTTTGGGGAAGAAAATGCCCTTCTTAACAACCCTTTTCCCTTTTGAATGGTCCTACCTGTTTACATAATTAGTTTGATCTATTTACTAAGATCCTTGCTTAGATCAACTACTCCTTTACTTAGTCTGAGAGGGTGCTGACAGACGTGAAAAAACACTTTACGGGAAGAGGCATCTCATTAGTTTGGCCAAACTCGCCCAATGTCTGTACAGATCTGGCACTTCAGCAGGGCTTTTTAGGTGTTTTTATCTAATAACTGCTTGAATCAGCTGTAGATAGTGTCAAAAAGCCTTGCTGAAGTGCATGATCTATACAAATGCTGGGAAGCCGGATCAAACTAATGAGATGCCTCTTCCAGTAAAGCACTGTTTTTTCGGGGGTGGGGGGGGTCATGCTTGTCAGCACCCTATCACACTAAGTAAAAGAGTAGAGTAGTTGATCTGAGTAAAGATCTAAGTAAATAGAAAAAACTAATTATGTAAACAAATAGGACCATTCAAAAGGGAAAAGGGTTGTTAAGAAGGGCATTTTCTGCCCCAAAACTTATCTAACATCGCACCCAATCAAAGTGTTGGTCCCATAAGAGATACTACATCAAACAAATCTTGCTTCTAATACGTTCCCTAAACCATCCCAGCTACACCTCCATCACCACAACAATCCTAGTAAGCATGACAGCAGCATTTCCACTGACATATCAAGGGGAAGCCCCTTTACCCAAAATGTTTACCCGGGCCTTTGCTATAGCACCGTGGTACCTAGGAGAATCAATAGGAGCCTTTGCAGCAGTCCCTTGCCTAGTTACTGAACCAGGCCAACAGAAAGCTAAATTTAGCTGCACATATACAAGTTAATAACATCACTGTACTTGCTCAGACCCCCGTTTTCAAACTCAGAATTGAAGAAATCAAAATTAATTTCCTCCAGAATAAATCTATACTGCATTCCCATCCAAAAAGTCATCATGCTGAGTTTTAATGGAAAGCTTCTTAATGTTTAAAGAGTGTAGGATTTTATTCCCCATATTTTTTTGGAAATAGGAGACAAATGAACTTGCTTATGATTTTTTTTTTAATTTGAATTCATGCACTTTAAAAATGTTTACTTAGGGATCTACTATTACATTCAAAGTCTGAACTGTGTTCCCAGATGTTCCAAAAACTTCCCACAGGATACTGGAAATTGATTTACTAACATTTCCAGGAGTGCCCACATAAGTGTTTAAGTTACTTCTGAAAAAATAAACATAGGCTTCTTGAAAGCTTTACCCTAGATCTCAATGACACTAAAAATATAACATAATTCAAATCTGTAAAAAGTGGCCATAAGAGAACTGCCCTCTCAGCCTTTGTTTGGTTACACTAGACAAGACAAGCTCTATTATGGTCTTTCATAGCATAGAATCTCCACACCCTGATCACCTAATCTCTGCACCAATTCCTATTTTGTTAATTTTTCTTGAACACAGATCGCCAGAATAAACAATAATCCAGAACACTGGCATATTACTTTCTAGAGCCCTGTACACTGGCATTTTACTTTCCTGTCTCTACAGGAACTACCTTACCCAGTACATTTTAGGATGAGGGTCGTCTTTTTCACAGGTATAGCACAGTAGTGCTCAGTCATCCTACCATTGACTAGCCCTTGACTAGAAACACAGGTCCTTCTCTTCTTCAGTTGCTTCCAACTGATAAGGTCCCAGTTGATAGAAGAAGTTTTTATTATTAGTCCAAAGGATGTATGATGTTGTATTTAGTGCTACTCAGTTTCACCCCATGTTTATTACTCCAATCCTCAAAGTTGTACAGTTCTTTCTGTATGATATCCTGACCTCTCTTTCTATTGATAGCTCTTAATTTTGTGGCATTAACAGATTTTGTCAACACACTACCGCTTCTTGTGCCAACATTATTAAGGTAAGTACATTATTTATGTGTAAATGCATTCTTTAAAAAATTATCAATAAGATATATTTTTACAAAAATTAAATGTTCTAGACATTTATTCTGTGTAAGATATATAAAGTGCTTTCTTGCATGGCAAAGGATGAATAAAATGCAAAGTTCCCACTCTTCTTTTCTATCTCTACCTTTATGTTGGTGGCACAGCCATGCTCTACAATGTACAGATCTGCACCATCCACAGCTAGACGTGTCATGGTGTACTTTAAATCATCAGATGTTGGACATGGCCCAGGGACACAGCTCATCTAGAGAAATGTAAGCAAAACATAGTATCAGAATTTCAATTTCATATTAACAAGCTATTTTTATTATTTCAACGGACTTTTTAAGCAAAAACAAAGTAGATGATAATGAGGTTCCTTGTAATTCTCTGAGATGCTGTGCTTGTATGTAAACCAAAAGAGGAGTCCATGTGCCCCTGTGCATTCAAGATTCAATTGTTTTGGTCAGCACTGACAGTAGAACTAGCATTGTGTCCAGAGTATACTTTCTTCTTCAAAGAGCATAAAAGGCAGATGAGTCACCCACACCTCAAGTTCTTTTGCCAGTGCAGAATCCCAGAAGAAGATGTGTCCATAGAGGAAAAGGAGGATGAGTTATAAAATCCACATGGACAAAACATATCAGAAAGACAACTGCTGCAGAGGAAGTTAACCATTCACTATTTTTCAAGTGACTATCCACATGGATTCAAACTCATGGTAACAAATGGATATGGAAGTCTCTACCAAAGAACAGTGTCATTTAAATGTGTGGACCAGACTTCATGTAGTAGACCCAAGTTTTTAACATGGGGACATTTCTCAAACAGGCAGAAGGAGGTGCTAAAGCTTTACTAAAATGAACATTAATGTGTCCTAAGAGCTCTAACAACAAATCAAATAACCTTATAAAGCAGACATATTCTGGGGGTAAACCAGGGGTCAGCAGCCTATGGCTCATGAAGGTCTGACTTGGCATGGGGGAAATCCACAGCATGAAGTTATACCATGCTGCCCATTTCCACTGCAGGCCTACTGCTCCACCACATCTCTCACCCTCGCTTCAGAGGGGATGGGGCCACAGTAAGTGCAGGCAGCTGTCTACTCCAGGGGGCTGAGACTTTCAGCCCACAGTGGGGGCTGGGGTAGAAAAGGCTGCCTGTCAACCGCTGGTTTTGACAGACATACTAATTGTATCATTATCAAAGGATGCCAATAAAAATGTATGCAGAACTGTTAGGCCTGCATGATTCTGTAGCAAGACAAGTGTAGCACAATTACTCCAGCCTTAGCTCTATTTCATCCAGGGTCAAAGTTAAGGTGATTTTCATCATTAGTATCACTACAGGATCCTGAGAACATAGCTGCACTGTAACAGATGCTAGTAGCCTGATAATCAGCTACACACACGGAGGCAATCAGAAGAATGAATGCTTGCATCGGAAATGGTCCATCTCTTTGCACCTTTTTCACTAAGTATGGGAGGCCCTGTTGCTTCACCCTCTCTTTGACTGCAGTTACAACAAGTAAATATGATACTGTATGAAAATAAAAAAGTATTCAAATCTGACAGAAGGGACTTGGTACTTCCTGTCATCTCACTTGAATGTGGCCAGAATGGACATCGGTGTGCACTGCAAGTCTTCTGCAGGCTCAGAGTACCTCAGGTATAGCATGAGAAACCTGCCAAAGTATGGAAAGCTGCATGATACCCTGGAGCTTGTTAAGTTTTCCCTTTACGAGTTCCAAGGGTAAAGAGTCTTTACCATGCATTTATTGAGGTGTAGAAATGTTTTGAAAACATCTAAAGAGGGTGTCAACAGATGTACTGCCTTGTAGAGAACCAAAGAGATTGTGAAGGAACAAGCTGTTTTCCCTTGTATTTGTTGTTTCTGTAGACTTTCCTAGACCTCCTTCCAGGATCTGAGACTGCACTAGTTGACTTGGCTATGTCAGTTTACATAGTCTGTTTGGGGACAGAGCTAAAGAGGAAGCCTTACATGAAAATAGATGTATGCTAGAATACAGCTGTTAAGGGCTGATAAGGATATGGGTACTGTGGCAAGACACACATGGGGAAAGAACAGGAAGGACATTGCTGTTGGGTCATAAATAGTTTTCCACTGTCCCTTACAGATCCCTCCCCAGTCTTTCTTCCCTGCTCCCTCTATGCTAACCAAGGAATAGGAGAAGAGTATTTACTATGTTCTCACGGCAGGGAAAAAAGGTGGGGCCACCTTGCCAAGAGTGCCTGGTGTCTATTGTGTTCTCTGTAACTGCACAGGAAATGAGCCTAGCATCTCCATTACCAGCTGAACCAAATATTTACTAGTCAGTATCTTAAACTATCAGCAACTTCAGTCTCCCAAGAATAACAGCTTCTGGTAGCAGGTCCAAAGATGGCATCCCCCTCCCCCGCAGTGGCATATGGGCTCTGAACACTGAGACAGTAGATACTAATGCACTTGCCATATAGCTCTGAGGCTGCCTTTACAAAAAGTATGAGTGCCAAGAATCAGGTACCGAGAGATGTTCAGTCTTCTGGTTTACTAGGTAAAGTCACTGCCAGGGCATCAGAGGAATCCTTCTCAGGCTGCTCAGTGCAAAACAAGTCAATCTACAAATATTGTACCTGGACTCAGTAAGTTATTTGGGAGGGTGACCTACATCTTGACTTAATTCAGAAGCAGTGTTACGTTCACTGATAGGGTTCCAAGACTAAAAGCCAGAAACCAAAAATAAAAGCAAAGGATGTGTGTGTTGACAGCAGATAAATTGAGAAGGTGGCAGAAACTACAGGTCTTCCATCTCACTGCCACAGGCAGTACCATTCTGAGGAATGGTTCAGTTTCTTCTGCCTTTCATGCCTTTAGAGACCACAACAGACTGTTAGCCAAAAGACTCCAAGCCTCAGAGTGGTTATACATGGGAATCCAGAGTGGAATCCATGTCAACAATCACTTGAAAAGTATAATCTCCTTTAACAAATTATGACTAACCAAAGTGTTTTTAACCCCAAAACCAAATTTATAGTTTTCATTCTACATTTGGTTAGTTCTATTAAAATATGAACCCAAAAAGCCTGTGCAAATACAAGCAATTAAGAGAATGATGAAAACATTACCTTTGATTCACAAAATCGACGATCAATTCCATGTTGACATATAACTACTGATTTGGGCCTTTCAAGCTCAAACTCACGGCACACCACATGAAACACAAACGTCTGTCCCCATTCCAGCAGACATGCAAGCTGCAAGCAAATAGGGAGAGTTTGACACCATAGTAGCTATTCAAAACTAACTACTGAAGTTCAGGTTACTGAGAATGTTAACAAAGCTTGGAAAAAAGAAATATCAGGAGCCTTATCCTTGTTGCTAGATAATCCACTTCCCACCTACCAATACTGTGGTTTTTCACCTTGACACAGTACATAAATTTCCATTCATGGATTAAGCATGCTGCCAGAGTAAAACTCATCCCCTTTGAAAGCCAATCTATTTCAACCACACAAAGCAATGAAGTCCCTCTAAGGTAACAACTTTGCTCTTATATCATTAAGTGCTTAATCTTTCAGATACTTTTTCAGGAAGAAAATGATTAAATATATGTAGAGCAATGCTGTTTATCTGCATTATGTAAATACCAAGTTTCCTTGTTTATAAATAAAAACAAACTGTTAGAAACCACAGGAAAAATATATACCAACTTGAGAAATGTTAGGCTAAAAAAGAAACTTTTTATACCAAATATTGCTGAATTCAGCTGACCTTGCTAATAATTACTCTATTTACTCAAAAACAAGATGAGGATCCTCCCCACCCACAATCAGCATAAGGAAAAAAACCCTCTTATATTTGCATACAAGGAAACTGCATTAAATAGATGATCCATCTTTGAACTGCTGTCAAAAGCAGCATGTGTTCAGTAATAGAAACCAACTATAAAGTTGATTGACTGGAGCCCACATTGAACATGCTTATAAAACACATGGTCCACATTAGGCAAACATACTGATAGGAACCTTTGTTTTTCCTAGCCCTTAAAAAAAATGGGTGGGTGTTTCCTCCAAAGGAAACTGGCACCAAGCCTGGAGATACTGCAGGACCAGAGCCAGCCCTGACACCTTCCCCTTAGTGCCAGACATGATTGATTTTAGCCAAAAGGCTGAGATACTGGGACAGGTTAATGCAACTCATCTGAATATGATATATGGTAGTGCCCACTGAACACAGTCTACCCCAGCACCTACTTTTTTTTTTTTTTTAAGTCATGGTGAGCCACTACACTATATACATTTAGGCTTCTGCTTCAGTCCCACTCCTCCCCTCCCCCCCCCCGCCCCGTTTCCAATCATTTCTGTTTCTTCATCAGCCCTAAATGTCTGGCAAACATCACCATACGGGGCCAAAACAATTCACCCAGAATCCCTTTGTCACCCCCTCTCAGCCTGTCATATATGATTAGTGTGGCTCTGCCTTCCATTAGGTGAAGCTGAACCAGGCTACCCCATGTCTCATCTGCATATAAATTGTTGGAGGATCCCAGGATTAGTGACAAGAACATCCAGTTCCAGTCATGAGCGGGGGCTAATTATTACATAGATCCTTGTTGGGGGGGGGTAGAGAAAGGTATCTGGAGTACACACACACTGAACAGTGCTAAGCTGTGCAGTCACCACAGCTTCAAATGCTGTCAACTCTGCTGGGCCCAGTGAATTGTATGGAAAGTCATGAGCCTTTTTGCTTTGGACTAGTTTGTACTATGTATAAGTAGTTCCCCTTCATGTGCTTGGATTTGGGGGCATTTGATCCAAAAATCCTCACTTGAATCCTTGAAAATGTGCTGTTGCATCTGATAAATTGTGTTTTCTGGATTTTTCATTAAACTTTCTGCAAAAACCTACCATGAACCAAAACTTGTATTTCATTAAGAACCTCAGCAAGTTCTCTGCTTTTAAAAATAGAAAAAAAATGTTCTCCCTAAGAAATAGATCATTACTGAAGGGGTTCTCTGGAAAAAAAGTTGTCCAAAGCATTTTTGGAGAAACACAGTAAAATTAGCATAAGACCTGAAGTTCACCACTGAAAGCTTTTTGGAGTTACTTGAAGCCTCTGAATGCTGCTACCTATCCTATTAGCAAGCAGTCTACAGTGGTTGCCAACTCCCTCCATTACACCAGATAAAGACCGTCTATAGGCTGGTCTCCACCTGATAGGCATCCATCCATGTCCACAGATCCACTGCAAACCCAGAAATATGCCAGTGAGACTACTTTAGGCTAATCCCGCTCAAATCCTCAGCCTCCAGTATGTCTAAAACAGCCTCTGGGGACAAGTGGAGGCAGACTTACCAGCAAGTTAAATTTGGAGCACATCAGCAGATGCAGACTGTCAGAGCTGGCTCACACCCAACCTTGCCAGAACCTTCCTGGCAAGACCTGCAACTTGCTAACCATCTTAGGTCCGAACAATATCAAACTGTCCCTCTTCCTATAATTAACACAATGGGGACCTTCAGTTCTCCATACCAGTTAGTTCATTATTTATTAGATTTATATGCCATCTTGACAGACTCGGTACAGCTTATGAAGACAGCAAAATAACTTATAAACAAGTGAACAAGACAACAAAACAGGAAAAAAATTAAACAACTTACAAAACCCAACAGAATCAGCAAAATAAGCTAGGGCTGTCCAACTTATGTGGATTTGGGGGAAGGGGCAAAAGAGGTGACTGGACATGAACCCACAAGCCAGAAATTAGACATCCCAGAAATATGCTGCAAGACAAAAGAGCTCCTTAGACAACATCCCAACTTAGGTGTGCCAGCCAAATTACAGCATTTGGAAAGATGATCTCATTTAGGCTTTGGCAGGCCTCAGGTGATAGGGAATTCCAGAATTTAGGGGCAACTCTCTTGTTTATAAGTAGTGATAGTGACTCAATCTCTCAAATTTATCATCATGAACTATCATAAGCCCTTTATGAGCAAAATATTAACACACCATTTTTGTGCAATTCTTTAACTGCAATTTCCTGGCATTAATCTTCTAGCTTTGCAACCCTGCCTCCCTTTAGTAATGCCTATTAGTTCAATGCTGTACACAGTCAGTCACCAAATGTGTGTTCCCTTTTACAGGGAAATCTGTTTTCTCTTAAACAAACCTATCTGAAGTTTTCCCAAATATTATGGTCATGGGATGCTTTTTTAAATATTTGTTTGCAGAAATACCAGCACGAATAAAGACAAATTAAGGATCTTAAAACAAATTACTCCTATATTTGTATTGCTTGAAACTTCAAAATTTCAGCTCTTTCCAGCTTCAAAATGCCTATGCCTCAAACTGTATGTGAATCCTAGATTTTCTCTCTCCAATTTAAAGGTTCAAATAAACCTAGACAAATGGCTAGATTTTCAAATCCACAAAATTGGAAATTATTTTAACTACAGATGCATTCGATTGAGTTGACCCTAGACGCACTTGGTATCTTCAAAAGTCCAAGTTATGACAGCTTTACTATGATTTGGGGAGTGTACCTGTGGTGCTGTAACTTTGGCTGTTAGGCTTCCAGCCTGTACATCAATCAACCATGCATACTCTAAAGTATCACTTCCCAGGGGTAGACCTTCTGCTGAAAACATAGCGTGAGCTCGAAGCTGCAGACCCGAGAGGCTGATATGGCCCTCTCTAAGAACTTCATCCACTGGGGGTCTCTGTTAAGGAAAAGTAAATTAAGAGTTTTTTCAGAGAGTGATTACCCAGAACTTTGTACTCTCATTATGTATGAGTACTTTTTGTAAGCATTCATCTTCTAGTAAGTCCCAGTGTCTTCAATACAAGAGATCAAAGACTTCAGTTGACATGCAAACGTAAAATGAACAACTGTATATATGGAATGGAGTGTTATTGTAACTGTGCTGATCCAAGAATTGTACAAGATGCATGGGTTTTTGGTCACATCTTTTACTGGACCAACTGTATCAAAGTTTCACAAACTACATAGTCTGCAAACTTTTGTCCCAATTATAAAGTTTGTGCTAGAAAAGATACTACAAAAACATTTTGCCTACAAGATCATTTTACATCTTAAATAATTTTACTGTTACACAATTAATATAAATTTAAATAAATTAATAATTTGATAATAAAATTACACTTGCCAAAATTTAAATACAACTTATCAATTTACATTTTTAAAATAATTTAAGTGTTATATCTTATATATAAGAGAGAGATTGTAGTGTGTATATTTAAAAAAATACATATCAAGAACACCTTAATTGTGCTATACTTCGTAAAAAAGGCTCAGAAAACACACAAGTATAATTAATAGATTTATTAGTGGAAGTGGTCAAAATGTTCATGTTAACTGGCTCATCTTGAAAAGTTCTTAAACCTACACTGCTTATTAAAAGAAGTGATATCACAGAAGGCAATTTTCTCTAAAAGTAAAACAGACTTCTGGACTAAATATCAGTTACAGAATTCTACAGAGCACCTTCATTTCTGACAAAATAAGCTCCACTCATTCTTTTATTCCAGGGTGCTCCAGAGCCCAGCAACTGAGGCCGAACAGGGAGCTTGGAGAGGCCTTGAATGTGTATGAAAGTTTGTGTTCAGAGTGTCTTGGTAGAGCACGAACGTGGCATTGGAATACTTGGGACTGGAGGAGGAAGAGAAATGAAGTGGCCACCTGGAGCCACTTCAAGGTCCTGAACCTTGACATCTCCCACTACTGGCTCCCTATAAAGTCAGAGGGAATTTGGACAGCGACTTCAATAATCAGTGTTATAAGTCCTTCCAAGTCCCCAGAGCCCTGTGCTCCTAGACTGCAGCACAATTAAGTGGTCTGTACAGATGACACATGGGTAGTCTAGGTCATTAAGAACCAACAGGGAACGAAGCATGCTCAGAAGTTTTGGAAGAGAAACCACATGTGAAGACTATAACGAGTCAGCAGGAAAAGGAGATGTGAGAGTCTTGAATATGTTCCGCAAGGGCTGAATATAGTTTCATAGTTTCTAAGGTCAGAAGGGACCTGAGCAGATCGAGTCCAACCCCCTGCCATGGCAGGAAAGAGTACTGGGGGTCAAACGACCCCAGCAAGGTGTACATCTAGCCTCCTCTTAAAGACCCCCAGGGTAGGAGCCAGCACCACTTCGCTTGGAAGTTGGTTCCAGATCCTAGCCGCCCTGACAGCGAAGTAGCGCCTCCTGATATCTAGCCTAAATCTACCCTCTGCCAGCTTGTGACCATTATTCCTGGTCACTCCTGGCAGTGCTCGGGGGGAACAAGGACTCCCCCAATGCCTGCTGGTCCCCTCTGACTAGTTTGTAACAGGCCACTAGATCCCCCCTCAGCATTCTCTTGTGGAGGCTGAACAGGTTCAGGTCCCGTAGCCTCTCCTCATAAGGCCTGCCCTGCTGCCCCCGATCATGCAAGTGGCCCTCCTCTGGACACTCCCCATGTTGTCCACATTCCGGAACTGGATGCAGTACTCCAGCTGCGGCCTGACCAGTGCTGCATAGAGGGGGAGTATAGCCTCCTTGGACCTGCTCCAGATGCATCTGTGGATGCATGACAAGATGCGGCTGGCCTTCCCGACTGCCTCCCCACACTGCCGGCCCATGTTCATCTTGGAGTCAATGATGACTCCAAGATCCTTTTCTGCCTCTGCTGACGAGAATGGAGTTCCCCAACCTGTTGGTATGGTGCTGGTTGTTCCTCCCCAGGTGCATCACTTTGCACTTGTCAGTGTTGAACCCCATCCTATTCTCATCCGCCCACCCTTGTAACTTGTCTAGGTCTGATTGTAGCCTGTTGCATCCTTCCAGTGTGCCCACATCCCCCCACATCTTAGTGTCATCAGCAAATTTGAACAGGGTGCTTTTTACACCCCCTCGTCCAAATCACTGATGAAGATTGTTGAACAGTGCGGGCCCGAGGACTGAGCCCTGCAGAACCCCACTGCCCACATCCCTCCAGGTCGAAAATGACCCATCCACCACCACTCTCTGGGTGCAGCCCTCCAGTCAGTTGGTGACCCATTTGACTTTGTGGGGGTCAACACCACAGTCCCCCAGTTTCTTAATGAGAACAGGGTGAGAGACAGTGTTGAAAGCCTTCCGAAAGTCCAGGAAGACTATGTCTACTGCTACCCCTGCATCTAAGGATTTGGTGATCTGGTCATAGAAGGCCACCAAGTTGGTCTGACAAGACCTGCCACTAATGAACCCGTGTTGGTTGCCCCTAAGCATAATCTCTCCTGCTGGCTCCTCGTGGATATGCACCAGAATAATTCTCTCAAAAAGCTTGCCCAGGATCCAGGTAAGACTAACTGGCCTATAGTTTTCTGGGTTCTCCTTCCTCCCTTTTTTGAAGATGGGAACCACATTGGCCCTCTTCCAGTCCTCTGGCACCACACCAGGGCACCACGAGCGCTCGTAAAACCGTGCCAGGGGTCTCGCAATGACCTCAGCAAATTTCCTCAGTACTCTAGGGTGGAGATCGTCCGGACCAGCTGATTTGAATACATCCAGTCCTTCCAGAAGTTCCTTAACTAGTTCCTCACTAACCCTTGGCCTAGGTGTGCCTCCCCTGGGATCTAAGGGGAACCGGGGGGGGGGGTTACTGTTCCAGTCCCTGCTTAGGAAAATGGAGGCAAAGAAATCGTTAATTATGTTGGCTTTGTCTGGTGTGACGACCAAATTTCCTAGCATGTCCTGTTATTTGCCATTTGTATCAGTTAAGCACTAAGAAAAGTCTGAGCATTAATTAATTTTTTTCCAAGGCCTATACAATCAGCCAAACCTAAGTAGATCTTCAAGATGACACATTAAAGTCACATCCAAGAGAAATTTCAAAGCTCTCATCCAAAGCAAGGAGCCACTAGTGTAATTCAAAAGAAAGTGTCTAAAATTTAAGAGGAACAAAGACCACTTTTTCCCCAATTTTATTCTCGAGAACAATTCTTTCAGCCTGAAGCATATGCAGCATGGAAAATTTCAGACCAAACTGTTACTGTTTGATAAAAGTTATAAGTAACTGAAAAGTGTTAAGCAACCTTGACAACAGGCAATGCCATCAATCCTGCCTTGTAATCACTACGTTGTACAATTACCATGTCCTTGATTGTCTCCTTTCTTGACAGTCCCAGTTTTTTCAACTTAATGTTGAAGATTCTCAGCAGTTCTACCAATTTATTACCCTTCTAAACATATTCTATTGGTGCTGTAGCATTTCAGAGGGGAGGATCAAAACTGAACACAATATTCTACCTGTGTTCCATCAATATAAGAATGCATGACAGTTACAATACGATGCTGTAATATTTTCAGCATTTATTTTCTATCCAGCTTGACATTTATATTAAACATCTGGTCTTGTAATGAACTTTCACACAGTGAACAGAAGTTCTCACTGAATTTTCCGCAATGGTGATCAAACCTTCTTCCTTACTATTCATAATTAAAGCCAATAAATGTGTACCATTTTGCATTTGTCAACACTGCGTTTCACCTTTCACATACTCCTCGTTCATCAAGCCTTGTCCATTTCCTTCCTTTGGTCTTTTTGAGTCTCAACTAATCTGAAAAATTATTTACCTGCAGGTTTGTCACTTCACTCTTTACCTCCTTTTTCCAGATTATTATTAGAGTTCCCAGTTGGCACCTTAACGGTCAAGACTGGACTGAGAATTTTCATCTCAAGTAAGTTTTACCTCTACATAATACAGCAGTCACAAAATTTCAGCACTTACTCTGGGTGAAGCTTGAACTCTGTTCTAATGTAGAATCATGTGGCACTCACTTTCTGCCATAAAAAATGACAGCTTATTCTAATTTCTTGCATTCTTCTACCTTTTACTTGCTAATCCATGAAAGTATTTAGGGGTTTTCATATATTACATCATAAATTGCAAGGCACTTTATTTGAACCATCAATAAATCTAATACAATGTCACCTAATTTCTCAACTAATTTACAGATTGCAATTGAGCAAAATACTTGAGTATTTGCTGAGTCATGGTTTTCCCTTTACATAAAGTGTGGTTTGCTCCACTGTACATATGAGTGTTCTAAAAGACTTAGGTTTATTATACAAAAGAAAAGCACTATACTGAGCAGAGAGGAGGAAAAAAAAAAAAACCAAAGCAATCAATAAATCCAAAGCAATCCAATAGTGCTCTGCTTGATTCGGTCTTACTAGCCATCATTTGAAGTGTAATTCTAAAGATCTTTTTCCCAGTCTCCAACAAGTTGTACGAACATACGGCCCTAAGACGTAGGCAGACCTTTGTGGGCACAATTATTTTTCCAAAATAAATTTAAAATATATTTTTTCCGATAATAATTCTGAAAAAACCCAAAATGCCAAGCCAAACCAAACACAAACACACAAAGTTTTTAAGGCTATGACTGATTTGAATATTACTTAAGAGAGTTCTTTGCCAAACTCCTTCCTCTTAGATAGATACTTTTAGTTGAATATTAAAAAAACAAATATCTTTTCTTCTTGTGCATGAACTAAAAATGGAAGCTGAAAAGAGTACACATGCATGACATATAAAAAAAAGCATTTAATATGAATATGACATTTGTTAAGTCATAAGTCTTTGAAATACTTAAGCTTGTATTACAGAATTGTACAAAACATGATTCAGTTTTGAAGTCAACCCCATTTCTCCAAAAATTTAAAATGACTGTATTACCTGATAGCTGTCATTCAAAAATAAGTTTACTGGGGATAGTACAAGTTGCAGCATGGTCTCTCTACATCCTTTCTTCATCTCAAAACACAATCTTTCCAACAAAGCGGTAGGGCATTCTGGACCATCTGGACTGCAGTGCTAAAATGAATAAACATATCCTATGTCAGAAAGCCAGAGATGGTGATCTATGATGCTAAAGAGTCCAGACTGTTTCTTATTGTTCAAAAAAAGTCCATGCTACCTCAAAGACTATTATTACATACTAAGTTGTGCACACATCTTTACTGCAATCCCTTCACCCATCTGTTCTATTAAATATCATGGGGTTCTACAAGGGCATAGAGATGCACAGATCCAGTTGTGCAATTAAGAAATAGCTTTGTTATGGTTTATCTAAAACAGTGATTTTCAATTACATTAAATCAGTAACTATTAGATTTACATATACGAATTATCCAGTTCTGATCTAAAAGTAAATGAAATCCTTCAAGTATCAAATTGCTACATTTACCCACACAAAGCGTTTACGTGACTTGTCAATAACCCACAAAAAAGTAGGACTAAAACTCAAGAGTTTCATGAAAAAATGGTTTCACACATACTACATGACAGTTTATACTCTACTGTATTTACTCAAATCTAAAACTGGGTTTTTTTCCCCCAGTCAACATTGTGTGTGTGTGTGTGGGGGGGGGTGGGGGAAGTGAAAGGCAGAGACAGGGGAAAAAACTCTTCATCTTAGATTTGCATATGAAGCAGAGTGGGAGGGCAAGTAGCTGCTGTGGCTCTGGCTCTGACCCCGAGCCCAGGTCAAGGCCAGAGTCAGACCCATAGCAGTCCTCTGCCCCCAACTCTACTTGCCTCTATAGCTTCTGTTCTCTCCCCTTTCTGCCATCCCCCACCCCAGTTCCTTTCCATTTCTCCACCCTTTTACTGTGAGATGCAGCTTAACTCCAGCTCAGGATGGATTCCCTGCCAGGCACAAGGTACACAGAAACTCCATTCCTACCTGATCAATCAGCAGAGCTGCTATTGCTGCATGGCCTGGCAAGGGCATTGATCCATACACTGCTCCATAGAGGAAATAGGGCCTGAGCAGCATCTGACAGTAATAGTGGGAGAAGGGGCAGAAGAGGCAGAAACTGTGGGGACTTGGTGGGAAGGGCAGAAATGCAGAGATTGGGAAGTGAGAAGGGAGAAAGAAAGAAGTAAAGACTGCAGGGAGTGGGGGGAGGGGCAGAGGCTGTGGGAATGCAGGTGGCAGGAGTAGGAAAGCCACACAGGGAAGAAGTTGGGGGGCAGAGGACAAGGGGGTTGTCTGACCTCTCCCAGCCCACTGTTTTCCTTCCTATAGCGGTTGCCGGGTTGGGGGGGTGGAGGGGACAAAGAGGACACAATTTCAAGACAACTGTTTGATAATTTAATACATGGAAAATTATAACAAGCTTATACATTTTCCATACATGGAACCTAATTATTGGAGGGATCGTCTTAGATTTGAGTAAATGTGTTATATTACACTCTAAAGTTTCTTTAGAATATTGTTTTAAAGTATTTTGATGATTAAACTTCAAGAGCTTACCATAGGTAACCGCCCATGCACTTTGTACAAATTGACAAGTACAGTAATATCCCAAGGACGCAAGGTAAGGGGGTGAACTGTTTTTGCTGATCTCTCACTTTCCTTTTTGTCATTATCCACTCCAACTGCAGTCCAACCAGAACTTGAAGATGTTGACAATGACAGGACTGGGCTTGAAATTATTTCTTCAAAATCTGTGTACATGTCATCTTCTCCAAAGTAATTTTCCTGCAACATGGAATTAATAGAACAAATTAAGAAGCAGGTGGGACTATATCTGCAGTTAGCAGCATCATGTAAAC
This sequence comes from Crocodylus siamensis, assembly GCF_052110815.1. Lineage (NCBI taxonomy): Eukaryota > Metazoa > Chordata > Crocodylia > Crocodylidae > Crocodylus > Crocodylus siamensis. Next base: position 110,106,732 of record NC_143396.1, on the reverse strand, counting down.
ACAAAGCTAAGCTTCACTCCATATCCTATTCTTACCTTCTAATCAATTCTAAGTTCTATAGGACACTAAAGAATAGGTGTTATTTTGCTCACATGAGTTATCTCATTGATTATAGCAGGATAACTTAAATGAGAAAAATTAAGTAAATGCTTATGCATTTTTCAAGACTCAGGCCATATACTATTTTTCAACCAAAGCACCTTCAGTCTAGCTACAATTAATGTTACTATTATGATATTGCTCCTTGGAAGCAATGCCACTGACTTTTTTAATCCAGCCTGTAGGGGTCATTCACAAACAGTTCTTCAGCAGCATTTTCAAAACTTCTGTCTTCAGAAGTTTTACTTAAAAATCTTACAAATTCTATACACATGCCTGTAGCAGTTCCTAAGTGTATCCCCTAGGGTTTAAAATTAACTTTGTTTCTAAGCCTATCCCCACTCAATTATCTGAGACAGGAATAACTTCGGTCACATTCTTTTGAGAAGACTGAGCCCTGCAGGAGCCATATCCTACATTTTAGAGTGTGTCAAAATTAGAATGCATTTCTTTAAAAAAAGTTTACAAATGCTAAAAGTAAAATCAATTAATAAGTTAAATCTCAGGAAGGATATTCAGCTCATTATCAAATTACATTGTCATGTTGCCTTTCACAAAAAGGTGCACATCAAGCACAATACAAAAAACAAACAAACAAAAACCCCAAAAATCTTTTGTTTAGTGACAGAACAATTATAGCACAAGCATGAGTGTTGCTACCTTATTGGCACTGGAAGGGGCTACCCCACAAGCAAGATTAATTCAGTCTTCACTTGCCAGGCAGTACTGCTGTGGTAATTTGCATCATTAGACACTTATCTACTAGGAGGTCGACAGAGATCAAATTTACATAAGTCACCAAATAGCTTTCAACTTTGCAATCTTTTTTTTGTCATTACTGAACTGAGTTAGATTTGAATTAATGACCTTAAGGTGAAAAGTTCTATATCCAAATACCATTTCCTTGAGTTAGAAAGAAAATAGGTATTTTTGTTCATTTCCAGGCAGAGAGAGGGTTGGGGTTTATTTAAGGGGAAATAATCTCTCTCATTTACACAAATCGCATGAGTGAAAAATATGAATGGTTTACATTAATACAACTTAGCTAGTTAATAATTACATTAAGAGGCTACTGAGGAAAAGTTTTCATTTTTACAACCTTAAATTGTTGATTAAATTGTTGCCCTTATATACCTCAAAAACACTTGGAAAAGGCCTGAGTAAAATGTAAACACGTTGCATGGCTTCATGCAACAGTTCTTTAAGACATGCAATAATCTTTTTTACTTTATCTTAGTACATTTAGCACAAGTACTATTTGAAGTGTTACATCAGTTAATACCAAAATCCTCAAAAGGTCTGTACACCCAAGTATTTTTCACACAGCAACTTAAATATTTTTCCTCTATTTTAGAGAATATTTCTTTATAAGACAAACCAGAAAACAGGCTTAAGTAATAAACAGCAGAAAAGTACCAAAACACAGCATCTTTAGCTGGTGCCTCTCAGTTGACAATACAAAGAACTATAATTACCATTCAAAATTGGCAAGCTAGAAGACAATGTTTAAAATTAAGGACTTCTTGAGTTTATTAAACATTGGAAATCGTGCACAGACATGAAAAGCCACACACAAAATCAGATAACACAACCTGAAACTAGGAAATCCAATGACACTTCAAAACCATTCAGAAGGAGAAAACAAGCCTTTGTCAACAAGGTTGGACAAAAAAAAAGAAGTCCATACAACAGAAACTCTAGAAAGTACAAACCAACACAAACATATGGAAAGACTGCCACTTATTTAAATCTTTATACTTGATCTCACTGCATGAGTAACCCAAACATGAACATCTGCCTTGTAAGAGTTCAGAAGATAACATAACAAGGGACGTGACAGCCTGATTTACAATTATCACAGGATCTCAGTCAGGAGAAGAAACCTTCTCCGGAGATCAGCAGCCCTGAGGAAGAGGAGGTTTGGCTTCAAAAGGGAAAAAGCATGATACAAATTTCCAGAGATTCACAGTAAGAGACTGAAGATGACAACTTCCTATCATACCATCTCTTATGAGTGCTACAGTCTAACATACCAAGGAAATGAAGGGTTTGTGAAGAAATAGGCAGCATTGGCCCAGCTCCCAATGATACCAAATAAACTAATTGGTACTGGTCTTAAATTCCACCCAAACTAGATTATTTCACACACTAGTCCCAAGACTATTACACCATTTTAATTAGCCAGTTCTGGGACTAAACAAAGCATGTACACACACACACACACACACACACACACACACACACACAGAGAGCCCCCCCCACCAGAAAAGCCTGGATCCCAGGTCTTTTCTTAGTCCCAATTGCAATTTTGGCGGTACAGTGGTTGGATTTCTTCAAAAACAATGAGGTGGCCAGTGTAACTATTCTACATTCAACTATTCTATTTTTCTTGGGTTTCAATCCCCTCAGAATGAGGATGGCTTAAAATCCAAGTCTTCTGCTTCCTGGATAAGTGCTCTATGCACAAAAATGTTATGCAAAATGTTGGCACTACTACTAATGACTATATTAAAGTGACAGCTGTGCCTTAAATTAATGCCCAGCACTTTGTGTACATTAGGCATCCCTCTAAGTCTAGATCCTAAGTGAATAAAAACACCTTGTGCACCCCATAAGTCAGGTGCTTACACTCTAAAAGAGGGAAATGGTTCCAAACACAACCCTGGCCCCTGCATTTCTAATTAATTCAGTCTAGGTACCTCCTACTCAGCACTTAAGTGCCCTGGATGCCCTTTGAAGGCATTATTTATTTTGAAATCCTAAACCAATTATAGACATTATGTTTCCCTAGGTTTAATCTGGACTACAGCTAGACATCTATAGTCTGAATTAAAATTGGCTCCAGTTCAAATTAGCTAACCCTCATTGACTGAGGATTAAAATTAATGCATACTATGGCAGTCCAAATTAGGCATTTTAAACTGTATCAGTTAACATGTATATACAGTGTTGCTGTAGGAATTCAGATAAGCATTGCAAATATAAATGCCAGCAAGGGAAAGGCAACTGGGTTTTGGCAAAACTATAGCAGCCATCAGGCACAAAGTAACTCCTTTACAAAGTCAAATGTGCCTACAACATATTACCCTGCTAAGTATCAGGTCAATTACAGCTTCTGGAACAACAGTTTGGATAACTGCAACAATGTAGCAGTGCTTATTATTGCCTCCTAGGGTGCAGAGAGAAGTGCAGCTCCCTGCTATAAAACTCAGAACAATTTCTGCAAAGTGCTCCAAGTTCCAGCGTTACCCCAGACCAAACAGAAGTTCACTATTGATTCCTGCTGGGAACCTGCAGCCAGCTTCCCATAGCAAAGACCAGGCTCTCTGCCAGTGCTGGCTATTTTCAGAATGGGAGGGGGAAAGGCAGCAGAGGGAGCTCATTTTTGGGGCTTCCCAACTGATGCTGAGAGCGGGAGAAGGGAGTTTCCAATACACCCACCCCACCCTTGTTAAGGAGCTGAAAAACCCCCAGACTGAACTCCCTCCACTCCCTTTTCCCCCTCCCATTCTGAAAACAGCAACAGGTTGGAAGATCCACAGACACAAGTTACAAGAGACACTACACTTTGAAAAATCTTTATCTGATACCTCATGCAATAAGGGGGCAGATTGTCACTAAATTGGTCATTTTTTAAGCTGTATGTAGCCACAAACTTAAGTTTGGTCACAGATAAACTGCTTTCTGTGGCCCAATCGGGTGAAAACTGTCACCTCTGTCTGCACCCTTAATTACTTCCAATCTCCGTTAACGGGCTTTTAAATGTATAGACTGTATATAGCCAGTGCTCCCTGTTAATAGTCCTCTATTAACCCTTAATTTGAACTGAAATGTGTTTTGAACTGTGTAATGCAAATCAGTTAACATGGTTTAGAAAATGCTGAGTACATCTACCAACAGCCCTAGACACCCAACTCCATCAATCTGAATCAATTTGCTGTCAGGCAGGCAGGGGGCACTTCACCAGAGCAGCATAGGGCCTGCAGCAGCAAGAAGCTTCCCTGTCCAGCCCTGTTCTGCCCTCCTGTGCCATGCCAGGTCCCACATGCTGAGCTGGAGAGGCCCTGGGAAGAAGGCAGAAGAGCAGGGAGCCTGAGCCAACAGTGGGCAGCCCCTCCCCCCAGATCTGGGGGGGACATGCCCCCCATGCCTGCCTGTGGGCGCATCCTACTTACTGCCTAGGCACTGTGGCTATACATTTCAGGCACAGGCCCCAAGCCCCATGCACTACCCCAGCTGGGCAGCATCCCCAGCCCTGCCCAACTTCCTCCCTCCATATGGGGGCCTCAATTGACTTCAGACCATATCTCCGATTTACCTAGATCATCATGAATTGCAAGCACTTTAGACCACAGACTTATAACCCCTCCCAGTTTGAGATCACCCACAAAATTATAAACATACTTCTAATTCATACCTTGACGCACAAAAAGGCTTTTAGTAGAGGTCCATAGAGAGTTATCTGGGAATCTGGGGAGAGTTCTAATTCTACGTGAAGTTTATCAGGTGGAAGTTCTGAAGGATCAATAGGAAGGTGGCCCGAGACTGTTGGAGAGGAAATGACTCTGTCGGCAGTCTTCTGACACGGCCTTAATACAGACAGCATAGTTTCTTCCATTTCTGACACTTGTAAAAGTAAAAATTAATTGTTAGAAACAGGCTAGGTCTTTCACTTGAGAAATTCTGCAACATTCCTAATATTAAATAAGTTTGGATAACTACAAAATATTTTGTGTATGAACTGGCTACTATGTAACTGAAATTTCTACAATGCAAATTAAATTTCTCTCACCATGCCACCATGATGCTGGGGTGGGAAGGAAGAGCAGAAAGGAAAAATGAGGTCGTTGTAACAAAGTATATAATATTTTAGTCAAAACAATGTGCATCAAAAAACAGCATTTTAAATGTCTAAAATGACAAGCAAGACTTTTTATATTTTTTCCTCATGCTTTTAAAGTAAAAAAAAATTTTAAAAAATATATATATATCAGTGAGACCTTTTGTTTTGTAGGTGTTTGGTTTTTTCCACTGCTATCCATCAGTAATAGAACATCAACATACAAAAATCAAGATGAAAACAAATATATTGTAAGAGAACACAACAAAAATTTATGTTAGATGATCCCCTAGGTCCAAACTTTGTCACTGAACAACCTAAGTATTGCAAATGACAATGGATGGATATATAACTTTCCGCTAATACCGAAGACAGTAGTAGGGCTGCCTTTTCTCTTAGCTTTGTTTGTTTTGTTTTTTAAACAAGAGAGAGAGAGAAAGAGAGAGAGAGAGAGAAAAGCTTTTTGGTTTACAAGATTTGCTGCTCAGAAGCTACAGAGAATCATTCTAGAAAAGTTTGTCCAATCCCTTGCTCCCAAAGAAACTTTCAAAACCTCAATGCAAGTTCAAAGAAGGAATTGTGCTCACTGGACTACCCTAGCTATGTTCATATGCCCACTGCACATTTTCAAGGCACACCTTGCAGGGGATTGCATGCTTAGGGGCAACCAACATGGGTTCATCAGCGGCAGGTCCTGTCAGACCAACCTGACCTTTTACAATCAGATCACCAGATCATTAGATGGAGGGGTAGCAGTGGATATAGTCTTCCTGGACTTCCAGAAGGCTTTTGACACTGTCTCTCACCCCGTTCTCATTAAGAAACTGGGGGGCTGTGGTGTAGACACCCACACAGTCAAATGGGTCGTCAACTGGCTGGAGGGCCGCACCCAGAGGGTGGTAGTGGATGGGTCCTACTCAACCTGGAAGGACGTGGGCAGTGGGATTCCGCAGAGCTCGGTCCTCGGGTCCGCACTGTTCAACATCTTTATCAGTGATTTGGGCGAGGGGGTAAAAAGCACCCTGTTCAAATTTGCTGATGACACTAAGATGTGGGGGGATGTGGGCACACTGGAAGGATGCAACAGGCTACAATCAGACCTAGACAAGTTACAAGGGTGGGCGGATGAGAATAGGATGGGTTTCAACACCGAGAAGTGCAAGGTGATGCACCTCGGGAGGAACAACAGACACCATATCTACAGGTTAGGGAACTCCCCTCTTGTCAGCACGGAGGCAGAAAAGGATCTGGGGGTCATCACTGACTCCAAGATGAACATGGGCCGGCAGTGTGGGGAGGCAGTAAGGAAGGCCAACCGCATCTTGTCATGCATCCACAGATGCATCTTGAGCAGGTCCAAGGAGGTGATCCTCCCCTTCTATGCGGCACCGGTCAGGCCGCAGCTAGAGTACTGTGTCCAGTTCTGGGTGCCACACTTCAAGAGGGATTTGGACAGCATGGAGAGGGTCCAGAGGAGGGCCACTCGTATGATCAGGGGACAACAGGGCAGGCCTTATGAGGAGAGGCTATGGGACCTGAACCTGCTCAGCCTCCAAAAGAGAAGGCTGAGGGGGGGATCTTGTGGCCTGTTATAAACTAGTCAGGGGCAGATCAGCAGGCATTGGGGGAGTGACTGTTCCCCCCGAGCACCACCAGGAATGACCAGGAATAACGGTCACAAGCTGGCAGAGGGTAGGTTTAGGTTAGCTATCAGGAGGCGCTACTTCACGGTCAAGGCGGCTAGGGTCTGGAACCAGCTTCCAAGAGAAGTGGTGCAGGCTTCTACCCTGGAGGCGTTTAAGAGGAGGTTAGATGAACATCTTGCTGGGGTCGTTTGACCCCAGTATTCTTTCTTGCCACAGCAGGGGGTTGGACTAGATGATCTGCTCAGGTCCCTTCTGACCCTAGAAACTATGAAACTATGAAACCTTCAAATTTTACTTCATTCATGTATTGTGTATACCCAATACCTAATTTTAAAATTCAGTACTCATAATCTAGGTGTCATGCTGAGAAGACTGATTTGCATAAAAGCTGAACCCCTTGTTAGTCAAGAGATTTACTCCATAAGTAAAATTCAGAATCCTATCACATAATAAAATATTTATTTTCTAAAAAGTTATTTTTCACTTCTGTCAGCATCATGGCCTTAACAACACACCGAAAAGCAAAGTAAATAATCAGTAATGATATTATTAAAGGGAAGGGAGCCATTTCACATACAAGTGTTTGCAAAGAAAAAACAAAACAAGAGACAACAACAACAGGGACATGCAAAACAAATGCAGAGAAAAAACTGAAAATGGATGTTGACCCTTGAGGGAGAGGGGTTAGTTTTCAAATCCAAGCTGAACTGCAGGATTTAAGATTTTGAAGACACAGCTTGTACACTGAGCATATTTGGTACAGGAATCACCAAAACCACAAAAGGGAATTTTTACAAACATCTTCAAGGTGAATCTTCTTCCCACTACTCATTAATCTCTTTAATATTTGCCTTTTCCTTTTATATCTGTAATGCTAAAACCCAAGTCCAGGCACTTCCTTCCAATCTTGGGCTAATGTAATTTTCCTGCCTTAGCATTTACTTTATCCATGCAAATGCATCAAAAATTACCAAGATGACCTTCCTAGTTTATTACTCTAATTACAACATCCCCTTCTCAGATGCCTAGCACTGGTTTTCATTTCACCACTGCATCAATAATAAGATGTTTCCACCTTATCTTTACAGTCATTTACAACTTAATGCTTCACTATTTATTTTCTTAATCTCTTATTGTACCTCACCCCAAAAACAGTGCTAGACTTCATTTTCCATTTTTGCTAGATTTCTTATGTACAACCCCAAGGTTTCTTCTTGGCAAACAGTTATGCATGAAATACCTTGAATCAATCCATAGCACTCATGCCAGTAGAAGTGAACCATGAGGACAAGTTGCATATTGTCAGTTGCCAAAAAAAAAAAAAAGATAGCTAACATTTTTGTTTACGTACATTAAGGTACACTATAAAATATACTGAATAATATTCAAACACCTGTAAAATAGAAAAAGCACCTGACCACAAGGCAAAATTAATCCACTTGTTGTTTCAGGTTTCTTGCCCTCCACACACCAAGCAATTCCTGGTGTTGACTCACTTCAGTAGAATTGCTCTTTTTCAGGTTAAAGAGCAAGAAGAGATTATCCAGAATTCTCTGGCTGTCTCATAGAAGAATAGCATATTTCCTTAAAACTGAAAGCCACCTTTTGATTTAAAATGGTGCAATTCAAAGATTAATGTTATCCCACAGCACAAAAGCCAATAGGCTCTGCAGGCTTTCAAGTTTTTTTGACTCAACCTTCAAAATTTCACTGATCCTTTTAAACCAAAGCATTTATTTCCAATTATTCTAAAAATACAAAAGAATGGAGACGACACTTACATGACTGCTTTAACTGCTCATCTGCCTTTTGTGGATAAATTGGATGCCAAGTATAGTCAATTGTGAACATAACGCTTGGTACCGTCCAGCATTCAACCCATCCAGCCCTTTCCAAAAGATAAGATACAGTTTTAACAAAGAACAAGTATTTCAAATAATTAGTTCCTACTGAATAGGGGTGAACATAAGTTCTACTGATAAATGAATTATACAAGGAGTCAATATATATTTTATAAAGTAATAACACGTACTCCTCTTGAGTAACATTCCTCCATTTGGGCTTGCTTGTTTTTTGACCGCTTTGACATTCAGCCGAAATACAAGATTCAGGACTTATTTTATTAGGCTGGCAATCTTTTACCAACATGAAGAGAGAATATTTACTAGGATGGCAATCTGGTAGAAATAAATGGAGATCTACATCTTCCCCCTGCAAAGAAACAAAAGGAAAGGTTATATAATTCCATTGATAAAAAGAGCTCAAAGTGCTATTTGTACACTGTATTAATCAATACAACTTTTTTTCTCAACCTGGGATTATTCCAGATCCTAGAGACTGTGGCATGCCTGGCTGCCCTGGGGCCCCTCTACACATTCAGGTAAAAAGCATGATAGGATCTAATGCATGATCTGCACAATTGCATCTCCTGCCATGCCACATAAGCATGGCAGGAGGTGCAACTGTGGGATCCAGTAACAGCTCCCACATTTCTCTCCTTTAAAGGAGAAAAATCACATTCTTCTGCAGCAGACAGAAAACCTGGATCCCTGGTGAACAGACGGGCAAGGGCCTGCCTCCTCTCATAATAAAGTTTAATATGAAGATTCATGAGATATGCAACATTTAACATGAGAAATTAGAAACAAAATCAACAACAATTATTGGTTGTTCAACATTTTCTAATTCAACATACTTCATTCAAAGAATGTTATGTTTTAGGTGAACTAACTGAACAAAATGCAGTCTTTTTGGAAGTTTGGCAGTGAAAACTAATAAAGTTATCATCAATAACCTTGTATTACTCTTCATTAAGAGATTTCTTAACAATGAAGAAAAACACTGTTCAAATTACACAAACACAACTAAGTTGCATGCAATCAGCTTTGCTTTTTAATAACATTTTTGGATTTGTAAATATTTTTACAGTATGCTTTTTATATAAAGTAAGGCAAATAGTTAAACAGCAAATTAAAACCTTAATTTTTAACATAAAATGCAGGGATTTAGCCAAAACGATTCCCTTAATGCTAAATGGATATCATCTAGAGAAATACCAACAAAACAAAATGCCTGTATGGATGTTAGAGCTATTAAAAATCCATGTTAAAACTGCTCATGTTACAAAGTAAGCACTCAAAAGTTAAAAAGTACAAAAAGTAAGGTTGCCTGAGTAATTTCATTTCAGTCCCACTGTGCACATATGATGACAATGTTTAGGTCTTTCTGCAGCTTTCAACATTCCTTTTTTCCTTGATATTCCATATAGAACCCTATGATTTTTTAAAACATGTCATAACAAACCTTACACTAAATACAAAAGCATTAGTTTCTGTATTGGTGTTTTTACAGTGCTTTAACAATCTCACCCAAAACATTAAGGCTCTAGGGACAGACAGTAAAAAGGCTGAGCCTAAAATTGATTCAATCTTTGCAGGTTAGTATAACCTGCCTAGGCTGAACCAGTTTGTAACTGCACAGATATCCCAGACATGAAGGCACATGCCTGAAGGGGCTCAGGCTAAAGCTGGGGGGTGCTAGAGCAGCCCTCCCTTCCCTACTACTGAGCTGAGGGGGGGCATGTGGCCAGGCCCCACAGGACTCTCTGATTAACCCAGCACAGAACTGATACCAATATGTATCCCCCCATTAAGAAAAACAAAGGGACATTATCTGTTGATTCTGCCTGTTGATTCATCATGGACCATAGCCATCATGTGGTCAGCTAGCTAATACAGAGACACTTCTCCATAAGACAGACGGAAGGGAGGAATTCCTGCCTAGCAGGGAGTGGTGAGTGACAGGCCGGGAGCAAAAAGCTCTTCTTAAACAGCTTTTCCAAGGAAGGACATTAAGCTACCTGTTAATTAGCTCCAAAAGCCTGGTCTTCCACAGCATGGACTGTAGCCAGCACATGGTCTGCTAGCTAATGCTGAGGTGTCTGCTGAAGTCATAGGGGAGGGGGAAATCTGGTAAATCAGTTAAGTCTGATACTACATTCAACCAGGTTCATCTCCAACCAGTTTCAGCCATTTTCAAACTGGTTTATGTGCACTGAATATCTGTTTTATTACAGGTTTAAATCACCTTCTGATCACTTAAAATAGTTTGTGTGTAATGTCTGTCCCTAGCCTAAGTGCACAGAGTGTACCCTCAGCAAGTTTATTCAGCTATTCAGCACTGGTGAGGCCGCATCTGGAATACTGTGTCCAGTTCTGGGCCCCTCACTACAGAAAGGATATGGACAAACTGAAACAAGTCCAGTGGAGGGCAACAAAAATGGTTAGGGGGCTGGGGCACATGACTTCTGAGGAGAGGCTGAGGGAACTGGGCTTATTTAGTCTACAGAAGACTGAGATGGGATTTAATATCAACCTTTAACTACCTGCAGGGTGGTTCCAGCGGATCTGAAGTGCAGCTGAACTGTTCTCAGTGGTGGCAGATGACAGAACAAGGAGCAATGGTCTCAAGTTGCAGAAGGGAAGTTTAGGTTAGATATTAGGAAAAACTCTCATTAGGAGGGTCATACACCACTGAAACAGGACACCCAGAAAGGCGGGGGAATCTTCATTCTTGGAGGTTTTTAAGACTCGGCTAGACAAAGCCTTGGCTGGGATGATCTAGCTGGGAATGGTCCTGCTTTGAGCAGGGGGTTGGACCAGATGACCTCCTGAGGTCCCTTCCAACACTAATTTTCTGATTCTATATTCAAGAAACTACTTTTCACAACCTACCTACGAGATTAGGTCTTGTAACTCTTATTTTACAGCTCAGATGCTCAGGCAAAGATTGTGGTCAAAACCTAAAAAGCGTGCATTCATTTTGTATGCCAAACTTTAAGTACCTGGGATGTGATTTTTCAGAGTATTTAGCCTTATAAAGCGCAAATGTTCAAAGCATAGCTCAAATCAACTTCACCTGCATTTCTCAGCATTTACTGCATCTATAAATACAGCCCCAAACAGCTCTGGGTAAGCAACCAGAAAGTGATGCTCAAATAAGAAGTGGTCAAGTTGGAACATTTTATTTTAAATGACTTGCACAGTATCACACTATGGCAGAGGGAGATATAGTTATCAAATTCAACTTTGTGCCTTCCTTTTCCCTAACCCCTAGAAGTATTCCTATGGCCCTGTCAACCTCTGCAATTAGGAAAGCAGAAGTGTTATAGATAACTGCCTGATTTACTGCATAACACTCCTACACTCCCAGAGCATCGTCCACCCAATGCAAAAAATACCATGTTATCATTAAATTAAAAATGTATTATTCAACAGCAAGAGGCAAGAAACATGGTTGTACAGGTTTACTTCCTTGACAACTTAAGATAAATTTTCAAAAGGCGGCAAAAGGCATTTCCCTGAGACGAGTGCAACCTCCCAGCTAAACTTAAGTGCCTATAATAAAAAAGAGGTATCAAATCTTTTCAGAGTGAGAAAGTTCCAACATGGGCAAAGCATCGTATTTCCCCCAATCCCACTCTCAGAAACTTCTGAAACTTTACCAAAAAATTCAGCTTGAGGCAGACACCTGGTATGGAAAACTTAATCCAACTAATTACAATTTAGCATAATTATGAACAACTGAAAACAGGACCTTACAACAGACATTATTAAAATATTACTTGTAAATGATGCTACCAGCCCACAACAGCAAGAAGACTGAAGCAACACAAGACAAGACATCTCATATATAAACTGAAGTTAGTATCCTGTGGCAGAACCAATTTTCAAACAACAGCCACATTGACATTTTTAACGAGAAAATTTTACCCTAGGATGATCTCTTGAGATCACAGGAGGGGGTCAGAAAAGAAAAATAATTTCAAAATGGAATCTTAATTTCACATGTGAAACATCTTAGTTGCTTAGTGGCAGGGGGTTAATGTTTCCAAAATGCCTTGAGCTACACAATCCTAAAAGGTCCTTTTTCAGCATATGGGATTCTCTTTCGTTGGCATGGGATAGGTTTGTCAAAAGGATTAAAAACAGTAAAACTGGAACAGCTTGTAAGAGGATGTGTTGAAGAAGGTAAGAAAAGAATTCATTATGGACTCTTACAGCTAGATCATGAGGGAAGGTAATGGAAGGAACTGCTCCTCTCAGCCAGGAGGAAACATGGTGTATGTGCCTGAGACAAGGATTAGGAAAAGCAGAAAGTAATAAAATAGGAAACATTCTTGCATATTGAGAAATGCCATGCAGCTTCTACGATTAGTATGCATAAGATTACACTTACCCTTAAAGAGAATCTAGTATTGCATGTGGTTGGAACAAAGTCAGTGAAAGGTAGAGAGAATACAATGTTTAATGTTTCCCCACAGGCTGCCAGATAAACTATGAGAAAAGAGAAAATAAATTCACATGGAAGCTTGTTATATTAAAAGTCTTTCCATTATAGCCAGTACTTAAACATCCTATCTACTACATTTTGGATCTAAACTAATTTTAATAGTACTCAATCCCATAACAAACAAAGTTTTCAGATAATATAAAGGAAAGAATTAATTTTAAATTAAGTTAATGGTAAAATAAAAGAACCTTAGCTTCATAGTTGTTAGAGGCTGGAAGGGACCTCTCGAGATCTCAGGTCCAGCCCCCTGCGCTCAGGCAGGAATCCTTCCCTGTCTTTGGGAAGCTTGTACCCTCTGCATTATGATGATTGTTTTGTTTATAAAAAGGCATTCTACTTCAGTGAAACGTTCCTTCAAAATCCACAAAAGTTACCAGAAAAAACCCAAACATCACACCTACTGCCTCATTATTCTTCTCTTTCCTATAATATATAAAAGCTCTTTTTGCTAATAAAATACTCAAAAAATGTGCACCAGGTCCATCATATATTCTAAAGTACTGAATTTTATTTTAAAAGCATGTGGAAAATCAAGTGTTTTCCACAAATCAACTTGATTTTTGACATAGAATTTCAGCACAAAAAGGGCAGTCATTATCCATAAAACTATAAGGAACCAAGAGGTTTGGGGCAAAAAGCTCTGTGTTCTAAAATACACCTTTTGCAATTGGCTTAGTTCTTGAAAAGTAGTTCTAATTCTGATTTGAATAAAAAAGAGGAACAAGTTTCCAATGCATTATATTTCAATATCATTTTTCCAAAATCGTTCCGGAATTTTCTATTTCCAAGCAGAGGTTAAAAACAAGTTTACCATAAAAGAATTAAAATCTAAGTGGTGTAGTGAAAGAAATGGTAATGCTGTACTTCTCTCTCATCAGAGATTCAAGAGCCCTCAAGAGTAAAATCCAAGTCAATGCATAAAGTCCCCTAGTAGCATGCATTTGTTCTTACGCAACAAGGACCACATACTTCAGGATGTCTGGGATTTAACAGTGGTGAATATTTCTAAAGCCTTACATTATTGCCAGGAAAATGCACATAGTTGGCTGCCTACACAACCAAAAGGCAGTATCCATTTTTAATGGTGTAAAACATTTTTTTTCTTTAAAAAAAGAAAATCTCACCATTTTCTTGTTGTTTGGTAGAACAGTCAATCCAATTGTGTTGATTTGCTGCCCAAATCATTTCAAACTGATGAAACATTACTTTAAAATTCCATGTATAGGGAACAAACGAGAAAATATCTGGAGCATTGTCACTGGACCAGTCTTGAATCAAATCTAAAATGACACAAAATTAAAAAGAGACAAATTGACTTCAATTGACTAGGTTGGATTCATTTATTAACCTTGGCTTTCTGTACAGCTCACAAGTTTAAGCTGCATACTTGTTCTTGCAGACAAATGTCTATCCTAAAATTTTTTAAAAAGGAATAAAAATGGCCAAGAGCAATTCTTGCCCAAAGTTTCCACATATTTACTGTACAGTGACTTTTCTTCACTAACATTTTTATGAACTAGGCTATCACAGAAGTTCTGGAACGGGAAAGCCAATAAAATGCAATACGTTATTTCAGAATATACAATAATGTACTTTAAATTTTCTGTTTTCTGCTACAGGTAAATTTCAGAAATGAAAAACAAAACAGGATTACTTTAAAAAGCAAATCAGGCCAGATTCTCAGATATCATCATTTTAGGTTTAACTTCAAAGAAAATACTTTTCTTCAAAGAAACATACATTTGTTTACATTAGCTGAGAAGCTCAGCCAGTACATTTTTGTCATCAAAGAATATTTCATTTGTATATTAATATGACCAGTAACATGGAACAAATGCTTTCTTTTGCACAAAGCAAAATGAAACATGACTGTTTAGAAATACTAAAAGACTGAAAGCATATTAAGGTATAAGTGGAAACTGAATTGAAAAATAATTACATAGGATAAAATAGGAAGCATGATGCTGATCATACTTATCATACAACAAGCCCAAAGCTTCAGATAGAGGTCACAGCACCTATTCCATGACCAAACCAGCAGCAATTACATGAGGTTGACATCTTTTAAATCAACAGCAACAGAGAAACACACATCTTCCAGACACTTGAAGAAATTTTTATTATGACGAATAATCAGAAACCTACTTAATCTGACATTTTTATTCAATTTATTAAGAGATATATGGTTTTAGCAATGAGGGGGTGTGGTGATTGCTTTTCAGTCCCAAATCTGTTTTAACAATTACAGTAGGATATCAATTATACAGCCAAAATTCCCATAGACGTCAATGGAGTTTTACACAACTAGCAAAAAAGGACTGGCAAATCAATTAATGGCTCCCAGGTATATTCACTGTTATACTTTCCCCTTTTACTGAGTTTCATCTTATAGTTAAAATCCTAGTGAGGGAATTAGCTTTAGATAACAGTCACCTAGATGAATATGGCAGATAGCTCCTACAACTGAAATTATCAGCCAAAAAATCCATACATCAGATAAAACTTGGAATTCTCATTTTAATAAATTTAAAATATGAAAAGCCACCAACAATATAGGACAATAAAATGGTAGGAAGAATTCCTTTGAGATTTAAATAATTTCTAAGGACTGTTCAGGCAAAAATTGTTTTAAGCAAAATGGCCAGACAGCCATGTGCTTTGTGTTCTTTGTGGAAGAAATTATTCAATGCGTCTAGTCAAACACAAAAACAAAGTAACTTACGCAATTAATGGGAATTCAAATTTAGGATTTCTTGTTCAAAAGGTCATTCACTTTTTTTGACATGCAACTATGTAAATGGTAAGGCCACCTCAGACTAACCCAAGAAAGAAACTGTTTATGGATTATCAGTGTTGTTATCAAGTTTGTAGACTGAACAAGGAGCAGTGGTCTCAAATTGCAGCAAGGGAAGTTTAGGTTAAATATTAGGAAAAACTCTCTCACAAGGAAGATAGCGAAGCACTGGAAGAAGAAGTTGTCTATATAGGTTGTGGAATCTTCATATCTGGAGGTTAAGACCAGGCTCGACAAAGCCTTGGTTGGGATGATATAGTTGGACTAGATAACCTCCTGAGCATCCCTCCAACCTGAATTTTCTATGATTCTATGACATATGTTATGACATGTGTTTTACATAATGTAAATGCATCACTTCTGCCAGACCTTGGACAAGAGCCAGGTTCAAATTTAGGGTTTAAACACCAACCATAGAAAAGAAGTTTGGATGTCAGTAAGAGGTTTGCAGATTATCAGTTAAAAATAAATAAACAATCTTGGGTTGGCAGCCCTGCTTGATTGCAACAATGGTTTTACATCCCGTTTCCCCCAACAAAGGGGTCCCCTACTCACTCCCACATCCCCCTAACCACATCCTTCACCTTTCTGCCTCTCTGCACAGACTTATCCCCACAAGCCCCACTCCCTCAATACACCCCCAAAGGAGGACTGTCCATCTAACTGCCTCCCCTCACATTAGAGGCAGATGGGTTGAAGCATCAGCACCAGTATCAGCATATGGCTGGAGATTGAGGAAGGAGCTACAGAGTCCCATGAACTACAAAGCCTGGATAAGAGCTCTCTTCAGGGTGCTACACCCCCACTCAGACACCAGGTGGTGCTGCTGTGCTCTGTGGTTCAACACTGCCTCCAGCTTCTTTCCCAACACAGAGCTTCAAATCAAGCTCCAATGGCTACATGTTCTTCTGGGTAACTTTTTTTTTGTTTAACAAAGTTTATGGACAGGTGTTTTTACCCAGGCTTTTTTATGGAGTGTCCATACATTTACGCATAGTTGATAATCCTGGGCCACCTGCATTTGTTAAAACAACATTACATCCCCCTCCAACAGGCTTGAAAAATAACAATAAAGTATTTGCCAAACATACATATTCCAAAAGCTAAATATTTAGACACTAATGAAATATGATAGTTACCTGTAAAGAAGCTTTTCTGAGCAAAAATAAAGTGATATGTTGCTTTGTAAACTTCAAGTTCACATTGCCACGTCTGAGGCATGTTCCATATCCGTGGGTAGCTGGCATTGATCTGAAACTGTGAACAAGACACTAAAGCATCAGTTTCTTAAAACATGGCAATGTGTGAACACTGCTGAGATAAAAGAATAAACATGTACTTTGGTGAATAATTAAAATAATTTTTCCTGCTGGGGTGAACAGAAGGCCACCCAGTTTCTTCATAAATTTACATTCTCTCCCTGTCCCCTCATAATGTGGCTGAAGGTCAGCTGTCACCTTACTTATTTGTTTGGGAACTTCTACTAGAAATTTTGTACAGTAAGCAAGGTTTCTGCCAGGTAGACAAACCATGACATCCTCCAAATACATGCAATTGTTTCAACTAATGTATTTATATAGTGTTCTAAGCTGGGCTATTAAATGGCTCTCTCTCTCCTGTTAAAAGTCATTCATACTAACGAGGAAAGAAAGGTAAACTATAGCATATGGATTTTAGTAGAACTTAACAACTGGAAAATCCATTTTAAATTGCACAGTTTTGTCCAGACTTAAATGTCTCTCAGTTTACTAAAAATGCTTTGTAGTATATTCTTCTAAGATATTTGCATCTCAGCAAAAGCAGAACTCATTACAGCACTCTGCTATTAAATCTTTGCTAAGAACTGGGAAGAATCTGTGAACAAGTCAGTTATGAATGCAAACTCAGATTGGGCCCAAAACCTGCAAGACAAATTGCTGCATATATTTACAAAGTGCATCCACTGATTTCAATGGACTTATTCAAGTGTAAGAGTTTTTGTAGAATTATAAACTACATATGTTTCTTTATGCACTGCACTACCATGCATATTTGAAGAGCATTTTTATGCAACTGATATACATGTGGGTACATTAAACTAAGGTGTGCAGCCTTGTGCTTAATACTCTATACCAGTGCTTCTCAAACGAAGTGCCATGGGGCCCCCAAAGAGGTGGTGCAGTGGCAGCGGCCATATAAAACTGCCCTGCATGCTCCCCCTACATTATGGCTGTCTAAACCAGCCTGAAGCAGGCCAAAAAGCTGCCTTGTATGTCATGCAGCTCTTTCTGATCCTTCCCCCACCCCAACATTCCTGCCTGAAACAGAAGCAGGTAAAACTGCATCATCCACTTGTGTTTCTGAGAAGAGCATTGGGGGTGCGAGGCTAGAAAGTGCTGCACAGCACAAATCAGTTCCTGCCTGCTTTAGGCTGATCAAAACCCTAATACAGGAGGAGTGTATACACATGGCACAGCCCTACCTAGACTGGCTTTGCAGCATAGTGCAGTCTTACCACCGTTGCACAGCCCTTCCCAGCAGCAGAAACCAGCTAAGCAGCACTCAAGTAAACAGGGGAGCACCAACAGATTCCTCTGGGGTGCCAGGGGTATCACCACATTCAAAAATGTGGTAGAGAGGTGTCTTGACCCTGAAAAGGTTGAGAACCATTGCTCCATACTTACAGCTAACATTTCTGCTTCTAAGAGAGTCCGGTACTGCATACTGCTAGTAGCATCAACATGTAAAAGCTGTCCTTTAATTGTAGGGGAGTAACCTAGCAAACAGAGAAAACAAGTAATATGATGGCACCTCCTGTTATAAAATTTTTTTGAATTACTGTCAAAAAGCACGAGTTGCACAAAATTTTAACAAGCAAAATCAAAACAAAAATTAACAAACAAAACAAACACAAATTATTTTAACAAACTTCATAAGCTGTCTCAGTAGCCTAGCAATAACAACAAAATATGTCAAGGAGGCAATTAATACTATGACACTTCAGTTCAGTCATTTATTAGTCAGATGACAAAGGCTTAAGATGACAAAGAGACAGTATGGTCTGGAAAGGTAAGATGGTTTTTGCACCACAACTTGCGCTGCAGCTTTATGGTTGGCTCAGGATACATATGTTTAAAGTTACAACTCTGGGTAAGTCACAGACCTGTCACTCAATTATCCATTGGTAAAATGGGGATAAAAGCATTTCCCTACGTCATAGTAGGTCTTGAAAACATAAGCATGTTATATTTTACAGTCCCGTTCTTTTGGAATCCACCCCTAAATGCACAACCCTCAAGTTCCGAATTGGCATATCCCAAGACAAGAGATTACAATCCAATTCTGAGCCTCTGATCAGGAATCAGGACTTGATTATTTTTGACATTTCACTGCTTAAGATGTTGTACATTAAAATCAGCACCTTTGAGAAATATGTATATTCTAACATATAAAGAAACAAAGAATACTATGCAAATAAATAAACATTTCTGCTATTAGAGAAAAAGTTACCTATTCAAATTATTTAACACCAAGTACCTAAAAATATCTTTAGGCTTCAAAACACGGTAGAACTATAAAGGTGGAAGGATGAGAGATACAGTATGTTTAAGAGTACACAGAAAGAACTGTGGTCATAACAATAACGGAAGTTATATAACTGACTATAAAGCATCTCTCTGCTACAAAAAGTACCACCATCAGAAAGTTAGCTGTATTATATAATGCAGCTAAGTGAGAAGTAGTTTGAGAGCAGGCAACCCCTCAAAATCATAAGAGCTTAGTAATCACATGATAATGTATTTAAAAACGTTTCCTTACTAACTATTTTGACATACAGAACCAGATCCCTTGCTCTCTCCTCCAAAGATGACACTGGCCCTAACTCTCTCTGAACTCACACCATTTTCTGAGGTTTAAGCAGTAAATTCTAACTCAGAAACAGACATCAAATATCACAAAACTATCAATTTTAAATTACTTCTTGGAACTTATTTATTGCTTATGTGGCCCTGAAGGAAAACCCTACATCCTAATGCTTGATGTCCCTCTATTGAGAACCCCTCCTATTAAATGGTGAAAAGTTAAATAAGCCCCATCTACTAAAACAAGCCAGGAGAACATTAAACAATTTACTGCACAGCTTCAACATTGGCCCAGAGGGTAAATTAATCCAAAAAAAAAATTTCTATAGCTCCAATTTTGTAACTAGTCTGACTTTCTTGGACATCTCCGACTAGGCTGATATTCCATTAATTGATTTTTTTAATTAGATTAGAGATATTCTAGAAAAAACCTGTTATGTTAATTACACTGAAAAATGTTCCTTCCTTTTTGTATTGATAAAAGCTATGTAATATGCTAAAATATAAATAAAATAAAATTAATTTGATTTGATTTGATTTAAAAAGGCTTGCTTTGAGTACACAGGCTCAGTTACTGCAATATCAGCAAGGACTTTGCAAGATTTAAACCTGTGAAGTGTTTGAGATTCTGTAATGAAAGGCAAAAACTATGTGAACAAATTCTCACTGTTCCTTTACCTGGAAATGGAGGTCTGTCTATAGCCATAAAGGGGAAAAGTTATCTTAGTCTATCCTCAATCACGTGGATTAATGCTTTTCTTTACACTTGTCTTCAGAACGCAAATTAAATCTTAGCCTTATCAACTTACCATTTTCACCTACTGTCATGGGAATATTTATTTCCAAATATGAGCCTGCTCCAACATTTACATGTACAGCATTAGTTTCCTACCCATAGGAAAGAAAAAAATATATATTATTTTTCATTTCTCATCTCCCAGCGTATGCCGTGCTCCTCTAAATCATTATTCATGTTTAAATAGGATTGAAGAGAACAAACTAGCTAACTACGGTCCTCCTTGCCTTAAAAGTGTATTAAAAGTTAATGAGCTATGTACATACAATGAAGTTAATGGCATACATTTACCATTTCTGAGACCTGACAAGTACTGATTTAGGATAATGAGTAGGCTACACAAGATTATCCTGGCCTGATGAATAGAGAAGCTGAAGAGTGGGGTTGCCTTTCTGGCTTTCACCTTCTCGGTTATAGAAAGTGTTGAGCAGGGTTCAGTTTATACACGCTGGAAGGTAGGTAATACTGCCACCCTGCACCAGCTTTAAATTCTAAGGCCCTGGAAAGACATAACACCTGCAGCTCTACAAGTACTATGCTACTCAAAGGACTACAAAAATGTACTGCTACAGCTCTTCTCCTTTACTGAAACAAACCTAAGGCCCCGGGCTAAGCTGGAGCACTATAAAATCACCAGGACGCCATATAATAGCATGCTCTCCAGCCAGGGGCTTCAATGGAGGGTCACTCAGCCCCATGACTCCACTTCCCCCCAGTTTTCAATAAGAGGAGTAAGCACATGCTGACCTGAGGAATACAAGGATGACAGCTGAGCATCCAGGCAGAGCTCATGAACTACCCATCCCACTCTCCCTCCCCACCTTGGAGGTGCAGTAAGGGAGAAAAGCAGAGCACTGTCGGATGAACAGACCTATAATTCACAAGTGTAACCTGTAGTGCTACAAAATGAAGCGCTACAGAGAAGTTGCTATTTCATCCCATAACATTTCTGTAGTGCTTCTGCCATTTTGTAACACTACAGGGAGCATGTATATCTGTTTGCTTGACCACATAGCACTACAACTATTATGCCTGTCCAGGGCCTAATTCTTTCAGTTTTGAGGAAACCCCTCTCCTTTATGGGCAACCCCCACCTAATGTAACAAGAAGCTTCATGACATAACATTTATATAGTTACACCTTCCCTACAAAGGAATATCCTAAGTATGTTACATGTTCCTTAATGTTTACAAGGAACTGAAAATAAGGTAACACTGAAACACAATATATTATTTGGTTGAAAGGGAGATTGTATAGCCTATGGACTTTTTAAACTTTTCATAATTCCATATACAGATTTCAGGAAGTGTTATGCAATAAGTTACCTATCCAAAAAGAAATCTCTCTAACTCCTCCCAACACAAACAAGAACATGCATAAATAAAACATGCCAGACAACTTTCCACAAAAGTCTTGAACCAATTTCTTTCTAGGCAATTTTTAATTATTTACCCTGTTTTTTGTAAAAAGCAAGTCAATGGTGGCATCTGCAATGATATTCATTCGTAGCTCAAAGGCAAGGATCTGCCTTGGTTTCCCAGGCTGAGCTATTTCTGAGACTTTCATAATTTGATAATCTGGTGGGAAGAAAAATTTCCACAAGCAATCCCTAAAAAACAAAAAGGAGAAAATCTGTTTGCATACTGGGAAAGAGAACATTTTACTCAATTAAAAATGTATTTTCCACCACTCCGCCTTACTGGGAGGGTCCTTGAGTAGCTAGCAAATAGGTGAAAACAAGGCAGAGAATATTTGTTACAAAACATTAAATCTTCAAGACCCATCAGCAGCATCTTCATTCATGAAATCAAGCTCCCAAATATGAGCTGCTGAAACTCCCAGGAAATCAACTTTTTGATTGGTACTGGTAAAAGGCCAGATTATGAAGAAATGACCAGCGGGAAAAAAAACATACTTCCAGAACACAAATTATAGTTTCCTACCGATTCATAATGTACTGTAGAAATAAAGTCATCACCTCATTTACGAAATCAGGATGAAAAAGATGGCACAAGTACATTCTGTTTGTATACAAATATTTGGCATGAAGCCCAGAAAAACAGAGATCCATGCTATCTATGAATGTATTGTGTGTGGGAATGGGATCATGAAGTCCACATTTCTGCAATATTTTGAACAGAGCCAATAGCCACAAGAAACAAAACCAAGATTAATGAAGTATGGACAGCCAAATGTGTGGCTTAAGTAAAATGTCACTCAATGAACATAGGTCAAATTCCACATAAGGTTTTTAAAATCTGTGAGATCCTGTGAGAGTTACTCCCTTGGGGGAAAAAATGAAGATGAGAAAATATTTAAATGAAAATGCTCCTTTTCAATTCATTCAAGAATGACTGCTGCCTTAGATAAGAAAGAAAATTGATGTTTGAAAATTACCATATGCAGTTTTTGTTTGAAACACAGAAAAATGCCAGAGCTCATACAAATAGAATATAGATATTAAAGAGGGAAATTTTCTAAAGCACAAACTAGGAGCATAAATCCCATGGATTATGAAACTTCTTTATGTCACCTAGAATTTTTTTAAAACCATTTTTTACAGAAACGAAGAAATTAAAACCAAGCTATAAATACTTCCAGATAACAACCAATATTTTTAATCCTTCACTTGATAAGTGCATGTGCTCACCCTAATAACCATGCTGTCACCGTGGAGCAAATAAAATACAAGAAGTGCACTAAAGTCTATCACAGAGAAGACTTTCTTGATAGTACTGAAATATGTGAGATACGCTAGTTTCACATTCCTAGCAGATCACTGTGCTAGACAGGAAAATTTTCCTTTCACAGTACTGCAGGATACTATCCTTGGTCAAATCAGAACTAATAATTATGGCAAACAAAGTTTTTCGGGTAAATTTGCTATCTTTTATTAGACCAACTCAAATGGTTGGAAAAAATTCTTCTTAGCAAGCTTCCAGGTATAAATACCCTTCAACAGGCTGAGAAAGCATCTGTAGTTCATGTGCACTCTTCCTGGATAGAATGCATCTAATAAAAGATACCAGTTTTACCCAAAGAACTTTGTCTGCCTATGTTGTTAGACCAACGTGGCTACAACCTACACTCCTAATAATTATGGACATTCTGCCTGAACTAGTTAATTGCAGTAATTTCACTGCAGAATAAATGGTGGCCAAAAAGGTTAATTAGCATAGGATTCTTTTTAACACACATAGGAAGTAAAGTTAAGTTATTTCAGCATTACTTCATGGTAAGATCCTGCAGTAGGTATATTGGTGAGGCATTAATAACGAAAGTTCAGTCATGTTGGCCCAGGCACAGAATACACAAATGCCCAAGCAGGTTCTAACAGTGAACTAGAGCATGAAGAGAGGGAAGCACAGTTGCCCAAGGAAGTGCTTCTGGCCATTCTAAAGGTATGTTTGATTAAGTGAAACCTACTAAGTTGTCTACAGCTCCCAGCTGTAAGTAGGCAATAATGAATCAACAAGATGAGGCAACACATGGGCCTTGTTGAACAGCTGTAGCATACCCTTGCATAGGGAAATTATGAAAGCAACAGCCGTGGCTGCAACCAG
This sequence comes from Crocodylus siamensis, assembly GCF_052110815.1. Classification (NCBI taxonomy): domain Eukaryota; kingdom Metazoa; phylum Chordata; order Crocodylia; family Crocodylidae; genus Crocodylus; species Crocodylus siamensis. Next base: position 110,082,801 of record NC_143396.1, on the reverse strand, counting down.
CAGAGTTCCGACAGGAAGGATGGTTGGGGCGATGGTCTCCAGGCATCAGCTGGGGGCGGGGGCACTGGCCAGGCCCTACAGAGCTGGGCAGAGAGGCTGCAGTGCCTCCAGTGTTTGTTGCGTAGTTCACCTGTCCCTTTGCCTGGCGGGTTGTAAGTTTCTTTAGTTGTTCTGGCCGCCACCCGTCCCTACCATGTCCAGTGTGTCGTGCTGTTAATTTCCCCATGGAAGTGCCATGGGACAGCAGAGGGGGCTCTGCACCCTGCTTGGATCATCCCCGGGGGGGGTGCTTCACCTGAGACCCACTATACGCACCTGGCTGCAACAGAGCAACTCACCCACCCAAAGCACCTTAAAATTTGAAAAGATTATAAATTTAAGTGCATGTACACACTCACACACTCTATATAGAGTTTTTCATAACAAAACAAAGCTATTTTATTAAATTAGTTTAAAAAAAAATTTTAATTCCTCATTACCTCTTTGTATGCTCAAAGTCCTGCCAGCAGCTAACACCAAGCTTACCACATAAGCTCTAAATAACTGGTAGAACGTTATTTACTAAATATATAATAATTGCAAAATTAAGTCACCACACAAATTAGCATTTAGAACATTTTCAACAGAGTCAAGTATCATTTCCAAACAGTAAGAAATACTCAAGATTAAAGATTGAAGATACAATTCAACACAATACCTCTGCCTGTCCGCCCAAGGTCCATAGTTGAAATCTGTTCCCTTCCCACAGACGATATCTAACCCCCAACATGGAGGCAGGTCTTGCAATTTGCTATCTTCATTGCTTGTTTCTCCATCATTACTTTCCTCTGCTTCCTCTGGTACAAGTCCTGTATTAACATAATACACCAAACAAATTATCAAAGGAACCAGCTTCTAATCACACAAAGAACACATGCCAAGTACAACACAATTAAATTATGCAGATATGTTTTACTCAAAATCACTGTAGTATATTAGCCATCACACAATTGAATAAAAATGAGAGGAAGAGCCAAGATATGGCTAAAAATAAACGTCCTTGGGATTTTCTAAAGTGACAGTCTCCCACTGCTCTAATTAAGTCAGTGGGATGTCAGGTTTAAAGTATAAACTTTTTTTGGGTAAGCCTTGCTTTCTCTCTGTAAATGTTTGCATGCTTTCATAGGCATTTGAGTTCTGCTGGCAAAAGCCTAACCTTTTGCCACTCAAAATTATGCTGCCCAGAGAGAAAATTTAAGTCCTCTACTGACACACTTGCACCCATCCAAGTCTGTGCAGACAAATCATTATCTGTACTAGTACAAACAGTCCTCCATAAATCATTTCTTGGTGCCAAGGTCCCTAATGCAGTGATAGCTGTAGCTCAATTTTTACCACTATTGCCCATATACTACACTGATGAAAAGTGAGCACTTCTGGGCTCTAAACCCCCAGTATATTTTCAACATGCCTCTTCCTGCTTGCCCATCTTTGTAAGCAGACACTATTTCAATGTAAAGCTTCAAGCTGCTGTCTGGTTCAGGAATGAAATCCAAGAACTTTTCACTCACATCTGACTGGGTAGAAGTAGGAGCAGTGAGCACACAGCTATGAAATACCCAGAAAAATAAAGAGGGCTATCAGACTTTGCAGGGGAGATGCAGAAACTGGGGTGGCAAAAGGAATGTATCCTAATGCTGGATTAAAGGGAAGAAAATGCAATGGTCCTACCAAAAGCAACCAAAAAATTATGGGGTTGCCCCCAAAATGTTCTTGCTACTATGTGGACCAGGATGCCAGTCTTAACAGAGGCTCCATCAACAATTGACAAGTGACCCAGGACATTATTAAAAAGAGAATCCAAAGCTACACAGGGAAGGGACTCAAAGGATGAAGAGTCCATGTACTGCAACGACTTCTTAAAAGGAAGCTAAACACACAGGAGAAGGGGACTTAGGTCAACTTACTGCCTTCATTTTTTATTGAAAACAAAACAAAGCAAGAAAAAAAAAACAAAAAACCTTGCTTCACAGCCTTAACCAGTATATTCTTTTCTCCCCCACTCCACCACAGTCACAATTCCTGTATAAACAGAGCAAAGAAATTCTGTTTTGAAATTACTGATTTCTTTTGTTCTAACACTAGGAGGGAGAAAACAGAAAAAGTTCTTTTTGACTGATTAAAGTAACGCTAAATATATACTCTACCAGAAGCCTTCAATGCATTGAAAGGAAGAAATTTTATAGACAAAAAAAACCTAGTCAAATAAAAAGCAATGCAAATAATGCAATTCCTTCAGAAGTAGAAAGGGAAATGCACTCACAGCAATGCCTAAACATTCCAATTTAAATATACTGAAAATACAGAAGACTTTGCCAACAATCTAGTACCTGGGTAAGGATGACATGATTTTTCAGAAATGTTTTGGCAAACTACACCTAGTAAGTCTACTCCTCCACAAATGAATACATCTTAAATTGCAACACCCATACCTCACTATAGCAAGAAAATGGACTTCACCGAATCCATCTATTATACCCTGCATACTTCCCAGACCAGTGATCGTCAACAAGAGTGCTGCAGTATCCTGGGGTACCTTGAGATCCTGTCAAGGGTGCCACAGGACACTATGCAATGTTAGTTAACACAGTTAGGCATGGAAATATGATTCACATAATAAACCCAGAGATTTCAAATATGAATCCATAGTGTCAAAAACATTTTGACCTGCTGTGGTCCGACTTCTTTGCAACAAAATTGATCTATTTTTTCTATAGTCAAAAACTGAGTGAAAGTTTAGTTGGCATCTTCCGAGAGGTACCTTGGGTCTAATGAAAGGTTCTTCGATAGAGTTTAACAAGTTTGAGAACCACTGATCTAAACCATATTAATATTCATTATGAAGCAGGACAGATAGAAATGCATTCAAAACCTTATCTCCACTCAAAATATAAACCACCACTCTTTCTCTGCATTTCACCTGCAACTGTCTGCCTCTTTTTTTGCATGAATACAATGGGAAAATTTAATTTGAGCAGGACTGTCTCATTCTCATTCTCCCCTTCATTACTGGTTCAGAAGCTCTCTAATCCTTCCTACTTGGAAGTTAAATGAAGGAATGAATGAATGAATGAATGAGAAAACAGACAAACAAAAACTACCTTTCAGCATTTCAGAAAAACATTTGATACCAGTGATACCACTGAAGTTCTGGTATATTATACACAAACTACACAAATGGAATGACTATTTAATAAAAAAATATACCTGGTTCATCCATGTAATAATAGATGTCAACATCATTGGACTGCATTACCACAAAGCCTTCTCCCATTAACCTTGGTGGCCTGTTGTGGAGAAAGAATTGTGAGAACAAAAGTGAAAACATTCTTCTTTAGTTCAATCAAATAATTGAAGAAATCAAGGCAAGAATTTACAGTGCTAATATATGCCTGTTGAGCCTGGATAAAATTGTGGCATCAAGGAAAATCTCAAGCCCTAAAGTCCAGCGTTATAGTACAATTGTTCTACCTATCCTTTTATATAAGTGTGAATCCTGGACATTGACAAAGGCAAATGGAAATAGGCTGCAACTATTTGAAAACAAACCATTAAGGACAATATTTGGTACATTACAGGAAAACAGAATATGGAGGATATGACATAATCAAGAACTTATGGGCCTTTACCAAAAGACCTAATATCTTGAGCAAGATAAGAACACAATGAATAAAATGTGCAGGGCATGTTGCAAGAACTGACAGAGAAAGCGTGTGTGCAGATTTTGGAAACCAAGGTGGACATCACACCTTGAGGAAGAGCAATGCTATAAGGGGAAAACAACATAAAATCTGATCTGGAAAGGATAGGCAAAGATGTGACAAGGTGGAAGGAGACTGTGAAAGATGGAAGGCTGTAGTTAAGGTAATTATAGACCCTCAATACCTGTGAAACCAAAGAAGGGTAAAGATTTCAAGTAATGCTATGTATAAGATTTTGGAAGCACTGGAGGGGGAGGGAGGGAGGGAGGGGAGTAGAAAGAGAGAGAAAATACATAGGTTAAACTCAGCTAAGCTCAGATGCAACACAGATACCTGAACTATATCAGAATCAATAAAACTTACATAAGCAGTAACTATGCCATTTTTAGAAATTGCATGTATACTGAAACTATGCGTACAGACTTCCAATAGTCTAATAACAGTACTACAAAACACCTGCAGGGTACTCAAACTTCAGAAAGGCCTCTGGCCGCTTGTCAGTCCTTTCCAGGGCTTTCAATGCTGTAAGAATAGTAGCCTACCTTTCTGTTGATAGCAGGTAATTCAAACACATACTTCTACAGTACCTTCTATCTCATGATCCAAGAGCACTTTATAGACACCAGTGAAGAAAGGCTCAAGAACACCCCAGAAGGCAGGTAAATATCCTATCACTATACAGGTTGCCCTTTATTTATATGCATTCTGTATATGCAGATTCCCTATTATGCAATAACCATTTTTAAACCCACGATTCATTTTATGAAAGATAAATTCGCTCTTATACAATTGGCACCCCCCCCCCCCAGCAAGTCAGTCCATGGGGGAAGGGAAAGGGTCGTGGGGCCAGGGTCCCACTCACCCCAGCCCCTGCTGCAGCAGCCCTGGGAACAGCCAGCGCCAGCTGCCTGCAGCTGCTGGGGTGCACCATGTCCCCCTGTGCCTGGGCTCTGCCTATTCCCACTCACCCCAGCTCCTGGGCTGTGCCATGCCATGGTACAGGCAGCTGGTGTTGGCTGCTCCTGGGTCTGCTGCAGCAGCCGCTCGGGTGAGTGTGGACAAGCGAAGCCTTGGGTGGCACAGGGTGCAGCACTCACCCCAGCCCCTGCGGCAGCAGCCGCTGGGAGTGAACGACACTAGCTGCCTGCACCATGGCACGGCGCAACCCATGAGCTGGAATGAATGGGAACAGGTAGATTCCAGGTGCAGGGGGAGAGGAGGAGCACAATGCAGCCCAGTGGCTGTAGGCACCTGGTGCCAGCCACTCCTGGGGCTGCTGCAGGAAGCAAAGCAGAGGGATCTGTCAGTGGGTGCAGGGGGTGGAGGGAAGCACCTCTTGCTGCTCTGCACCCCCTGGGAGGACTGCAGGCTGGGGGCTCTTCCTGGGGGACGCATACCTCCAGATCTGAGCACGGGATAACAGCAGGCTGCCACTGCTGGCTGGGGCTGGCAGCAGCAAGAGGCTGTTCCTGGCACCTGGTGTGGCCTGCACTGAGTGCCAGGAAGAGTGCAGTGCCACCACTGGCCCCAGCCAGCAGCGGCAGCCTGCTGTTGTCCCATGCACAGATCTGGGGGTACGCGCCCCCTAGGAAGAGTCCAGTACAGCTCCCCAGCCAACAACCCTCCTGGGGGGCGTGAAGTAGCAAGAGGACCCCCCCACCCCAACTCACTGACAGTTCCCTCTGCTTTGCTTCTTGCAGCATCCCCAGGAACAGTACCCCTCCCCCTGCTCCTTCCCTAGCCCCAGCCTCACTCCCTCCCTCCCCACTGTGGGAACCTCTCTCTATTTGTTATATTATAAAATGGGTTTGCTTTATGAAAATTAAATTCTCCAGGAATGCATGCACTGCATAAATCGATGGAAACATGTAGATAGGAAACTCAGAGGAAAGTTTATCAACTTGTTTAATGTCACAGGAAATCTGCAACAGAAATAAAGGGAACAGCACAATTTTGCTCTTTGTAAAAGACATCACAAAACTCAGGCCAGAGGGAAAAGAAGTCTATGTTACCTTTAGGCTGCTTGTGCCTTCCTTCTCCTGGACTGCTTTAGGGGTTGGAGGCAGTGGTGGAATAATTTAGATGGGCCATCAGAACTAAGCTGTAGCACCTCCCTAGAATACCACATGGGCTGCCCAGGCTACCACAGTATACATGTGCGTCAGTATTAGGGCAGAGTTAATTAACTCACTTTGCCATAAGACAGTATTGTCGGAGGACCGTACTATCTTACAGCACAGTAAGTAATTGCACTGAAACACACGTGTAGACAGTAACAGGGGCTGGCTAGGGCACAAGGGAGCTAACATGTGGAGGCAGCCTGCCAATGAGCCACACAGCTCCATACTAACACCCTCATGCCCCAGCTAGCCCATCTTCTGCTCAATGCCGCCACCCGGAGTTTGCGGCTGACCCCCCCTGCCCGCCTGGAGCTGCTCCACCCCAGTTCAAAGTGCTGCTGTTCTAGGTGCACATGTAGGTGCTGCGCCTGTAAGCAGTTTCCTTAGGGTCAAATTGCTCTGGAGGTTATTGCATTGCATTAATATTTCATGGGTAGATGCATCCACAGGGGAGAAGATGCAGTAAAAAGCTAAAACTGAGCGAAGTAAAAGGTATAGAAGGAAATACTGATTTGGAACAGGAGCATCTCAGCAGTTTTGCACAGCTGTTTGCCATGACTGTATACATGACCAGCTAGTTCTCAAACCCTCATCTTTGCTGAGCAGTAAGGAACTTAGCCCTGTGAAGAATCCAAGTTTTACTACAGTGGCTGAGGAAAAATATTGCTAAGTCAAGTAACTTCACAGTTGATTTAAATCAACATATTGAAGCATCTGTTTCAAACTGAGATGGCTAACCTCACCTTATTCCACAATCGACTGTCAAAGCCCTACTTATAATGTTCACCTCCTTTAGTAAAAGAGCGCTCACCTTGTCCTACATTTCATTCTTCCATGTATTAATTGTTCTCGAACTAAAAAAGGAACCAGGACCAGAGGGACCTAGCAGGTACTTATATCATTATAAAAGTAGCAACTCAAATTTAAAGAATGCATTACTTTCCAGTCACTCCAACTTTCCACCAATTTCACTTCTGAAGCTAAAACATTTTCTACAACCAATGTCCACCTCAAGATTATTTTCTTAAAAAAAAAAAAAAAAAAGAAAAAAAGAAAAGAAAAAAGTTCAAAAACAAAAACTGTCTAACAATTTATGAGCTGACAGAAAGGGAAAGGAGGAACATACAATTCATAAAACTGTTTCCTTCAACAGCCCCCTACAGCTGGGATGATTTGGACAGATATAGGGCTTGGCATGGAAGTTGCCTTAATGAAAAAGAGATTTCTGCATATGCCTTAAAACTGGATTTAAACATTTTTTAAAAAGTGACATGAAAAATACATTCACTATATTTTACATGTGTATTTTGGCTAATCTTTTAAGCACGCATTCAAAAAAGGCAGGAGGTTCACTTTGCAGCACACTAAAATATACAGTAGGTGCAGACCACTGTCAAAGAAATGTAGAGTTCAAGGTTCACAGGCCTGTAGCAAGATTTTTCTCACCTACCCTTCAAGTAACCCTTAAGACGGGTGGGAAAAATACAGCCCGAGGGCTGGATCCGGCCCGCAGGCGGGTGCCCACCAATGATTGGATCGAGCCTGCAACTGCCATTGCAGCGCTCCGCATGGAACCAAGCCCCGCCCACTTCCACCCGGGGCAGCCCACACCTGCTGACAGCCACTGTGCACAGCTTCCTGGCAGGGCTGCTCCCAGGGCAGCTACAGCTGCCCAGATACTGTTCAGCTCGCTGCACCTCCAGTGGTTCCTCCTCCTCCTGCCCTTGCTGTACTGCCTCAGGCAGCAGGTAACACGGGAAAACCGTGAGGATACATGCCAAGCAGCAGATGCCAACCAAGCAGGTGGAAACTGCAGCCAGGCGATTCCTGCCCCTGCATGCAGGGCTCCAGCTCTGGCAGACTGCTGCCTTCGACCCATTTGGCCACACACAGGTGGCTGCTCCTTGCACCAGGCAGGCCAAGCGGGTGGAAGGCAGCTGGAGCTGGAGATCCATTCACTGGGCAGGAGCCACTTGACTGCAGCTCCCCCACATCTGACTAGGCATCTGCTGCCTAGCATGCATCCCCAGGGCTTCCCTGCGTTACCTGCTGCCACGAGCACCGCAGCAAGGGACAGAGTAGAAGGAGCCACCACTGCAGGCAGGGAAAGCCAAGCAGCATCTGGGCAGCTGTGACAGCAGCCCCACCGGAAAGTTGCATGTGCTGGCTGGGGCTAGATCTGTGTTGTGTGGCAGATGTGGGGCTCAGCCCCATGCACAACACTGGGCCAGACTGCATCTGCACCACATCAGCCAGACAAGCTCTGCTGCATGGGCCCCTGGCCCCTCTTCCCATCAGCGACACACAATAAATACAAGGGTAAGACATTATTTTGCGCTATTATGCAATCACCTTATAAAACATAAATAAGGACAAAAACTATTTTTTGAAATAAAGTTAAAGTATGTTATAACAGATGTTTGATTTTTAGTATACGACTTGATTTTTTTTATCTATAATTTATTTTAAACGACATCTTCTGAAAGATTGTGTGTATGGCCCTCAACAGCTCACAAAAACTCATTAAGTGGCCCTCCAGCTGAGATAATTGCCCACCCCTGTCTTAAGAGATCCATGGATCAGGCAATCTATTTACTTTCAAACTTCCCAAAAAAGTGACAGGATAAGAATTCTTCATGTCCCTGTCCTGAGGTCTTTAAAAATCTGCAGGACAACAGATAATTTAGCTACACGCATTTTTGTCTAACATTGGCTATGCTGTATGTAAGGAGTTGGGCAGTCAAGAGTGAAGGTCACAGAACTGCATACACTGCACTACTGTAATGCTTACATTACATAGTAGGTCGCCTACTTACACCAGCAATTTTTTGTTACTCTGCATTCTATTTACATCTATATTACATTCTGTAAGTACAGTTTACTAGGTTATATTTACATGAAATATATTGCTATTCTTTCTGCACAAAAAGTAAGCAGAACTACAAGCATTGCATTTGTATATTTAAGGGAAAAAAAGTACTTAAAAGTGCTATTGTAAAAACTAATGCAAGGTATTTATTGAACACGCTCACACATAAACAAGGGCAGATAGAAGAGTATAAGTGAAACTTTGCCTTTCCTGACTGAATAATTATCCATGTGATCTAAATTTAATCTCATTTAAAATAAAATTGTTACAAGGATTTTGAAGTGCTAGTTTTCATAAAAATCTTCTCTGCTACAGACAATTATACTCCAATATCTCCTTATCTGACAAATTCACAAAAGCCATGTGAAGCCATGAAAGAGGAAGATGTCCACAGGGAAGTTGCAGTCACTGATGGAGGGGCCAAACCCTTCTCTTTCCAACTACTACAACATAAGCTATTTTGCTATTACTCTGCCCCACTTTGGGGGGGGGGGATGAGCACCTGAAAGAGGTGCCATAAAAAATGCATAGTATTTACCATCTATATCTTTTACTTCTCTCTCAGTTTTAGCCTTTCACTGCATCTACTCCACTGTCTCTGTATCCAGTCTTCATGACTTGCTCTTTTTTTTAGCTCTGTATTTAACCTCTCAACTTCTCCTAGGCGCTCTCACCTTTCCTCTGCTTGTCTTCTCTACTTTCAGTAAATCTTTTTCCCCACCACACACCCTCCTGCACGTCCTAAATAGGTTCTCTTGTGTACCTCAGTTCCCTACCACAATCTGGTGGGCCTCCCTAAAAAGAATGGAGAAACACAGCAGCTGACTCAGGTGACAACATTTAATGTCTGCATAGTGTTGCAGCTAAGCTCCCTGTAGAATAGCTACTCAGGGTGTTACTAAACTTATTACTCCATATGAGTCAGCTCCAGGTGTCAAGGTTTTTCAGTTTTTAACTTTTTTTTTTTGGCAAGGAGGAAGGGCAGGGCAAGGCAGGATCTTCAGGTATCAGTCTGGAAGAGCTAGGAAGCTGGTCTTGATGTGTGTACATCAGCGATGTTCAATTTTTAAGTGGCTGGGGGTCACATGTCCCACAAGCCACAACAGTGGGGCCTACATGGACACTCCTCCACACCCCCTTGCACCATGGGCACTCTAGTCCACTGCACCACACACCGATGTGAGCACTCCCCCTCCCCTTCTCCCTGCTGCACAGTGCACCAGCTTGGATGCTCCCTACCCACCCTACCACACACATGGTCATGCCCTCAGCTTCCACTTCCCATCCTGTGCTGAACTGCCTTGCCCAGTGGGGTGGGAGCAGGAAGCATAAGCTGGAGGTGACAGGGGGATCCCCAGACACTTCAGCTACCATTGCAGATGTAACAGGGGGAACAGCAGACAGCCAGGAGCCCAGAGAAACAAACAATTTCACCACTCACTGGCCACATGCAGCCTATAAGCTGTCAGTTAAATAACCATGATGTACATTATTAACTAACTTGCCAGTTTCATTTTCACCAGCTCCTCTATTAACTACTTTTAAACATGCAGATCTATTAAAGATTACAAAGCTTTGCTAAACTACTTAACGTTATCAAAGTCCAAAAAGGGCATGGGGCAGGCCCCAAAGATAAGAGCATCTCCAGTTTTCAAGGAAACTGGATTACTATGCACAAGACCTACCATGACCTTGGATGCATTCTCGCCGCTCACTTTCTAACCAGGAGATATGGAAATAAAGGGATATCTTTAGTGGAAGCAGGGCAACAAGTTATTAACGTGATCAAGTTATTCCTGTTTGGAAATAACCTTGTTTTTATTTCAATAACTGGCTGGGAATGTTGCTTTATTGGTTTTATTCAGATGGTGAAATCAGTTATTCTTTATTTTCCCTAGCAGAAATTGCTTCAGCCCTCCCACATCCTTAAAAGCAGTAAGGGTGAGCGTGCACATATTCACACAAGAAAATGTTTTATAAATAAATATATTAAACATTCTGCAAATAGATTAAAACATATGAAAGATGTCCTTAAAGTTTTTTTTTACTTGTCATCTTTTTAAAAGACAAGCAGAAGTAGGGCAAGATGAATAATTGATTCTTCAATCTGGCAGTCAAACGAAAAATATTAGATTTTATCTAACAGAAAGATGTTTGCTTTTCCACTGTCTCAGGCTGAATATAGAAGCATTGTGTTACTCTCAAAACACTCTGTACCATTTTGGGTGCTAAAAACAAACAAAAACAACAAAACCCAAAAGACAAAACCATAATTAATAGGAACAAATAGAGTCTGGGACCTAGATACTATTCACAAAACACAAAGAAAATGGGGTAGGTTATGACAACAGTAGTGTTCCCCCCTTCCTTTTGCTCAACAGCCAAATAGACAGGGCCACTCCATTAGGATACAAGAGACCCAGATTAGTTCCCTCCTCTGCCTAAGTCCACAACTGCCACATCCCTGAAGAGCATCTTGCCCACAGGAAAGATTGCCCACCTTTTCTTCACTGGTTGTGGAAACATAACCAAAGAGAGTATGGGGTTTGTTTGTTTGTTTGGGGGGGGGGGGGGGGGGGGGGGGGGGGGGGGGGGGGGGGTTAACCAAAAGTATTCAAAAAATTCAAACCAAATTTATGACAATTTTTTGGGGCTGACCAAAATCACATTCACAAATGGTGAACATCAACTAAGTTCATTTACCCCTAGACAAAGCAAGGAAAAGAGAAACTTCAGAAAGCTAAAACTACACTTTGAAAGTGCCAAAGTTTTTGAAAACACAGAAATTAAGACTATTTCGGGAATCTTTACTCAACCACAATATACACTTTGCTCAAAACGTAAGAGGATCTACCATGCAATTAGCGTTCCAGAACACTCTTGATCAATAAGCAATTTGTGCCAGAATGGTAAAAAATATAAACATCAAAAAGCAGCATAAAAATTGGGAAGGAACTCATCAGGAACATAGTTCTCCAGCTTTGAATGGCCTGAAGTGCAGAGCAGAAAAGAGGGGAAGGAAAACCCCTCACATCAGTCCGCACCATCAACAGTTCTCATCTCAGTATAGCAGGAAAGGGGTTTTTTGTTGGGTTTTTTTTTTTTTTTTTAACTAAGTATTTATACAAAATCCTATCCCCTTCATGACACCAACAAAAGCTAAAAATAAAAGACAAAACTAACTCTGAAGAATGTGTTAAAAAAAGGTCTTAAGTTTGCTTCAACAAGGCACATCCTATAATGAATCATCCACCAGAAATTACTGGCTGGGTGGTGTATGCCTAACGAATCACTTATAACTAGGGCCCTGAGGAAAAAAAAAATCACAATTTCACGGACTATGTGGAAACTGCGAAACTCGCCCCATACCACAATTAAGGATCATGAGCATAGGCGGCGGAAGGCCAGGGCTAATGAGACTTAGCCCACACAAATGCAGGGCAGTGCAGAGGGCCAAGGGCAGCCTGGGCACAGGCTCTGGGCGCCTGCAGTGGTGGGGGAGAGGCGTAGACAGACGAGGAGTCTGCAGGTGACACGTAGAGAGTGAAGGTGTGGCAGGGAGATTGAGACAGCAGCTTATGCTGAGCCTGCATGGCAAGGGAGGGAGTGGGGCAAGGGTGGTGGCTAGGGCTGGGAGTGATGCCCAGTCAGGGCAATGCACAGTGCCCAGGGCAGGAATGCACAGCCAGGGGTCCTGGCCAGGGAGCAGAAGAGAGCCATGGGCAGCTGATGGTGGGTGGGGCACTCCCCAGCACTGTATGCACTTCTGGGAAGGGGTCAGGCACCAGAGGCAGTGTTGGGGGGGCAGGCTGGACAGGACATGGGAGACTTGTGCCCCCCTAGATTTCTGCACTCACAATGGGACACAGGGCTGCAGCCTGGCTGGACTGGCATTGTAGGCTTTGGAATAGATAGATACACACAGAGGTATCAGTTGGACATATGAAACATCATAACCAGAAGGAAACATAATTCAACATCATGCTTGCCATCAGACAACTTCAAAGTAAATAGATTGGTCCAACTTTTCTCTGGGGCTAAATATGCACAAAATGAACTTTTCCAACCAGATCTTACACCACACCTTCAGCTCTCCTGTGAAATATGAGTTTATTTCCACCTAGTAAAAATTTTACCGTCTTTGCATTCTCCTATGCCTGAAGAAGGACAAATGTGCCCAAAAGCCTGCAAATAAAGAATTTTTTTTTTTTTGCAAAAATCTAGTTTGTCTAATAAAAGCTATCACCTCTATCAAGAATTCTGATTTCAGTTGAACACAATATTTTATTGATATATTTACAATTTTAAAGCAATTTAGAAGCCTACCAGTGTCTCAATACCTATTATATTAGGATATATCTATGCACACCTAAATGAATACATGTTTCATTTTAATCATGGAAGAATGTGCATTTGGGGTTGTTTTTTTTTTAAATCAGAGAATTTTGGATTTTTTTTTTTTTTTTTTTAAATCTGAGAAAACCAGGATCCCTGGGTCATGGTATATAGGGCCAAAATTCTAACAAAAACAGGTGTGTATGTTACATTCATCTCAAACAAGTGCTCATATTATGGGTCTTTGTCCTGGTATCTAAAAGCCTACATGGGTTGCATTTCCTCCATTTCATCTATTAGCTACGCTCAGAATTTTTACAGTAGCATTACACGGTCTCTTAGTGTACTTTTGCATATCTTGTTCAAAGACAACCAATCTGCATTATACACATGACTTTCCACTGTACTTGAATTTACTGTATTTACTCGAATATAAGATAGTCCTGAACAGCAAGATGACCCTCCACCCCACCCCCAATAATAAGCTTCTATACACAGAAACTTTATAAATGTGTTATAATTTCCTGGTATAGAATCAAATTATTGGCAGTTTACCTTAAATTTGTCCAACTCCCACTATTAAAACAGGGGTAATAGTGGCAGGGGAAGGGTCAGGTGCTCCCCTTGCCCTCTGCCTCCCCTCCCCCCCACACAACTTTCCTCCCCTGCAGCCCCTTCCTTCCCTACTCCTTACTGTCAGGCCCTGCTCTCCTTGAACACATGTGAGGGGCAAATTTGAAAACACTAAAATTTGAAATAAATATGCTTGTAGTAATTTAGTTTATCTGAAATTGATGCATTATGTTTTTTTGAAACTGCTGCAAGTTTTAACAGAAGTCCTCCATAACCATAAGCTGCACTTTGGCACCTACTTACACATAATACAAAGCACACTGGATATTAATTCAAAGCCAAAAGGCTCATAATTTACCATATAGTTCACTGGGCTGGACCCCACCAGAATGAACAGTGTTTCAAGCCATATTGACCCCACAGCTCAGCACTGCTTAGTTTGTATGCTTACTCCAAATACCCCTCCCCCCAAATAAACTGCTAATTAGCCCCCAGTTCATAACTGGAAGTGGGTCTTCCTGTCACAAGTCCTGGATTCCTCCAAAAATGTATATGCAGACATGGTTCACAGCAACCTGAGCCAACTCCACCTTATGAAGGCAGGGCATACTAATCATATAATGACACAGGGAGAGAGAGAGAAGGATACTGAGTGAATAGTTTGGGGCCCCGTTTGGTAGTGTTTGCCAGACATTTAAACCTAGTGAGGCAACAGGAATCACTGGACATGGGAAAGAAAGGCACTGCTCAGCTGTGGAACTGAAGAGGAAGTCTAGTTATATTCAGCGTAGTAGCTGACCATGACTTGAAAAAGAGTCTGCACTGAGGGTGACTGAGAGAAATGGGCACTACCATATATCTTATTTAGATGGGCTGCACTAACCTATTCTTGTGGTAAGGGAAACACCATGTAGCTGGGTCCATGAAGGCAGTTTTCCTTAAGCGCCCAGGGGATAACTGCTCTTCTGGTGTGATTTAGTCAAGGTGTTGGGACTTTAAGTCCACTTTATGGAAATGGGAGGCTCCTCCCTAGCTTCCTCCTGTGGCCTTATGGAGAAGGGCAAGCACAACTTGGGGGCATCTGAACCCGAAGCCTCCAGGCTTGGGCCTACACATAGGATGCCTGCCAAAGACACAGAAAGATCTGAAGCCCCTTATGGGGGTAGAAGATGTTTGCTGGTTGTAGAGCCTTGGACTTAATTTGGCCGATTTGGCTTGGCACATGAAAAATTTGCCGCATATGGGCCGTGTGTTTTATAACCATGCTTAGGGTTGGCCTCATTTAATCAGTTTCATAGCTGGTTTCCATTACTGAGCACACAATGCTTCTGGCAGCAGTTTAATGATAGACAATGTATTTAATGAGGTTTCCCTGTATGCAAATACAAGAGGACGAGGTTTTCCCTGCCCCATGCTGATTGGGGATAAACTTAGTCTTATTTTCAAGTAAACAGAGTACTATGACATAAACCTGGAGACCAGAGTTCTCACCTTAAATGAGTTATATTACAGCTATCACTTTAAGGAAGTTTAGTAATAAAATCAGATAAACTCTGGCAATAAGCAGAGCTTGAAATAAAACTTCAACAGTTAGTTAAATTCAGAATTGACAAATCAACAACATTTTTTGGGATCATAATCAAGGGATTTAATCCCTACTATGCCCACCTTATTTAAGAAGTTGTACAACATCATGGTTTTTACTGTTTTTCACATTTATAACTATAATATGCAGTTAGCATCAAGTTGAGTTTGTCCCAAAATAAACAGTTGCAGATCCAGGCTTCAGCAGCAAGTAGTCTGTAACTGAACTTGAACAAATGAAAATAAAAACCCTATAGGAGATTGTAAACATAGCACAGAGTGCACAGAGAGGCTTTAAAGCTCACAGGAAGGCAACATGAACCCTTGCATTTTTCTACCTAAATAATATGGTATTAAAAGTCTAAGGCAAGATTCTATTACATCTATTAGACACTTTAGTGTGATCTTATTCTAGCCACCTCAAGTGCCTGAAAAACAATTAATGCAAAAGATGGATGTATCCTCCTCCTGTTCACAGGCCCATACTACTCCCAGGGCTTCAGAAGTATAATTCTATAGGACAACAGTCACACCCTGCAAACTGGATGCCATGCCCTACAGGAATCCCTTGCAGGAAGACTGTGGCCCAGGGCTGCCCACTCTCCTGCCATAAGCAAATAAATATTGCCTGCAAATAGGTGGTGCAAACTAGGTCTATGAATGGTCGCACTCGTATAAAGTCAGGCACGTCTCGTGTGACAAAGGGCTAAAAGATGTCTGTTTGCTCAGGTTTTGTGCTCCCATAAAAATTATGGTGGCAAGAAGGCCACAGCTGTTTGCAGCCTTTGTGACTTAGCCCTATGGCTAAGAGGATGGCATCTTACAAATGTAGCAAGTTAATGTTTTTTCAGAGACTTGAGCAGGACAGAAGAGAATCATTCTTTGGAACTTAATATGAAAAACAGAATAGGTCCCAAAAGTTCAAAATCTTTGTAGGTAGCAGCCAATATATTAACTAAGTATCCTGATAGAAGGAAACAAAAGACCACAATAGGCAGGTGAATGGAAGACAATTAAAGTCTTGTAATCTATTACAACAAATAAAATCTCTTACTCGTCATTTTGAAGGCCAACGTATCTGGGACTGGGAACCAACATGACTCTGACATTTTCTAGTTTTCCCTTCACAATGTGCATAAACTGGTCAAGGTGACTTGAAGGTGGTTTTGTGGTATATGTTAAGAAAGCATCATCAAAATTAATGCAGAGTGTTTGTGGCTGATAATGATTCCCAAATGCCAAGCGACCCTAAGTTAAAAGAAAGACAAATTACTCTTTGCTTACATAGCTTACACAGAAATAACTAAAAATGAAAAACTATGCAAGTAAAGACTACAGGTGGAAGCCTAGCCCTAAGTCACAGCAAAACTTCTATTGTTTTGAATAATAGGGCCAGGATTTTACCTTACATGCAGGTCTAACTCACTAACAGCAATAGGACTTCTTGCAGAAATATCAATGTGCTAAATTGTTAACGGTGAATTAAATGCAACACTACAAACAAACTTTTGAACATGGAAATTTTCATATCAATCGAATGGATTTTCTGGTGCATCACATTTGTGAAGTAAAGCTAACCTAAACTTTGAGGAATAAAAAAAGGGTCCAAATATTTTTATTTTAAAAAGTGACCAAAAAATAGCTTTAGTATCATGTACCATCCAGTCCTAATTTTCTGGTCTTGCTTCAAAAAATAAATAAATAAAACAAAAAGCATTTCAAAACATGTCTTCTGTTTTGTTTTTTCCAATGTTAGCAGGTCTTGTGCCGAAAAAGAACAGAGCCCATTTTCAATTACTTTCATGCTTGAAAAAAAGAAAAGCACAGAATGAAAATACAAAATCAAGCCAAATATAAAAATGAAGTCTTTAGTTGTGGAAATTTCAAAATTCTTTTTAGTCAGTCAAAAGGAATATTTCACTTACCGTGCTCACATTCACTTTGATGACAGGAATGAGGGATCTCCAGGAAGAGGAAGGGCCTTGAGATTCTGTTTTTACTTTAACACTGGAAAAAATACACACATGATAATACATATCCAACATTACAGAAAGAAAATAGGGGGGAAAAAAAAAAAATCAGAGTTAAAATCTTTTACAACTAACATCAGTTATTTTATTAAAAGCTGCTATGGTTTCTTTACTAAGTGCAGTAGTAGATTTTACTGGACATGCAGCAATAACTGTTAAAATCCCTTAAAATCTATGTTTAAGTACCACAGTTAATTGTAAGGACAGTCCAACTTAACAAGTAACATCTGTTTTTTCCTGTAAATTTTCATATTATACTCATTATACTAGTATAACATGAATTGTCTACCTGCTATTAAACTTAAGCAATAATGACCAAAGCACAGCACTATCTTAGAAAGAAACAACTGACTAGGAAGAGTTAATGGCCATCTTCAGAGGTTCAGGCCATTCACCTGAGAAAATACCCTGGTAACGATAGCTACAGCATACTAGCTATAGCCTTTCCAAACTGAAAGAAAAACACAGAGTAGACCTGAATATTTCTTTGTTTTTTTCTTTGAAAAAAATTAGCAGAAGTATTTACCAATATGGCCCAAGGCCTTTTCCAGAAAATTAAATGTGCCAAATATTAAAATCTTCATAAGTTTCATAGATAGTAGGGCTGGAAGGGACCTTGAAGATCATCAAGTCCAGCCCCCCGCCCCAGGGGTAGGAAGTCAGCTAGGGTCAAAGGATCCCAGCAAGATAAGCAACCAAACGTTTCTTGAATGAGTCCAAAGAGTAGGTGCCTGCACCACCCCAGGCCTTGGGGGGTTGGACAGTAAAGAAGTTTTTCCTTATGTCCAGCCTAAAACGGTCTTGGAAGAGTTTATGACTGTTGGAATCGGAAATGGCTTAAGCATTTAATACCTGTCTTTATTTCAGTCTTCAAAAATAGAGTAAAGCTGCCAGAGAGAACAGCAAAGATATGGAAGGAGACAAACAATCTAGCATAGAAGAACAACAGGTTAAGGCTTACTTAGAGAAGCAAGATGCTTTAAAAATCAGCAGGGTTGGATGGAACCCACCCTAAGGTACTAAAGGAATTGACTGAGGTAATTGTAGAGCTATTACAGTGTTGAGAATGAATGACTGAGGTAATTATAATAGCTCTACAATTACCTCAATCAATCACTCATTTCTCAACAATGAGAATTCACGGAGGTCAGGTGAGGTCCTGGACGACTGGAAAAGGGTAAACATCTTCCCTTTCTTGTAAGATGAGCACTTAGGAAGATGCAGGGATTACAGACCAGTTAGCCTGACCTTCAGTGAATATCATGGAGCAGGTCTTCAAGGAATCTATTACAAAGCACCTGGAACAGAAGACGGTGATCAGGAACAGCCGGAATGGAACTAACAAGTCATGCCTCACCGCCCTGTTTTCCTTCTATTAAGGTGACAGGCTCCGAGGATGGGAGAACAGCAATGGATGTGATATAACTTGACTTTAGCCTTTGAAAGTCTCCCACAATATTCTCATTAAACAAACAAACTAACAAACTACAGACTAGATGAAAGTACTCCAAGGTGGATACATAACTGGTTAGATCATTGTGCTCAGCAAGGAATCATCAATGGTTCCATGTCTACTTAGGAGGAGGTATCAAGTGCAGTTCCCCAGGGGTCTATCCTGGGTTCAGTACTTTTCAACATCCTCATTAATGATTTGAAAGATGGGACTGAGCACGCATGCATAGCAAATTTGCAAGTGACAAGCTGGGTGAAGTTGCAGGCGCTCTAAAGGGCAAGACTAGGATCCAGGGTGATAAGATAGGATGGAAAAATGGTCTGCAATCAGTGAGATAAGATTCAACAAGGCCAAGTGCAAAGTTCTGCATTTGGGACAAAATAATTGCATGCATGAATACAGACTGAGAAATCACTGGTAAGGTTGCAGAATTGCAGAGAAGGACCTTGGGGTTACAGTAGACCATATGAGCAAACAGCATGCTCTTGTTGCCAAAAAGGCCAACAGCATACAGAGTTGTGTCAACAGGAGTGTCATCTGCAGGTCAAGGGAAGCAATTCTTCTTTTCTATGCAGCACTGGTGAAGCTCCATCTGCACAACTGCATCCAGTTTTGGGTCCCACACTTCCAAGAAAGATGCGTATAGGTTTGAGAAAGTCCAGTACAAAGCAACAAAAATGATTTGAAGACTGGAAACTAAGACTTAGGAAGAGAAGCTGAAAGAGCTAGGGTTACCTGAGGGAGGATTTGATAAGAGTCTTCAAATACGAGAAGAGCAATTATAGAGAGGATAGAGATAGACTTATTCTCTGTGTCTGTAGGGGACAGGAGTAGAAGCAATGGCCTCAAACTGCACCAGGTTTTAGATTAGGAGAACCTTTCTATGATGGTGGTTAAGGATATAGGAACATGCTAACTAGACAAACTGCTAAATCTCTATCCCTGGAAAAACTTTCAAAAAGAGCAATATTTGGCTCATGGTTTAGTCAAGGATGATCCTGCCTTAAGCAGAGGGCTGGACTAAATGACCTTATGAAGTCCCTTCCAGCTCTACCTTCTGATGATAGTGTACCCCATTCAGTTGCCATTCCTGTACACCAATCATGACAATTTTGTGGATGAAACCAAAAAAAGATGCACATAAATGACTGATCACTGAAAAAAATAGATGAAGGGCAGAGACATTAGGACTCAGGGGAACATTTTTCACAGAAAAATCATTCACTGTCTGACCTCAGTTACTGTGTGCTCAGAGGACATCAACCCAACACCTTTAATAAGATGAACATGAGACCATAAATTAATTGGACACTAAGTACACCAGGGACAACACAGAAAATGATTTCCAGGGTCATTATAATCTACCAGATATTTGCTAACTTCTGCACTTCACAGGTGCAAGAATACAAGATCAACAGCACCTGTGAAAAATGAAGTTTTCATTGTGTAAGGCAGATAGTATTCCTGTCTATCCAACTTGCTAAAGCAAGATGTAAGACATCTTCCCACCTGTATGACTAATGAAACAGGATTTCTATAGGCAACTTCACTGAAAAGTTTTGATTTGTGGATTGGTAGGACCTATTCTTCATTTGCTGCAGAAGATGCAGAGTGAATGAAGTAGGGAGGTCACAAAAATAGAAGACAGTAACATAATTACATCAGTTCCTTCTTCAAATCTCCACCTTTCCCTCCAGAAAAACTTGCTCCAAATATGCCATTGCTCGTGTTTCCATCACCAGATCAGGGCCTCCTTGGCCAATCGACCCTAGGTTCACCATCAGTGTTAACGAGTCCTAATCCCAAACTGCCTACATTCCTAATCAGAGTCCTTCTCCACAACCCACTGCCAGTTCCATTTCAACAAGACTTAATTCCCTCTTTTCCCTTGGCCTCCATTGTGCCTCATCTCTTCCCACGCTAAGCTACTTCTGTGCTGCCTCAGTGCCAACACAGGAAGAGGGAGAGTCGCTGTTCTATTTTTTGCTGCCTGGAACCATCATGATCCAAAGCAAAATATTAAAAAGAGAAAAATGAAGTTGCAGCTCCTCTGACTCGAGCTACAGCATGAACAATCACTCTGTGAGGATACTACTTGTGCAGTCCTGTCTAGTCTAAAAGCTGTATCTAAGGGCATATTTAGTGAAGAGTCTGTGAAGGTCTAATCACAGGGGTGGGCAAAATGTGGCCCACGGGCCAGATGTGGCCTATCAGGCCATTCTATCTGGCCTGTGGGACCCCTCAAAAATTTAGAAAATTAATACCTGTCTGCCCCTGGCTGCCAGTCATGCGGCCCTCAATGGCTTGCCAAAATTCAGTAAGCGGCCCTCTGCCCAAAATAATTGCCCACCCCTGGTCTATCAGGTCTCAAGTAAACATACAAAAAAAAAAAAAAAAAGTTCGCATCTTTTTCAAAAGCATATAATCTCGCTGATTTCAGGCCAATTTTCTGGACAGCAGCAAAAAGCACATTCTTCACACAGAGGCTACTCCAAGGGTGGACAATTATTTTAGCTGGAGGAACCAGAAAAAAAACAAATAGTATACTAAAAAAAACATATATACACATATATATACACACACACATATATAATACAACATTTTAATTTTATTTAAAAAAAATTTGTCCCAAATTACATGCATTTGCATAGTGTATATAGAGGCAATCGCATAATAGCTAAAAAAAAGTCTTACTCTTACATATTGTGTGGGAGGTTTGTGGGGGGTGTAGGGGTGTGAGGGGAGCTTAGGGCCTGTGGAGGGGTGTGGGTGTCAGCGTGTGTGGAGTTTGCAGGCAGTGTATGCGGGATGTGGGGTTTGTGAGAGTGTGGGAGCCCCTTCCACATGCCCACTCCCAGCCCTTCCACGGCACACAGACCCTACTGCTGGGGGAGCAGCAGTACCCCCTTGGGTGCTTGCGGCTTATGTCAGACAGAGCCCCAGCAATGCCCAGCTCCAGCAGAGCCCTGGGAGCTGCAAGTGGTGGAACAGTCGACCCAGCCTGCTGGCAAATGTCTTCAAACTAGACCAATCTGCAACTAGACCAGTCTGGCTTGGTGCCAGCATGTGGGGGTCGTGGCACTACAGACAAGAGCTGTGCGCAAGCAGGCTGGGCTGGCTCCATGCTTCCATGTGGGGCTTCCAGCACCCAAGTAAGAAGCCACACATGATGGCAAAGAACCTGCCAGGCCAATGGCACATGACTCCCCATGGTTTCTGGTCTGTACACTATCAGGCCGGGCGGGCTCCATGCTGCCATGTGGGCTCCCGACACTTACAGGCAGGAACACGTGCCACTGGGTCAGGCTGGCTCACTGGAATGCTGGGAGCCCCACACAGAGGCACGGAGCTAGCCTGGCCTGGCCCGGCCCAACCCAACAGCATGCAGCTCCCGCCTGTGGTGCCGGGAACCACACGGGGTGGCATGGAGCCAGCCTGGTCTGGGTTCAAAGGCACATGCCAGCTGGGGGGGCAGGGGGGAAGAGAAGGGGAGGCTCTGCCTGCTGCAAGCCATGAACACCCCAAGGGCCTGCTGCCTGCTACTGCTGCTGCCAGCAGTGCAAGCTGTGCACCATGGAGAAAGGGGCAGCCCCCCACACACAAACCCCCCCTGCACTCCCCACGCCCACCCATCCACACACGTGTGCCATCAGGCCAGGCAAGCTCCCTGCCACCATGTGCGACTCCTGGCACTGCAGGCAGGAGCTTCCCTCCCCACTCACCAGCTGTCCAGAAAACCACCGTTGCACTCAGTGCCCCCAGCTGGAGTGCTGGGAGCTCCACAGAGGTGAAGGTACAGAGCCCACCCAGTCGAATGGCGCATGACCTCTGAAAGCCCATGCCTCCCTATGGCTTTCAGTGGGGCAGCCACTGGCCGGTAATAATTGTTTTTTGGAGGGGCCCTGTGGAGCAGATAGAATGGCATGGTGGGCCGCATCCAGCCCAAGCCATATTTTGCCTGCCCCTGGGCTACACTCTAGCAAATTTCAAGTCCCTGTGGCAAGGCATGGAAGTTCCCTAGCAGTGGTTCTCCATAAAGTAGCTCATACCATTGTACACAGGGTATACAGGAGGACTCTCCCCAATCCAATTATTTTTAATATGACAAAATAAACAAACGAATAGGAAAGCAAAGCTTCCCCCCCCCCCCCCAAAAGAAACCCAGGAAATTAGAAGGATTTTGAAGCTCTGGAACACCAGAGGCAGCAAGAAGGCACAGCAGCCCCCCTGGCTCTCCAGAGACCTAGCGGACCTACTGTGGCTAAAAAGGAAAGCCTACAAAGGATGGAGGACAGGATTCACCTCCAAGGAGGATTACTCTGCGCTGGTCCGGTCCTGCAGGGAGCAAACCAGGAAAGCCAAGGCTGCAACTGAACTCCAACTAGCTTCAGGCATCAAGGACAACAAAAAGTCCTTTTTCAGATATGTGGGGAGCCGGAGGAAAAGCAAGGGCAATGTTGGACCCCTGCTAAACCAGATGGGGCAACTGACAACTGAAGCCCAGGAAACAGCCAACCTATTAAATAGGTACTTTGCATCAGTCTTTCATCAGTCACACGGGATGCCCATGCCTGCTATGGGACAGGGAAATCTGGGTGAGGGGGGATCCCCTACCCTCCATCAATGCTGACC
Organism: Crocodylus siamensis; assembly: GCF_052110815.1. Classification (NCBI taxonomy): domain Eukaryota; kingdom Metazoa; phylum Chordata; order Crocodylia; family Crocodylidae; genus Crocodylus; species Crocodylus siamensis. The sequence goes on along the minus strand of NC_143396.1, from coordinate 110,059,465 downwards.
TCGTGAAGGAACACCGTGAGAAGCTGGATACCTTCAAGTCAGCTGGCCCTGACAACCTGCACCCCAGGGTACTCAAGGAGCTGGCGAGCGTCATAGCCCAGCCCCTGGCACGGATCTTTGAAAACTCCTGGTGCTCTGGTGTAGTGCCCAAAGACTGGAAGAAGGTCAATGTGGTGCCGATCTTCAAGAAAGGGAGGAGAGTGGATCCGGCTAACTACAGGCCCATTAGCCTGACTTCTATCCTGGGGAAGATCTTAGAAAAGTTTATTAAGGAGGCCATCCTTGAGGGACTGGCCCAGGCTAACATTCTAAGGGACAGCCAGCATGGGTTTGTTGCAGGTAGGTCTTGTTTGACCAATCTCATTTCCTTCTATGACCAGGTGACCTATCACCTGGACGAGGGAGAAGAGATTGATGTCATATACCTTGACTTCAAAAAAGCTTTTGATCTGGTATCCCATGATCACCTCTTGGCCAAACTGCCCAGTTGTGGCCTTGGCTCCACCACGATCCGCTGGCTGGGAAATTGGCTCCGTGGTCAGAGCCAGAGGGTTGTGATTGATGGCAGTCACTCATCGTGGTGCCCTGTGACCAGTGGGGTCCCTCAAGGCTCTGTCCTGGGACCCATACTGTTCAACATCTTCATTAACGATGTGGACATTGGAGTCAGGAGTGGACTGGCCAAGTTCGCCGATGACACCAAACTTTGGGGCAAAGCACCCACGCCAGAAGATAGGCGGGTGATCCAGGCTGACCTGGACAAGCTCAGCAAATGGGCAGACGAGAACCTGATGGTGTTTAACACCGAAAAATGCAAGGTTCTCCACCTTGGGAGGAAAAACCTGCAGCACCCTTATAGGCTCGGCAGTGCTACGTTGGTTAGCACTACAGAAGAAAAAGACTTGGGGGTCATCATTGACCACCAGATGAACATGAGCCTCCAATGCGATGCTGCGGCTAGTAAAGCGACCAAAATGCTGGCGTGCATCCATAGATGCTTCTCGAGCAAATCCCGGGACATCATTCTCCCCTTGTACTCGGCCTTAGTGAGGCCGCAGCTGGAGTACTGCGTCCAGTTTTGGGCTCCACAATTCAAAAAGGATGTGGAGAAGCTTGAGAGAGTCCAGAGGAGAGCCACGCGCATGATCAGAGGTCAGGAAAACAGATCTTACGATGACAGGCTGAGAGCCATGGGACTCTTTAGCCTGGAAAAGCGCAGGCTCAGGGGTGATCTGATGGCCACCTATAAGTTTATCAGGGGTGACCCCCGGGATCTGGGGGAACGTCTGTTCACCAGAGCGCCCCATGGGATGACGAGGTCGAACGGTCACAAAACTCCTGCAAGACCGTCTCAGGCTGGACATAAGGAAGAATTTCTTTACTGTCCGAGCCCCCAAGGTCTGGAACAGTCTGCCAGCGGAGGTGGTTCAAGCGCCTACATTGAACACCTTCAAGAGTAAATTGGATGCTTATCTTGCTGGGATCCTATGACCCCAGCTGACTTCCTGCCCTCTGGGCAGGGGGCTGGACTCGATCTCCCGAGGTCCCTTCCAGCCCTAATGTCTATGAAATCTATGAAATCTAAGATTCTGCCAATACAGAACTGGTCCTGAAACTTCAGCTGCTGTTTATATATGTTCTTCCTCGAGATACTGCTTTCTGGTTACTTCTCTATTATTTGGTGTCCCTATCATTCCTATAATTAATCCCTTTCATAAATTTCATCCATTACCGTATTTTGTCCCATTATTCTAAGCATATTTTACAGCAAGTCTCTAATCAACACAGGAAGAAAAACTGTTTAAAATGTACTTAACCAATTACTTTCCTATTTGCACTACCTTCCAGCAAAGACTATTAATGGTGCTGAAAACTGAACCTGGACTGATAGGTTAGGGCAGTGTTTTTGATAAAGACAAATACTGAAATAAAGTTATAATATTTTACCTTTCAAGATTGGCATGTGTTCTTTGTCTCCCATTTACTTGTGCTTTTTCATCCTCTCTCTTTGGTGGAATTATTGTCGGATCCAGACCAAATAAATCTTGAAGCTGTCCATAAAGCTCAGAGCGGTTGTAGACATGAAATTCAAAATCATTCACCATGATGTATAGTCTTGTTTCTGACTTTGGATCTGAAGTGCAGCAGAAAATACAGATTATTCTACAATTCTATTCAATTATGGTGACCACCTTCTCAAAAAGCAAAAGCTGGACACCAAGCCTCCACAGCCTGCTTTGCCCTCCTATACCGGGTCCTGCCATGGAAGCCCCAGTAGGAAAGCAGCATGACAAGAAGCCCTAAGCCTGCAGTGGGCAGCCCACCCCCAATCCCGCACACAAACCTGGGGGGGGGGGGGCCTCCTCCCCAGGAGTGCACACAACAGCAAGGAGCCTGAGCCCCCCTTCATGGACAAGCCACCCGTGGTTCCATCCCACTCTCAGACCAGGCCAGTTTCCCATGTTTTTCTCCTTAAAAGGAGAAAATCCATATTTTTCTGAAGCGAAAAACACCCCCCAGATCCCCGAACATGATAACTGAGATGAGAGTTGCTATGGTTTGACTGGGTCAAGGGAAATCCAGAACAAATGCTGTCCTGGAGTCATTCCATCAAGGACTGGGACACAATGTTCACATTTTGGGACTGTCCCACCCAATTAAGGATGACTGGTCACCCTAATTCCAGTAGTTCCTCATTATCATTAAAACAGGTTATTCAAATGTCCACTCATTTTGGAGACCGAACTCTGTATTTCAAAGACTGGTTTTTAAGAACAAATCCTAAAGAATGAAAAATAAGAGAAAGATCCAGAGAACATAACAAGTATTTTTGCATTAGGTTGCCAAATATGCAAAAACAATTGTGTTTCTAGCAAACTACAACAGTAGAGATTTCCAAGAGCAGGGATGGGCAATTCTTTTAGCTGGAGGGCCATTTAGTGGGTTTTGGTGAGCTGTAGAGCACTGCAATAGCAGCCCTGCTCTTTTACAGGTGCATGACCCCTGGTCAGCATCTTGGGACTAGAAGCCCCTCCCCTTACGCCCAAGAAGTACTCGGGGGGGGGGGGGGCAGGGAAGAGGGTTGCCATCTTGGAAATAAAAAATCCAAATCATATACCAGAAGTCAAACATCTGATATAATGTATTTTAAAGTTATTTAAGAAAAATTATTATCCTAAATTGTGTGTGCAGCTCCTGGGACTCCACCAGGAAGCAGGAAGCTCCTTAACACTTCTGACAGAGTCCCAGGAGCTGCAAATGGTGACAGGGAGCTGGGCCAGGCCATTGGCTCCATTACACAGGGCTTCCTCCCAGTTGTGCACAAATCCCAGGAGCTGCTCCGAGCCCTGAATAAGAGACACAGGCTGGCCTGACTCCACTCTTCGTCGCCACATACAGTTCCCAGAATTAGCTGGAGCCATGCGTCGCCAGGTGGCAGCACCCACCTGAGCCACGAGCGCCCCAAGGACCTGCCCTCGCTACTGCTGCTGCCATGGGGTCAGGGGATCTCCACACACGCCCACTCTCCCTCACCCCATACACTCACACCCTGCCCACCCAAGCTCCATGCTCCTACCACCCTGCTGGGGTTGATTTAAATCCTAAAATACTTAAATGATGACATAATATGCCAATTTTCAAGATTTGGGATTCATGTTAAAATAAGAACGCAGTGTATTAAAATAGTGATGCTTATAGCACATCATAGAATCAAATCTGAACTGGCAATAAAAGTGAACTAAATAGTATAGCATTAATTCAAATTGCTATTGCAAGTGATTACTTCATTAGCACAAGATATTTAGAGCCTTACTCAAACTTTTGATTTAGATGTGGTTCAGTAGTAACCTAAAGTTATCACCATTTGGCAGCTTACAGAAAATATATTTGTGATCTCACTTCAATTCACCAGTATACACAAGATCAGTCAACATCCTGACAGCACCCACATTAGCTGCCTACACAAAGATGCCAAGAACCGAACAAGTAGACAGACTGACTAACTTCACACTTAATATTTTCAGTTGTATATCTGAGGTTTGTAAACTTGCAGTTAAACTTTCTATCCTGCTACAATGAAAGAGTATTTCGGCCTCAACTTCTTTAAAATGATCATGCACTGGTTATTTTTGTATTAGAATCATATGAATTCTTCTTCAAAAGGAACTAAATCCTAAAAGAAGTGGAAAGGATAACAAGTAGACATGGGGAAAATCAAGATGAATGGTCATTCGAAAATCCCACACCATTTCAGTGAACAGCACACGTTTACAAAAAAAAAAAAAAAAAAGCGGTAGTGTTAACCTTTTTTAACCCCTCTAATGATTGGGAAGTCTACCTTAGCCTTCCATCCTAAAGTTTTCACCACTGCTACCACAGAAGGAACACAAAAGAAAAAGCTACTGGCATTTTATTCTGAAGACAGATTACAGGGCTGCTTTAGACTACACACTGGTAAAAATGGCAGCGGCTGACAGCGGGTTATCTACAAGATAAATCAGCACTGATGCTACTGATGGAGCTATGTGGCTCCAGCAGAAGCTTTTCAGAACATAAAATGTAGCCTAAACAAGGCTTTGTAGAGCAAACCCACTCTTACTAAAAAGGTTTTACAAATTCATTTTGGCCAACCAACATAATAAAAAAATCTGTTCTTCCTCTGTTTAGTCATGCTAGCTTAAGGTTTGGAAAGCAAGCTGTCCAGAGGCCTGGATCTTTGTCATTTAAAAAAAGAAATAAAAGGACAGCTCTTCAGTATTCAGAAAAGAAAACGATTGGAGGAAACCACTGATGCTGAAAATTAGAGCAACACATGGAAAATTTAACTAATAAGTTTAAATGACACCTTATCTTTAAGATTACACACACAAACATACACTAATGGATGAGGAAAAATGCAAAATCTGAAGATAGATTAAACTAAATTGCCTGGAACATTGCAATGTGAAGATTTAAAACTCTTTCTAGATAATATTTTATGGCTATGTTGAACCTTTTATCTGAAAAAGTATACCACCACTGTCACATGAAGAAGCAAGAACAGACACATTGAACAGGAGCATTTAAGTGACTTGGTCAAAGAGTCACATTGCATGTCATTGGGAAAATGATGAAACACACGTTAACCTTTTTATCTGAACTCTTCCAGTTCAGTTCAGTCAGCTGGAGACCGATACATTCAATTCATGCACTACATTGATCAGGCATGAAAAACAGCTAATGGAAAACCTTGTTGACAGATCTGATGCTGGGATTCTACCCAATTTTATCCGTATCTCAAATTAATTCTTAAGTATGAATGAACAAGTTTACTTGAACTGGCATGGGGCATGCTGAACCAACTTAACTTTCAAAATTGCAGTTTACCATATTTACTTGAATCCAAGGCACAGATTCTTCCTACGTAGTTTTAGACTGGCATACTGGCCCAGGGCACAGGGTAGCTCAGTTCCAAGTGGCGGGGGGCAGGTATAGAAAGGGGGTGGACGTCTGGCCTCTTGTCCCCATTGCTGCTTTCCCTGTCCAGGCAGGGAGGCAGGGGGACTACAAACTTAAGGTGACCCAAAATATTAAATTATACACATGGAAAATTATAAGTGTATTAATTAGATTTTATACCTGGAAAATTATTATTATGGCGTGGTCTAAAATTCAAAGTAGTCTTAGGTTGGGTAAATATGGTAACAATTACTAAGACATTAAAAATTATAACTACTGCCATTAATGCTGCTAATTTGTACCAATTTGCCAAAACAAACAAACAAAAAACTACATACACTTGACACTTGCTTGACAAAAGGAGTTGTGTCTGTACAAATGAATACTCTGATCACAAACCAAAGCAAGAACTGCATACATTTCTCAGCCACTTGCTAACTGTTGAGTGGCATATATATATGAAAATTTCATTGTGTCAGTATAACTCCCGGGATGCACAACTCCACAGAGATGCTTAAATTGTCAGTTTCAAGAGACTGAATTGAACTGTCTTCTGCTCCTCGTAGGTTGTCATGTAGATATGAGTTCAGGCTTAGTAGACAGCTTGTGAGAAACTTGCACAGTAATTATGCATTTGTGGATAACCAGAAGAGTCCTTTTTCCACCGGCTTCATACAATACGAGCATATTAAACAATTAAGTGTGCATGTTCCTGTACCCAGAGATGACCCGAGCAGGGTGTGGGGCGCAGGGCAAATCAGCCTGTGCGGAGCCCTGCCCCTGGACACAAGGAAGCCAGTGGTGGATTCAGCGGGCGGCAGCGGGGTGCCAAGCAGCCAGATGTGAAGCCGGCAATAGCGTGGAATTGCCATGTTGCTCCACCTGGCTCTGCAGGGCCCCACAAAAGTGTGGGGCCTGGGGAGGTCAGCTCGATTCAGCCCCCCTGGGACAGTCCTGCCTCTACCACATTTCCATTTGCTGTAAAACCTGCTTCTTTCAGCATCTCACTCTATATCTTCACTCATATTACACTAAGCTATACACTGTAAGCTTCTTCTAGAAGGGACAATATCTTTGCGTCTTCCATCAAGTGTGCTTTAGATACTATAAAATAATTTATAGAATTACAATGAGCACTAAATTCACACCAATACACAACAGACATTTTTGTACATACAAAACTGCGGAACGATACCCCATGAAGTAGACTTCACTACCAAGGAACAACAAAAAAGTTTGAAATTCTTTGATCTCATACAAAACATTTAGTGCCATATCATGACTGATCTTTTTGGTGGCAGCATGACCAAACTGTTTAGTTACATGAAATATGCAAACAATTTTCCCCATAATGACTTAGATGAGTTCCTATATATTTTTTTTTTAAACACAAGACCAGAGTGCCTCTAAAATACCATCAGCATTTCTAACTAAAATTATGTACGTAGGAAGATAAAGCAATTTAAGTATCTGTTATTTAAGTTTTGTTCCCTAAACACCACGTTCACCTACATGCTTATCTGCAAATAAAACATCTACCTTATATCCTTTACACAAGTTACCAATGCTCACCATAATCCTACAGTTAGCTTTAAAAATTTAACTCAATTTTCTCAATATCCATATGATCTTTAAATTATTGGGTTGACTGTAAATTTCTCATTTGTAAATGTAAAATAAAAAAAATAAGCTGCATACATTGCTAGTGAGTTGACGGCATTAGATGAATTAATTATACATAAAATGGGAGTATACAGTAGTTCACCTGAAGCATCTTTACATTAGCAACACATTATCCAGAAATATTTAAGTAGTACATTTCCTTTAGCCAGACAGCAATTTCATTAAACGAATGAAATGTGTTAGAATTAGGTGTGTGCGAAGTGGACCTATTCAATTCGGATTTGGCCAGATTTGGGGGATAGCGATTCAATTAGCTGATTTGGACCACTGTCCAGATTCAATTCGCCCAAATCCAAATCTGAAGAGTCAATTCCAATTTGGGGAAAAAAATAAAATTAAAAAAATAAAAAAATAAAAATCAGTGATTCAGCCATAACACAGCTTTATATGTTTTTTCTACAAACCTTGAGGTACCAGGCGCAGCTTGGGAATGCTGAGATGGTAGGGAGGATGGAGCATCTCACAAGAGCACGGGGGGTACTTCCAGTCCAGTTCTGGATCCACCACCAAGTGCCCGGGAGACCCCCTCAAGCCCCTGCACCTTGGCGATCGGCTGCGGGGGGACCCCGGGTGTCCCCCAGACTCAGGAGGCACCAGTCACCAAGCCAGGGGGTAGGGGGGGATCCCCTGCGTGCTCCACAGCGGACCCGGAAGTGGACCAGAAGTGTTCTGGTCCACTTCCGGGTCTGCCACCAAGTGTGCTGGGGACCCCCCCACGTTCCCGTGGGACGCTTCACCTGCCCCACCACCTCAGCATTCACAAACCACCTGGTACCTTGAGGTATGTAGAAAAAATAAAAAAAACTTACAAAGCTGTGTATATGTCCAAATCATCAAATCTCTCCAAATCAAATCAGAGGCTTCTGATTCATTTCAGAGAGATCAATGGGTCTCCTGATTCGATTTGGATTCAGAGATTCAACCGCCAAATCAGGCCAAATCTCCTCAAAATCAAATCAATGACCGAAGCTTCACACAACTCTAGTTATAACACTCCTATTAAAAAAGCTGTATTAAAAAAATAAAAATTAAAAATTAAAAAAATAAAAAGTCTGTAAAATATTTCGTGTAAATGTAGGGGGGAAAAAGCTTTGTCCTCATTTCCATTCATCAACATTTTTCCTGCCCCCAACATATTTTTACTCAAGGCAAGGAAATAAAGAAGTAAAACATATTCAAATATTTTAATACTGAATAGGAAAAAGCAACACATCATATCCTATTTTCTTGCCTGCAGCTAAACTTAATATGACAATTTAACTAACCCAGCCAAAAATGTTGGCAATACTTACCTTCCTCAAAGTTTAAAATCACTAAGCATATTCTTTGATAATACATATTTACTAGGGGTGCACCAATAAAGATTCTCTTGTTAATACCAACAGCGATTATTCACCAGGCATATTGGCCAGTACTGATCAGATAACTGATTTATAGGAATGTAGCCAGGGAGCATCGAGAGCAGCGCCCTGAAGGCAACTCTGTGGATGGGAAAGGGCTTGGCAGGGAGGAGATCGAGGCCTCCACAGCAAGGGAGTAAGTGGGGCTGGTGCTGGGGCTCTAGCAGGGCAAGGCAAGGAATGGGACCTCGGGACCAGGATGGAGCCACAGGTGGCTCATCCAGGAGACGAGCATCCCAGCACTTGAACCAAAAGCTCATCAAATGAACTTTAGTTCAAACACCATCGCCACCATTTTTAAGTGCTGGGATGCTTTTAACCAGAGTGGAACTCAGCAGGGGGAGGATAGAGGAAGGATGCCCACTGTGGTCTCAGGGCTCTTTGCCCTGCTGCCTTTGTCCCAAGAGCCACATACTGGCCACACTGTGCCTCCTGCCCAGCCAGCAGCTAGAAGCACAGCTTGCCACCGCCACTGCCACCAGATAGGCAGGAGGCACATAGCCAGCACACAGCTCCCAGGACAAAGGCAGCAGGCTGAAGAGACCCCAAACGCACGGCCCGCCTGTGCCCTTGCCACACTCAGCTCCGCTCCAGTTAAAACCACCCCAGTGCTTAAAAATGGTGGGGCAGTGCTGGAACTAAAGCTCATTCAATTAACTTTGGTTCAAGTGCCCCCACTGCCATTTTTAAGTACCGGGACACCGATTGCCTGGACGAGATGCCTGCAGCTCCACCCTGCTCCCCCAAGGTCTCATTCACTGCCCTGCCCCAGCCCCTAACCCTGCCCCTGCCCCATTCCCTCCCTCCCTCACGGTGGGGGCCTTGATTTGCCCCCCAACCCACATTCTTTCCCCTCCACAAACTTACCTGTAGAGCTCTGCTCTCCACACTGCCCAGCTGCACTCCCGGCCATGTGCATGCTGCAGCTGCACACATGCACAGTGTCTAGGGGCCCCAGCCGGAAGGCACATTATAGTTATTGGTACATTATCAACTACACCAGCCAAAAAAAAGCTGATAGCCGATAATGTTAATTTGCCTTTTATAGCTGCCAATTTGATATGGCATCGATATATTGATTTGCCTCTAATAATTATTAAAATATTCCTATCATGTCTATCCAGGTGATGTAATAGGCCCTCAAGGCTTGGCAGGTTATCAATAACTCTAATAAATAAGTACATTAATACTGTTTAATCTCAAACAGCTGTTATCTTCTGTAACTGAAAAAGTCAAGTAACCCAAAAGGGGCTTATTTATTTTCTTTCTAATTTATTCTGGAGTCAAGATGCAATGAAGTGCTTTAGATCTGAGAGGTGAACTGTGACTAGACCTCCTTCACATGTCATCATCTTTAAAAGGATTAAGAGTTTTTATTCAATGTCTTCATCAACGATCTGAAAGATAGCATAGAGTGCACCCTCAACAAGTCTGCAGATGACACCAAGCTCGGGGGAGCTGTAGATACTGAAAGGTAGTGCTAGGATTCAAAGCAACTTAAACGAATTGGAGGATTAGGCCAAAAGGAATCTCATGAGGTTCAACAAGGACAAGTGCAAAGTCCTGCACTTAGGACAGAGCAATCCCATGCACTGGTACAGGCTGGGGGCTGACTGGCTGGGCAGCAGCTCTGCAGAAAACAACCTGGGGGTTACAATGAACAATAAGCTGAATATAAGCCAGCAGTGTACACTTGTTGCACTGGTGGGAGTGTTGCCAGCAGGTCAAGGGCAATGATTATTCCCCTCTATTCAGCACTGGTGAGGCCACATCTGGAGTGCTGTGTTCAGTTTTGGGCCCCCCACTACAGAAAGGATGTGGACAAATTGGAAAAAGTCCAGCACAGGGCAACAAAAGCAGTGAGGGGGCTGAGGGACGTGACTTCTGAGGAAAGGCTGAGGGAACTGGGCTTATTTAGTCTAGAGAAAAGAAGACAGAGGGGATTTAATAGCAACCTTCAACTTCTTGAAGGGGGATTCAAAAGAGGATGGAACTAAACTGTTCTCGGTGGTAGCAGATGACAGAACAAAGAGCAACAGTCCCAAGTTGCAGCAATGAAAGTATAGGTTAGATATTAGGAAAAAAATTTTCACTAGGAGGGTAGTAAAACACTGGAACAGGTTACCCAGAGAGGTGATGGAATCTCCATTCTTGGAGGTTTTTAAGACCCAGCTAGACAAAGCTTTGGTTGGGACAAATTAGTTGAGGATGATCTTGCTTTGAGCAGGGAGTTGGACTAGATGACCTCCCGAGTTCCCTTCCAACCCTAATTTTCTATGATTCTAAGAGCTCCATCTGTCTCTGGTAACATGAAGCAATTCAAATTATGAAGCACATTTTACTCCCAACGACAGTCAGGAGGTATGGGGAAATGATTTTTTTTTCAGAAGTGCTCCCCCAAACGAAAGGCAAAAGTACCCCTCATTTTCCCAATGCCAGTGTATAGTTTCTTAATTGGAAAAGTGGTAATTACATTTAGACACATAAGCAAATGATGTCGTGTGTTTTCCAGAAGAGTTGGATTCCATAACAGAAGATGGAGGAATGCATTTCAGTTTCTCAAGGGTAACAATCAAGTCCAACCCAGGCACCAGCCCATCTATCCCATCTATACTGGACTAGATCAGAGGACTGGGGTGAATAAAAATATAAGAACTACTCCCATCAAAATGAACTCAGGGTAATTATCATAGCACCAAAGGCAGCAATAGAACACACCTGGCTTCTTCTCAAATTCCTTTCACATTGATTTGACCTGCCTAGTATACCACATACTGACCCGATAACAAGTGGATTGTACTTGGTAGGTCAAACAAAAAAAAGAGTTTAAAAAACACAAACTTGAATAGGAGTCTACTATAAACATCACACAATGATGAATTTCTACAGCTGTACCCTTCAAAATCAAAGCAAGCAATGAAGATTAACATTTTCTGTGCTCTACCACAAAAGCAACAAGACATAGAAAATGCAAAGTATCCTGAACATTTAAGCTAGGAACAGAAATTACACAAACTGGTATAAGTGATCAGAAACAAGTGCAAATCTGTAATACAACAGAAGTTCAGTGTACATAAACTGCTTTCAAAATGGCTGAAACTAGTTTAAGGTAAACCTGGATGGATGTAGTATCACACTTCACTGGGTTAGGTTAACTCAGTTTATTGAACTTCTGTGCCAAATCCCTTGCAGATTCAAGTTAACTCACAGTCCTCCAACATCCCAGGAGGCTTTGCACCTCCCCCATAAACCCACCCCTTACAGCGTGGGCAGGCTAGCCTTCATCTAAACTGTCTACTCCAGCTAAGCAAGGAGGCACGCCCTAGCAACCCCTGGCTTCAGGTCTGGCCCCAGGCCTGGCCCACTTGAGACATGTGGATACATTTCCAGAATCAAAAGTGGATGTCCGTTCATTCACATGCTTATCAGTTCAATCTATGCAGCTTCAACTAACCTGAGAAGATTGAATCAATTTAGCCTCAGGCTTCTTAACTGTCTCTACTTTGCCTTGATAGACTACATCAAGAATTGGAAGCCTGTTGCCAGTGCAAGCCAGAGCTTCTCAGCTGTGTGCTTTTGTTCTCCTAGCAGTTGGTCAGCAAGAGCAGTAAGCCAGATAGGCTTATCCCTGGAATGACTTGCAGTTAACTTGAATGACCGGCAGTTATCACAAAGATACACAATGGACTTGTACACCTGTAAGGATCCAGGGACAATAAAAAAAAAGGTTCTTTCCAAGGAGAACTATGATGCCTGTTTACAGCCAAAAGGAAGAGTGCCACTACTTCTCTTCTCTAAATATTTAGTAACCTCAAGTGCAGGGGGGGTTGGTTGGTTTGTCTGGATTTTTGTTTTATTAGGTTGTTTGCTTTCAAATTTTTGCAGTGATATTCTTCACTGAATCTCTTAAAGTAGCTGGGATTTCTATGCTCCTGTACTACCAAGGCTTTAGGCATATAACTGATATTAAAACAGAATCTCCCATATTATTTCAGGATTTTACAAGACCATCAGGGTGTCCTGCATTTTAGCTGCAAAGCTGAAGAGTCAATTCAGAGACTGACTTTTACTGGTTATATTTAAAATCTTTAAAATCACAGAGACTATTTTGTCCAGGGAATATACTTTATATATTCCTTTTTTTTTTTAAACACGGAATTAAAAAAAGTGAATTGCCAGAGCCATTTATTTTTAGAGGGCACAGACCCAATATGGGCATTTTATTTCAGGAGCACTTGAATGCTATTTAGCTTTCATTTGACTATTGATTTGAAAGAAAGCTATGAAGGAGTGATATCTGTCTCCATCAGGTTTATCAGTCACTCTGGACAAAAGCCTATTACCAGAGTAATTCCACAAGAACAAAAGCCTAAAAAGGTTTCAAGCCTTGCACTACTGGCCTTTTGTAATTTACTGAGGAAGAGACATTTCAGTTATAACAACGCCTGTTAAGCATATTCCATCCAATAGTACTAACTGGCTACAAACTGTTCAAGAATGTTTTTAAGGCAAAAAAGGAAGTAACTGCTAAGTTAGCCACAAATATAGAGACAGGATAGTTGTTTTTTCCCTAAAAACAAAACAAAAAAAAACAACACACATCTTTTTTGTTTTTTAGTATTTTAAAATATTTCCTTTAGAATATTTTATTACAACCAGAAGCTTCTTTAAAAGAAATGAAATAGAGCTACCATTCATAACTGCTTCTTGCACTGTTTGGTGCAATGAGGTAAAGGGGTGCCTACCTGCACAGTGAAGCAGAGTCAGGGAGGAGAAATACTTGTCCTGCAGCATGAGGCATGTAGACTTGGGGGGGGGAAGGAAGGGGGGGGGAGGGAAGTCTGTGGCCCCCAGCTGCTTTGAAGCTGGATAACCATGGTCTAAAGTCTTATAACACCCAGCTAAACATGCAACCGTACTACACACTATTCTAGTTATACAAGCCACTAAAGAAATAGGATTAAAATATTTGATCAGGGCAATTCTAAACCAAGGAAATCTGAACCATTATGTGCAAAATCTGGAGCTAATTAAAAAACAAACAACAACAACAAATTTCTACATAACCAAGTTACAAGCATATGATCCTTTAAGAAATTTTATATGACCTGGTTTCCATTTAAACTATGTAGAAAAAGTGTTTACATTTTGAAGAACATTAATAATATTCTTTGTTATTTTACAAGACTTCTCATTAAGAAGTTAAAATTGAAGAGAGAGAATTTGTCAGGCATGCAAAGTACTAGCTAGATGATCACCCAAACAGGCTGAGTACAGTCAATCAAAAAGCCTGAGGCCGAATCGATTCAATCAGGTTAGTTTAAGCCGCATAGATTGAACTGATAAGCAAGTAAACAGACATTCACTTCTGATTCTGGTAATGCAGCCACATGCCTGCAGTAGTCCAGGCCAGAAGCAGGGGGGCACTAGAACACATCTCTCTCCTATGCTGGAGCAGACACGTTGAATCTTGAAGGGATCTAGGACAGAAGTTCAATAAACCTATTTTACCTAGATCAGTTAAGTCTGATACTACATCCATCCAGGTTTATCTTAAAACAGTTTTGTTATTTTGAAAGTGGTTTATGTGCACTGAACTTCTGTTGTGTTACAGATTTGAACCCGTTTTGAATAATTTATACTGGTTTATGTGCAATTTCTGTCCCTACTGCTAAGGTCCCTTCTTTATCCACAGAACAGGAATTGTAAAAACCACAGCAGATTATTCTCCCTGAGATCACTTAATTTGCCACCCCTTGGCTAAAAAACACTTTACGGGACAAGTAAGTAAATTAGTTTAACCCAGCTCCCCAGCATCTGTATAGATCAGGTGCTTTAGCTGGGCTTTTTGGCGCTTTTGTCTAAAGTTGATTCTATCAGTTATCAAAGTGCCAAAACACCCTGCTTAAGCACTTGATCTATAAAGAAGTTGGGTGAGTTGGGTCAAATTAACATGATGTCTTCTGGGCACGTGCTGCGTTCAGAACGAGGGCACACGGAACTGAAAGTAAAGTGCCGAGAGGTTTTTTTTGTTTTTGTTTTTTTTAACATGTGTAAGCAGCCATAACAGAGATTACATGCGACTGCCAACTCAGTTCTCTACATTTTCCCCTGTTCTGCAATTTGTAGACAGTTTTTCTGTTTTCTGCTACATGGACAGACTTCCATCATCAAAGAAACCTAGACCATTTCAGAAGCTGAGAGGCAGAAGTTGGCCTACAACCAAAACGAGGCACTAATGGTACAAATATTTAGGAACACAATTCAGTATTTTTTTGCATCATTTCACAATGTTTCCAGTGAATTTACTTAAATTTTCTTTGCTTCCTCACCCTTAATAGTGGACAAAGGAAAAAGAAAAAAAGGCAATGTATCAATTTCCCAAATCCTCAATTTCCGTCTTCCGGTAGCACATACAATCCAAGATACGGGGTTATAACAGTAAGAGATGGTCTTATTAAAGGATAAGCAACACAGTACCACTTTAAAAATTAAGAAAAGGAAATTAAAGTTTCCAAACACATTTCCATATTCTCTAAACAAGTACTGAGCTTGATTACCAACCTTGATCCAAAACAAACAAACAAAAAACCAAAGCGATTTAAAAAAAGAAAAAAAAAAAGAAAAAAAAAAAAATCAGACAAAAGGAGAATACTGAGATTAAACTATTTTATGAAGAAACTTACCATGTTGTTTCTGTTTAGGATTGTACATTTTCCACCAACGAAATATAATAAATCCATCCTGGATTCTAAATACATAAATTTTATAAATAGCAATTAATAAAAAGTTCAGTATTTCATATTATGTACAGTTACTTAAAATATCTTAATGTAAAAAGTTTTCTAAGCTGTATAAGTGGAATTAAAATACTTAGGCTCCCCCTACACATTACAGGTAACACCCAATTAACTGGTTAATTGCACAATTACCTTAAGACCATGAACACTTGCAAAGTATCTATCACAAAATAAAAAGCTCTAAAAAGCTATGAAGTTAGACCAGGGGTTGTCAACCAGGGGTACACATACCCCTAGGAGTACTTTGAAAGGTCCCAGGGATACACAGGAGCAGGCAAGGATGGAGCACCGCCATCCCACGCTGCTGCCTCACAGGAGCAGGTCCACACAGACACTACACTCCCACCGCTCTGCCACTCGCCACAACCCCACTCTGCGTCTGACCGCTCTCCACCCCCCACTCCGACCACATGCCACATGTGGCTGGCCACTCACTACTCCCCCTCCAGGGGTACACCTGTTAAAAATGGGGCCGTCAGGCATTCACTTGTTAAAAAAAGGTTGAAAACCCCTGAGTTACACCTTAAAAATGCATGCTAACTTTATAGCTGGCTGCTATCAAATTTCAACTTGCACATGTAACAGTATCTCCCCACCACATGACTCCTAGTCACAGGGGTGCATTATGTCCAGCCTGATATCCACTCGAGCCCTGGGGATCACACCTGCAGTGATCCCCAAGGCTCAAGGTTGCATGAAACTCCTGGGACCACACACACAGAGCCAGTTCTGAGAGTCCCATGCCTGAGAAGGCTCCCAGTCCTGGCTGCACTTCACATGCAGGCAAGACCAGGAGCCCTGTTAGATGTGGAGATTCTTGGTCCTGGCGGCACGTTGCCTCTGCAGCTGAGAGTCCCCTAAGCAATAAGGCATGATTGGATCCAATTCATGATCCCACAATTGTCTGTCCTGCCATGCACATGTAGTGGCCTTAATCACTGATAGTTGTTATACATATATTACTGTATTAATTAAAACAAAAACCACATTCTCAAAAACCCTGTTTATTCCTTAAGGTTTCTGATATAACATTTCAAATAATTAATTTTCAATTTCACAATACAATTCTAATTATACAAAATGTAAGCTGACTGGCTAAACTGGATTATTTTTAAAATTTTAATTGGACTTGGACTTCCATAAAATTGATGTAAAATACTACAGTAAATGATCATCCTGCTTTGACCAGAAGGCTAGGCCAGACCTCACAAGGTCCCTTTCAGCCCTACTTTCCTATGAAAAGAAAAGAGACTCAAAAGAATAAAAATTTTCATCAAATTCTGAAAGGTGCTCTCTTACAACAACTATTAGTGCTCACTAGAATTATATCCAGTTTGAAAGCTTTCAGTTAATATTGCAACAGCCACAAAGTAGGTATGAATTGGGTTACACAGTTTTAAGAGGCAGATCCAATTTGTTTCCCTTACATACCAATGGAAAGGTGACTTTCATGATATGATCTATTATTTCTAAAGGATATAAGTTTAAGCCCACAGCCATTTAAATGAGTTAGTACCTGATTGACAAGTCTTCTGTGATGTAATAGATTTCACGAACCATGATCTTTCCAGAGAGGACAGAGAACGAAAAGGAGCCTGTTTAAAAAACAAAAACAGAGAGAGAGATTTCTGATGAATTAAGTGTACAAAACATGCCTTACTGGTCTAAAAGGAAGTAAATAAATATTCATTAATGTATCCTGAAATAGGTTGCTGGCTATTTTGAGTGCCTGAGTTTTTGCCATTACTGAAGTCTGACCATCTTGTAGAAAAGGGGAATTTGGAACATTCCAAAAAAATAAAGAACCTTTAGGTTGCCAACTTGAACACCTACAATAAGCAAATAAGATGCAAATAAAAAGAAAGAAAATCACTAGTCCTCATTTTTTCAAGTATACCTATACCACCAAGATTGAGGAAAGTTAAGGAACATGTTTTTTTCACACTTATGTTGTTATATGTTGACTAAGGTAGATTGTGAAGATAAATATTTGGAAAGGGAGACAAGGTTGCTAAAAGTCAAGATGCTCCATAAAAAGGATGCCACAAATCTTCTGGTAGCAGCAGGACCTCAACTCTTGTAGGTCCTCAGATCACTACAGAACTAAACATTTGGGAGGGGAGGAATGAACACACATACAGAGATACAGCACACCTCTTCCCCCACAGTAAGCAGGGGATTCAATATTTATTTTTCCCCCGCCCCTTATGGCCTTGCTTTTACACAGAGAACTAAGCAAAGGCAAAAACTGATGTATTAAAACCTACATGAACACAAAACAACCAGATTTAATCCATTAAATTACCAGATTAAATTTCCATTTTACTGATTACGTAAATTAAGAAACATCACCTATTTTGGACAACTACCTCTGATTTCTTTCAAGAAAAGTTGCCATGAAATTTAATACAGTACATAAATCAAATTCTCAAGCAACAAGTTTTGAAGCCATGCTACTGTTCATTAAGGTTGAAGTTGAAGATGTGTTAGATTGAAGTTTTTTGATTCCTTAAAGCATCAGAAAATATATTTTTCCATTTCTATTGTATCTATGGTTAGTAGCTAGAGAACAGGTCCATAATTAAAACAAGTAATCTGGGGTAGCAAAAAGATGAAGGCCTTAAAAACTGAACAAAAGAGGGAGAGAAAATTAGAAGCATAATTAGAATCAGGTTGTGGGATACAACCTTCTGTGACTAACTATCTTATATATATTTTTGTAATGTGGGAGAGTACCCAAGTGACTTGTACTGACCTAGTTTACTCCATAAAAATATTTAAGTTAAAAAAAGAAGAAAAATTAGTGGGCTTTGACGCACAGTTCCTCACTAGTAAATATTCTAAATGTGACATTACCAGAAAGGATCAACAGGCTTCATTTTCCTGGTTGCTTATTTTGTAACACAGAACAACACTATACAAAGAATCAAAAGTTAAGACTCCGGGTCACTTCTTTGCTCCCAGACAGGCAGGAGTTGGAGTGGGAACAAGAACAAAATCCTTGCTTCTCTTATGCAACAACCCATTTGGTTGATTCAAGAGTATTGACGAGCTCCCTATGCAACCCAAGCCAGGCCCCTATAGCTGCAAGCCAAGTCATCATGATGCAAGGGCTTAAGAAGAGGGGGGAAGATAGTATATACAATTAAAAGTCTTCTCAATATTATACAAGGACCAGTAATCATAACTTACCAATATGTATGTAGCCATGTTTATATAGTCTGTTAAGAACCAATGTTAAAATAAGTCCAATGTTTCGGGAATTATAATAAGTTAGGTAGATAATCCATCCACAAGACAAGATTGTAGCTGTTGAAAAGAGTAATATACATTAAAATTAATTTTAAAGTCAGTATTGTGAAAAGTTGTGAAAAAGTTAGCATGACTGAAAAAAAAAAAAAGTGAACTAAGGAACCAACATCAATGCTTTTCTTCTCCAATTCCCCTTGACAGTGATTCCTCCATCCTTCAACAGGTCTATAGCTAACGTTTTGCTTTTTGAAAATAGAAAAGAAGGGATCAAAAAGCTTCAGGTTTTTCTACTGCTGTTCTTTCACACCCACTACCAAAAATTTAGCCAACTGTGGGAAGACACCACTCCTAAGTAGCTGCCATTTCTCACCATGCCCAACAATAGATTATAGATTTAATAGTTCATTTTTATGTGCAGTTGTGCAGTTGCACCCACCTCTTTTAGAATAAATCTAAAATAAGAGGAGGAAAAACAAACCTAGCTATGCTACTCTCCCAGATCAAGAGCATCCTTGTTACAATGTCAAGTCGCTGCATCTAAAAAAGTCACATAATACCTCTAAAGCAATTTCCTATATAGTAGTATTCTGTGTTAATACACAAGTCTCTGAACTGGCACAAACCCTTGCATTAGCAGCAGTTTGAGTTTGGATTCTGATGGAAAAGTGGAAATCAACCCAATTAAAAACATGTCGATCAAAAATAAAATGTAGGTCCTCTAGTCCCAGAAGTAGTTTTTAATTAATTAAAATCAAGTAACCTATTTCCAACCATAATTGTCCTCAAAGATCAAGACAGACCTATTTGTAGGGAGTAATATTAAACTGCCAGGGGACAGACTAGTTCCAATGATATGTTTATCAGTTTTATTCTATAGCATAATATATAACAAATACATATATTTTGTATACAGTAGGATGACACAATATACTTAAAAAATTTTGTATTTAAAGTAAAATTATTTATTTTACAAAATAAATCTTACAACAAATACTCTGTGCCTATCTAGTACTTGATATCCAGTGATCTAGGTTTTCCGTTCACCACAGTAAAACACAGATTTTCTCATTTCAAGGAGAAAAACCTGGATTTTCTCCTTTAAAGGAAAAAAAAGCCGCAGGAAATGCTGGGTTGCCCCTTGCAGGCTGGCAGAGTTCCAGCCTGCAAGGGGTGGAGAAAGCAGGAGGAAGGTTGTCAGGCAGGGACCCTGTGCCACATGCACATATACATGCACAAGGCTGCCAGGCAGCCTGAACAGCAGCTCCCTCAGCTAAGTCTGTGTGGATGGGAATTGAGGCCTCCCCATAGTGAGGGAGGGGGGAGTTGAGCAGGGCTGGGGCTGCTGCCCAGCCTGGGCATTACATGGGTCGTGGGGCCCGGGTCAGGAACATGTGGCTACAGGGCCTGTGTGGGGAGTAGGACAGGGCCACAGGCAGCTTGCCGGGGGGGCGGGGGGGGGGGGCGGTGGACAGAGGGCAGGAGCAAGATGCTCCATGCAGACTTGGGCTCCCTGCCCTGCTGTCTTCCCCACCCCCCGAGACTTGGTGCGGCAGGGAAGGGTGGGGCCAGGCAGGGAAGCTCAATGCTGCTGCTGCTGCCGCTGGGAGTCCCCTGTTCCCATGGCAAGGTGCCCCCTGCCTGCCTGGCAGCAGCAAGTGTGGCAGTGACAAGGGCACCTCGCACCCTGGCAGTGTGGGGCTTGTGGCAATGATGCCCAGGCCTGCTTTGTCCTGCCACACCAGGTCCCTCCTACTGGGCACCAGAGGCCCCAGGGGGAGGGCAGCAGGGCAGGGAGCCCTGAGCCCACAGCCAACACCCTCCAGCCCCCTAGCTCTGGCAGCTGGGGGCCTCTCTGGCAGGGCTGAAGGTGGCAGGGGGCTGCGGGTGCAGAGTGAGGGGAAATGGCATGGGCAGGACACCAGCATATCAGGGCTCCTCAACACCACAAAGCAGTGGTGGGGAACAGCCTCAACCAGACCTGCAGGAAGCAAAGGGGGCAGGAGGAGCTCTGATTTTCCATGATAACCCCCCCCAAAAAATCAAACACCAGAATTCTAAATGCCTATAAATGTATTTTATTATAGTGACTGAGGCACTGGTAGGCTTCCAAATTGCTTTAAAAATTGTAAATATATCAATAAAACACCATGTCCAATGCATACCTATATTAGCAGTGTTTCATTTTAATCATAGATTTGGGGTTTTGATCTGAGAATTTGCATTTTATCAGATAATTTGCCATTTTTAGACAGAAAACCAGGATCCTTGTTTATATCTTATAATGGGGGGTTTCAACCTTTTTAAAAAGTGTACCCTCTTCTTGTGGCAGTGACCAGACACAGAGCAGGAGATGAGGGTTGCTTGCACGTGGCGGCCACCACCTCCCCCCACTGCCTCACGCCGCCACATCCAGTTTTCCCATGACTGGTCGCATGCGCAGCTCCATGGGCTGCTGACAGGCCTCGTACCTGGCCAATTGTGCGCCGCCCATGGAGCTGCATGTGCAACCAGCCGTGGGAAAGCAGCGTGAAGCAGCAGCACAGGGCAGTGGGCAGCAGCAAGGTGGTGGACAGCAGCTGCGATATCCCCACAATGTCCAGCCGCCACCCGTGTGGGCTAGGGGGGGACACCGCTGCCCTCATCCTCCCCCCGACCCAGCCCTGCTCTTGGGAGACAGTGGCATGTGGTGATGGGTGGCAGCACTCCATCCCCGCCCACCTGTGCATACCCCCCAGAAGCTTTTCAAGTACCCCTAGGGGTATGCGCACCCTCAGTTGACAACCTGTCTTATAACTTTAAATTATAAATTATAAGCTTAGTTGACTTGAAGCTTCTTCAATCCCTGAAAAGCAGGTGTTATCCCATTTTCAAATATGGAAACTGACGTCTGGAAAATATATGTCTTCTCTGTACAGATAGCCTAGGTGACTAACACCCAGACTTGAGCGTGTGGGTTCACCTAGCCATGCTTAAGTGTCCTCACATAAAAGCCTTGCTATTTCTTCAGACACCTACATGTGTCTGGAAATATAGTCCATGGGTTTTCTTATTAAAATGCTCTGGAATTCTTCCCTACGCAACTAACCCATCCTTTGAGGGAAGGTTCAGGGGAGGGAAGGGAACTAGTATACTTTTAGTACCCGAGTGATTTTTGTCTCCATCCTTAGGAGACAAATTGCAGCTAGAGTTAAAGCAGAGAATGGGCTCCAACCCACGCCCCTACCTACAAAACTAACCTACACTTAAAACACACCCCCTAACCTGGGTCAATGATTTTCCTGTGTGGACAGCAGCTTTATTCAGACATAATCAGCCTGGCTTAAATGTTCAATAAAGACACACTAAACTTGACCTACTCAACATGGACTGTTCATTTAGGAAAAAAAATAAACCAAGAGACTGTGGTGTACAAAGATTACAGGAAGTTATAAAATGTTTCATTCTGCAGTTAATGAGTAAGTGGATGACAACTGAAATTAACCCCCATTATAAAGAGCTGTTGGATAAATAGCTTATAAGTAAATACAAAAGTCTATTAAACTACTAATTGAAACTGACCTCAAAAGTGGAAACTCATCAGTTACAATGTAATTCCAACCAATCTATGTTATTTTTTAGTTATACAAAACAAGACATAAATGCTGATTTCGGCGTACTTTAAAACATTTAGATGAAAGATTTAAGTGCAAAATATTTAGTATTCAGTGCACATTGAATAATCAGGCAGTTTTTTAAAAGAAGAAATAAGTACAGCTTCATGATTGCAACCTTGTTAGGTGCAACACAGTGGAAAGTTCTACTTTGCGAAGTATGAACGGGTATCTCCCGGACATGAGCAGCAAAGCAAAACAACTTCTCATAATGCCTAGAGACAGATTCTCAGAGTCCAGTTTAACACCGAATGCTCAGCAGTTCAAATGATTAGTTAACATTCAGTTTAGATATATCTTAATTCCACCTAAATGATAGGCAGTTTTATGTTACACCAATCTGACACATTATGTATAGTGCATAGCAAACAGTATACATAATGCCTTCACTAAAATCACACAACCAGCCCCTAAAAACAGCTATTTACTAATGTACATGTTTTTCCAACAGCAAACACATTCCTTTCCCCGCTTTTCTATACAATAAATAAAATTAGTCCAAATTAGGCAATATTTAGCCCTCTCATACAGACAGAATTAAAACCCACTACAAAATGGTGCTCACTGTTGTTGAAGAGGAAAGTTAACTACTGATCACATTTGCTTCCATTTATAATCCTGTTATGCCATAACATTAGAACATGCCCTTTTTAAGAAAGAAAACATTCTACATTATCTGAATACTTTTTTAAAAAAATAATATTTCTCTTCCTCTAACGTTTCTACAATTACACTCAGGAACCAAGTAACCTATACTTACACAAAGAATAAATATGAAAAATAGAATTTAAAAAGTTATAAAACCTAAATATGCCTTTATTTTCTGCAAAATACATGGCATAAACAGAATATAGCATGGTTTGATAAGACTTAAATGCTTCATTGTCACTCACTTGAGATAACCTCCATAACATAGCTTCTCAACACAACACCATGACTATCCTAAACTGCTAACAAAACTTGTACAACCTTGTGTCATATATTCAAACAGGTGTTGTATTATATGGTAGCCACACATCTTATACATCCATGACTACTAAAAGTAACCCAAATAGCTGCCACTTTCAAATTTTTAGAGATTTGAATCTCTCCCATAACTAAGTAGACTGGTTATCTTTTATTGCTGTATACTCATGTATATAATGTTTAATTGTTGTATATTGCACTCACAAAAAAAGCAGCTTTCAGAACTATAAACTGCCATATAAAAAAAGCCAACAGACCACCAAACATGCCCACAAAACCAGCAATAACCTCAAGTACACCAGAAAATCTGTAATCTACAGTAATGGCCTCAAAACTACAGCATCAATCTCTGAGAATACTCACAAGACCCACCTGGCCAACCTGAAATTCCCCTTCATACAAAGGGGACACCCATAGAGAAATAAACTGTCTTTGAAAAAGCCACCCAAATACTGTACCCTGCAGTAACGTGCCACAATACAAAGAGAAACCCCACTTGTGACTGCACACTCCTGGCTGTCACCTCACATTTCAACCAATTAGAAGAATCATCCAACAGTTACAGTCTATACTCAACAAAGATCAGACCTTGGGAGAACTATTCCCAGCCCCTCAACTCCTGGCTTTCAAGGAACCCCCTAACCAGGGCCAGCTGTTCAGAAGAAAAATTACCTGATGTTCAAACATCAAATAAGATGCAGCTTTGCTTTAACAATAGATAAAAAAATCTGTTAACACATCTGCACTGCTATAAAAATCAGCAGCCCCCTGCAACAAAGCCAGAATCCAGGGAACCTACACCAGCTTCTCCCAAAATGTGGCTGATCTAGTGCACCATGGCTGAATACAGATAGTCAAAAAGCTGAGGCTGAATCAAATCAATATTACAGAAACCTGCAAAACTGCCTAAATTGAACTGATAAGAAAGTAAACTGATGTTCACCTTTCAGACCCAAAAGGTAGCCAGACCCCTGCAGTGGCCCATACTAGGAGCTGTGTGGCACTAGATCACTCCTCCCTGTGTGCTGGCCACTGCTGAGGAGAAACCTGGGGGCACCACCAGAGCCACAGCTGGGGTCTCCTGGGCACTGGGGAAGAGGGGAGGAGAGAAGCACCAAATAGGACATTTCTCCCTCTCTCCCCAACCCATGCCCAGAGCTGGGTCCCTTAGCTACACGCCCCTCCCCAGTCTGCACCAGCTGAGGGAGTATGCGGGGGAACCCCCCGGCCCTCTGCCCAGCAACAGACCCCCAGCCAGTCTCCCCAGTACAGGGGTAAGGGGCAGGGAGACCCCAGTGGGGCCTCTCCCTTTCTTCCCCCACCTCCCCACCAAGCCAGGAGGTAGGCTGATCATCCAGCCATCCCGCCTCCCTAGCCAGCATGGAAAATGGTCCCCCTGCACTCTGCTTTGGACCTCCAGCTGGGCTGTCTCTGGCCAGGGCAGTGGGTGGGGTGGGGGTAAAGCTCTCAGTGATGACCATTTTCCCTCTCAACTCCATTCTCAGCCAGCCTGCCAGCCAAGGAAACCAGACAGCTGTGTGATCAGCCCAGTGCCCCGCTCAGAGGGGTAAGTAAAGCCCCCACTGCTTTAATCCCTACATTGGAGCCAGCAGCTTGGGCAATCACCTGGCAATGCACTCTCTACAGCTGGGCTGTACCGGGCACAGGAATCCCACAGTAGGGGCCGTGTGCTTGGCAGAGAACCCAGAAGTGGACCAGAAGTACTTCCGGTCCACTTCCGGGTCTGTCAGGGAGTGTGCTGAGAGGTCCCCCCACACTAACCCAGCTTTGTGATCCACTGCGGGAAAACCCCAGATGTCCCCCCCACCCCAGACCCAGAAGACACCAGTTGCCGAGCCAGGGGGTGCAGGGGGGCCCTGGTGCACTCCCTGGTGGACCCGGAAGTGGACCAGAATCACTTCCAGGTCGGCTGCTGAGCACACTGAGGGAGCACTCCATGTGCCCCAGCATGGCACCATTCACAAGCTGCCTGCTACCTAAAGGTACATAGAGAAAACATTTAAAGCCATGTCTATGTCCGAATTGTTGAACCTTTCCAAAGCGATTCAGAAACATTCAAGGGTCCTCTGATTCGATTCAGTGGCCAAATCTCTGAATCTGAAATTGGGCTGAATCTAATCAGGGACCAAAGCTTCGCGCTGCCCTACAACATGCATTCAAAAGGTGAACTCGGGAACAAAAATCCATAAGCTCGCTGAACCAAGGACTGAGCTTTCTGATATAGGCTTTCTGAAATACTACTCCACCCGATCCCTGGGAAAAAAAAATGTCTTTCTTCACAGAAGTGATAATAACCCTCTCCTTTTGAAAGGACTTGACCTCCCACTTACCAAGCTATCTTTTCTTCTGTTGTTTGTCTGCTACGCTGGCCTTTCGGGTATAAAACTGTGACCCGAACTTCTTGTGGTCAGAGAAGTCCCCACAGTGACTTCTCCCCCTTATTGGCCTGTTGCTTTGGCCCAATTCCTTGAACAACTCCTGCAGTTTTAAATTAGAAACATTCTTTGTTTCCTTCTTAAATTTTGTAAGTCGTCTTACTGTAGGATGTTAAATTGCTCTCCGGTGAATGAAGGGGCTTCTATTTTCACATGCCTTGGGGTCTGTCAAGTATACAGTTACCTAGAAAAGTATGTTTGTTTAATTTACTTATAAAAATGTTTCACAAAAGAAAATATATTCCACTTACCAACTAGCAGCCAAACAACATTTGAGTCATGTTCTGTTAGAAAGTCTTCCAACTGGGTGATACTTGGGACAAAACTATCGTTTTTTCTTTGTTCCATTGCTAGAATGAGTTTGTGTCGGCATCTAAAGGACTGAAAAAAAAATCCAGATTGAATACCACAAGCACAGAACAACAACAACATTTTACAAAGTCCCCAAAATAAAAATTAAAGAATTCATAAGACTTTGGTCACACAGAAGACAAAAATATAAAATGTAAACTGTACTCTTTTAACTTCATCATAATTCTTAAATACCCTTTCTGTCACTCCAGAGCCAGCCAAAAAAACACTACTAGTGAGTCTCAAAGTGCTTCTTCCTGATATAATTAGTGTAACCCCTGAGCACATCATCCCTGCCAAATTAGAAATGAATCAAGTCATGGACTGTGTTCTTCCACATAGGGTGGAAAAGACTGAGGATATAGATGGTACACAGCAATCTCATAAGAATACAAATTATACCACAAACCAGAACTCAGTTTTCACCCTTTTATAGCCTTGGGATGTTCCTAGATCTTCTGCTCTATCTGAACCTGGTGGCAGTAGCTAGAAGGCCTTTCACTAACTTCATCTGGTGAGAAGACTGCAACTCTGTCTTTCACTCAGATCTGGCCACTGTTACCTATATCTTCATAACCTTGAGGCTAGACTACTGAAATGGGCTGTATATAGAACTGCCCTTGAAGATCATCCAGAAACTGCAGCTGGTACAAAACACTGTTACCTGCCTTCTGACAGGGGTGGGCCACCAGGAGTATGTAACTCCAGTGAAGAGTGTGCACTGGCTCCCTATCACTTTCCAGGCGCAATTCAAGGTGCTGGCTTTGACGTACAAGGCCCTGTGTGGCCTGGGCCCTATTTACCCAAGGGCCTTCCTTCTCCTTCATGTCCCTAAGGTCAGCCAAGAGCAACCTCCTAGAAGTACCAGGGTATACCTGGTGAAAAGGTATAGGAGGTCATTTTCAGCAGTCACTTCTCAGTTCTGCAACTCCCTCCCCATTGAGGCCAACAAGAACCCAAAGCTGGGCATCTTTTGAAAGTACTGGACTTTCATATATGGGCAGGAGTTCAGTAAACACAGCTAGGCTGAGCTATCATTGGTGTGGGGAAGGAGGTCTGTCTTATGTTGATAATGTAGTTCATTTAAGCCGTTTTATCATTCTCCCGTTTTATAAATATTCTGTTTCCCTTATTGTAAGTTGCAAAAGGAGACATACCAATCAAATCAAACAAAATATGGCAGTACCGTCTAACAAGCAAAGCAACAGCAACAACTCTTCTTTCCTGTTACTATACTGGAAATTCACTACTACAAAGTGTTATTTTGAGGGGGGAGGGGGGGGGAAATCGGATCTCCAAACTGACCTTAAGCCACCAATGAAGGCATAATAATTATAGCTCAGCCACCTATGTTATGCCTTGTCTTGAATTTCTTAATTTAAGAATGATGAACATTAATTTTTAAAATTTTGCTACCTGAGAACAGCAGTTTGAGCAGGAAATTGCAGAACAGAGTCATCCACAAACACTAGTTTTTGTTAAGCATAGTTTAAACAGGGACTAGATTCTTATCCTCTTTGTCCCTATGGCTTCCTTTGCTTGTACGCCTTTTCCAGCATTCCCTCCTCCCCAACCCTTTTCCTCGTCTTTTGTTTTCAATCACTCTATCCTCTTTATACACTGTTCTATGCTGCCTTTTCACAGCATCTGAAGAAGTGAATTGTGCTCTATATGCATTTTATTTACTTAGTCTATAAAGTGCATCTCTACCCTGTCTTCTATAGACTAATATGGCTAAATGCCCATCTCTGCAAACAAAAATACAAATACTGTGATAGCCAAAAAGGCAGAAGTGAGGCACTAAGATATGTACAGTTAGGTGAATACCCAGTCATGAATGCTTGTACCAAAATGGTATACAACAACTGAAAACCCAGTGTTTTCAAATCAAGCTTGCAATTTTCCAGGAGCGGGGGAAGACAACAAAATTACAAGTGGTAACTCAAAGATACTTTTGAAAGAGAATTCAAAATTAAGAGAACAGTAGTAACAGAAAAGAAAATGGCTAAAGACAGATCCTTATACCCCCCCTCTTAGAAAGAAAAAGAGCTAGATACCCAACTTTTAAGAGCTAGTTTCTTGTTGCCAAGTGAATGAATATTTACATACAGAAATATTCGCCTAATTTTGACAGTTTCTATCAGTGACCTTTTTGACTGGCAGGCTGGATGGGCAACGTGTCCTCCAGTCTGTAAGGGGGCCAGATCCAACGTGCAGGGCAGTTTCAGCAGGACCCCATCCAGCTATGCAGCAGGGTGGGCATGGGAGCCAAGGGGGAGTGGGCATGGCCCGGCCCAAATCAAGCTCCTAGAGGAAGGGGGCATAGCCCAACCCCACAACGGGAAGGGAGCACAGCCCAGCCCCAACCCATTATGCAGGGCTTGGCATTTGTGAATCTGACAGCAGGGGATGGTGGCAGTATTAATGGCCACCACTCCCCAGCTGCCAAGTTTCCTGACCCATGGGGAGCCCTGCGGGCCAGACAGCATGGCTCTATAGGCCGCATTTGGTCTGAAGGTTGAGCACCCCTAGGTTACATGAATTTCCAAGTGAATAAAGCCAATTTGTACAAGCATATCAAGAAACAGGCACATCCACTATTGGAATTTATATGTAAACATCCAGATACACTTCAACACCTGAGGGTTGAAAGTATCAGGTCCTCAAGTCTTGTTCCTGATTTTCCCTCTTCTCAGGCCTCACTAACCCAAGCTTCGTGCACAGAAAAGTAGGTGTCCAGACAGTTGTCAGTTTGTTCCTTTAGGGCAGGGGTGTCAAACTCCCCCCATGCTCCAGGCCACATCTGGGCTGTGGAGCTTCTTTACAAGCCAAATCCTTTCCAGGATGGCAGTTGTAGCAGCACCATGGCAAGTGGCCGCAGGGCAGGCAACGCTGCATTGACATAGCCCCCACATTTTTCTGCCACCAATGGCAATGTCCACCAAGGTCCAGGGGCCCTGGATTTTGCAGCAAGCCACACCCTCTCCAGCCCCAGCCCCTCCCCCATTTCTGGTAAACAGCCAGTAGCCCAACAAGCCAGATGAAGCAGCTCCACATTACATTATGTTTGACACCTGTGCTTTACAGGAACCAAGTCCTTCATAGCCATCAATGTATACACATACCAAAATGGTGCCACTAAACTAGTTATGTGCTAAAAGGCTTACAGCTCTTCAAATGAGCACTCTCCCCAAGTAAGAAAGCAAAGATATGCCTGTATCCTCTTTGCATAGGCTATCAAACGGTGGAAAAAGATTTACGATTTATCAGTCCTATTCTCCTTGTACCAGCAATGTGTTAAGAGGAAGAAGTTGGCTGGAGAGTCATTGCTCTCCCAGGAGAAACCATGCAATGTACAGATGGTTCAGGCTTTTTCTTCCAAAGTAAAAGTGGCCACTCTGAGGGAAAAATAACCTAGGAGAAACCAGAGTTAAATCACTCTCAGAAGGGCTTCTCTTGGGAGACTTGTCTCTACATGCTGTGGCTTCTCTCAGAAGTGAACACAGTCCTCCAGCACTGCACCTACCTGCTCCCCTCTCCCCACTCCAGAGACAACGTACTGCTCGCTGGATTCTGCTAATCCATCAAGGAGCAGAACACACCCCCTTCACAGTAGCCACACTATACTGCAGGGAAACACAGGGTGGCCATGGATAGCCTGAGTCAGCCAATCAGATGCACTGCTGCCATGTCTCACCAGGCAGACTAAGGGATCCTGCAGTGCACACCAAGGTGTGTACAAAGGGCATCATTGGGGCTACACAGTATCTGCACAGCAAGCTCTCTGTTCTTCATGGTCTCAGCATTCAGATATCTGTACATGAAACCGGGTAAGTTTTCCTATCAGGAGAACAAACCTGGGAGAATTTTCCCAGATTATCTGAATGTGCATATGCAGAGAACACCTTTGAAATTCTGTGCATCCACTGGCTAATGGAGGTAGGGGAGGGTAAAAGACAGGGAAAGGGGGGGAAAAAAGAGAGAAATCAATGCCCTGGATGCCCTTTTTCTCATGGCAATGGCAACTCATTCTAATATTCAGAGCTACAGAAAACTGTGCTAGGCCTTTAGGCCACCAAACTATATTTGTACAGATGTAAAGGGAGTAGGGGCATCTTTATCAAAGAGATCCAAGTACATCACAAAAAGCTTAAATAATTACATACCATCTTCTTCCCTACAAACAGTATATGATTCATGAATAAAGGATACAAGCTAAACATTGGTTGCTGTGTTTATTCTCCATTATACTAGTCTGAGCAGAAGTTCTGACTCAAAGATAGGATGATAAAGAACAGAACTAGCCAAGGGAAACAGGAACATCAGTTGCAGAACTGAAGAGTCAAACTAGTCAAAGAACAGCTACAATGTTACAATGAAACACTTCAAGTCAGGCCCAAGAAAAGAAAGTGATCCAACAAGAAACAATTTGGCAGAATTTAGCAAACATACAGCCCTTTAAAAATATTACCAGCACTGAAACATTGCTAGACAGGCCAAGTAAACTGCTCCGCGTATAACTGCAAGCCTGAAAATCTATAGTCTATCCACAGCTTTGCTACTGAGATACTACTAGACATGCAATTCACCAAGGGCTCCCATACACATGCAAGAAGCCTGCTCCAACGCACTGGAAATTCAACACATCAGAGCAAACTCAATTAATCAAGTCTGCTGAAGCATGGAAATTGACATGGTCTAGCAGCCTTCTACATCACGGGTATCAGCATCCCCACGCATCTCTGTGCTGAAAAAAAATTGTGGCGGGGCACTTTGAAATAAAACACGTTCAATAAGCTTTAGTTCAAAGTGCCCTGCTGCCATTTTTTCAGTGCAGGGACACACAGGTATGCTGATAGATACGATGCGCACAAGTGCTTTTAATTAGTGAGCTGCAATAATTAAAGTGCCTGGCACCACATCCCACAGCACATGTAAAAATACCCTAAATCTCTCTGTACTTTGATTGTTCTTTGCTCAAAGAGAGTACTACTTCTCTCTTGCTTTTAGGTAGGGTTTACAGTTAATGAAACAGATTCTGTGACATGACAGGCCCTTCCCACTTCTGTATTCCTACATATTTGTTCAGAGCTTTACACTTACAAAAACACCTCTAAACTAGGTGATATTAATTAGCTCTGATTAACAGGGAGCAGTAGTTCTGTTCAGTAGTATTTAAGTGAGCTCCACTTTTAGTTCATGCCTTGTTCTAGCATATTGTCCATCACATTTTCACACAAAAGGAAGTATTTGAAGTATTCAGTTTTATCTTCTGCAGATCTGTCACATGAGTTACTGTTTCTCAAGGAACTAATACGAGCGAGCATTTCCTCCTTGTTTTAACACTCTCCACAAAGAATTAATGAATTTGAAATTATATACCATTGTGCTTCAGGACACCCCAACATCTCTACAGTGGTATTATAAAACACCCTAGTTAGCTATAAAAAAAATACCACTGAAGATTTTCCTACATAATCCACACTAACACTTTCCAATCCAAATTTTGAGCTAAGACTTAAATCTTGGTTGCAGTCTCACAGAAAAAAAACAAAACCAAAAAAAGGTAGTAGTTGCTATTGCATTATATATACATATACACATACACACTAGCCAATTGCCTGTCAGGAACGATGGACGAGGGGGACAGGGCTGGAGCACTGCCACCATCTCCCAGGAACAGGGGTGGGAGAGACCTTGCCCCGCCATCCCCTTTGGCCAGCACCCCATACCAACGCCTGCTCCGGCCCCTCTCTCAAGGCAGTGCTCCACTGCGCCACACCACCACCACTGCCTTCTGTCCAGAATGCTCTTGGAGCACTCTGGTTGTTTCAAACAACCAGAGTACAAATAAAGTGTTACCAACAGACAGACAGACTAAGGCTTTTACCCTATCAGAATAAGTCTTCTTCCAGGGCCGATGTGCAAAAGGCACTAAGTTATCTTACCAAACAGGAAGCAATATAAAAAATATATATATATAAAAGAAAAAAATTGCTGGGTATCACCTCTTCTGTTAGAATAGCTTGCTTACAAATAATGTAGGAGACTGGAAAGGCACCTGGCTGGGGTCTTATGACCCCTCCCACCCCCGGCGCTCCTTCCTGCAGGGGGTCGGACTAGATGATCTGTCTAGGTCCCTTCCGATTCATTGATTCTATGAATGTTACAACAGAAAAGTCAAGTACAAAACAGTATTGCAAATTGTTCTGAACCTTTCCAACCTGTAAAAAAAGAAGGAAAAAAATATATGCAACAATGCATTACAGATATTTTTTTTAATTAACAGAAAATACAAACTATTAAACAAATCAAGTTCCCTCCACCCTCTTCTGAAGGGATGAAGCTGTGGTACAACTGCAAACATCCTATGAGGTGACCTGGCTTACAAATGCAACAAATGGAGAGCAAAGACATCTCAAATGCCAGTGGTTAAAGGCTGGTACTCAAGCTTGCTCCTTGACCCTTTAAGTAAAAGGTTTTGTGGTTGTGCAGGAGACAAAGGAATGGTTCCTAAGTGATGCAGGCCAGTGGGGAAGTGACAGCCCTACTGCTGGGGAAAATAGTAGCCTGTTCCTTTAAAAACAAGTGCCATGGCCTTGTCCTAAGAAACTATCATTTAGTGTTGTCTCATGATTATTGTCAGTTAGTACTCCATTTTTCATACACTGAATAAATTTGTGATTGTAATTTTGGTATCTAGGTATTTCAGATCTCCTTAGTACCTGTCAAGCTGTGTACACACCTGGGGCCAAAATAAAGGCTGCACCATTTGTGTCAGTCTGTAATCTAACAATGAATAAAGATTGTAGAACTACGAATAACACCAGAGGCACTTGACAAAGTGGTGACTTCATTGCAGGCCCTATGAGAATAGATGGAACTGCTTTTATGTGGCTTCAGTCCTCTCTCACAAAGTTGCTGTGAAGAATAGCTGTAGGCAACTGTTCTGCTTCCCTGGGATTCCCAAATGTAAAATAAATACAGGGTTCAGCATCACCACTGTTCTTTATTTATGGGACTAATAAAAACTCCAGTAAAAAGCACAAAATGAGATGTTTTCCATTTATAGATGACATTTACCCGCCTAAGGCTGGGAGATTGCACCAATTGCAGCAATGCTGCATGTGTAGCATGGCAGGAAGCACAATTGTGTGGATTGCACATTAGGTCCCATGGTGCCCTTAGCTACATAGGTAGAGGGGAGGGGGTCTTAGATACTAAAGTTTTGCCTAATAATGCAATTCACAAAAACCCTGCCTAGCTCCCTCAGATACCTAGACATGGGCTACTGCCAGAAACCAGTTGGGCATCTTAAGCTCAGCTACCATGCATATCCAGAAGCACATCCATCTTGGTTAATCTCATAGCCCGAGTGTACACAGGTTTGTACTTCCCTCTCCAATTGAGGGAATTGTTGGCAGGGCAGTGTGCTGTGGAGGGACACAACAGCTCAGCAGCCACCTCCATCCCATATAGTCAGGTCCAGTCAATCAATTACTTAACTATATACAGATTTATTATTACGACAAAACCATTGAAGGGCAAGGACATATATACATACACATACATATACACGCATACACACACATATACACAAAACAATAAACCCTACAATATATACATACAGATATACACACACCCAGTTATCATTTAAAATACATATGAACAAGAACACAAACCAGACCAAAGGATATTGATTGGGCAACCTTATAACTCTATTCATACACAAACTATTACTTCAAATTATTCACATAAAGTGTACGGCACAGTCCACAAAGATAAACAGCAGTCCTCAGACTACTTGGGTGCCCTCCAGGACAGGGGCCCCACTCCCAAGGTACAACTACAGGAAAGGAGGTAGGGGGAAAGAAAAAGGAGAGGAAGACCCCAAAGACTCCTAATCTCCCCCGCAATCACCCAGGAACAGCCCACATAGTGCCCCTTCACAACCCTTGGGGGGGGTCCTTCCCTGTGGGGACCCTCTCTCCAGGGTAACATACTACTCCACAGTCCCAGAGGGTTGCCTCTTGTTCTCCAGGTCAAGCTCAGTTCCCCTCCGGGTTTTCCTGCTGCCTGACTCTACTGCTGCCATCCTGGCTTCGGGCCATATGCACCGCTGTGTGTAGTGGGCACTTCGCCTTGTGCAGCACCAGGGCTCGGTCTGTTCCCAGACCTTCTGGGCTGCATTGTCTGCACTGAGCTGCTGCCACGTGTCAACAACCGTAGACCTGAGCCATCTCAAGCGGCTCCCAGGGTCTCTCACTCTCCATACAGCGCCTCCTGCACTGATCTCCAGCCTCATTCTGGAGGTTGAGGACCTGAGCCACCCCAGGGGCTCCAAAGATCCTGCTCCATGCACCAACCTGTGCACCGTGTCTCTGGACGCATGCCAGAAGTTGCAGACCCAAGCTGCCTCATGCAGCTCCCAGGGTCTGGATGCTGTGCTGTGCACTGAGCGCCTAACCGCTGGAGCCATGCCACATTCCCCGCTGATAGAAGTTTTATGGGGTTCTTCCTAGGCTACAACTTTACCCTGCTGAGCAGCTCTCCTCACCTCTTCTAAGCCCTGCTCTTCTCTCTTCTCTGTCCCTGACACATCTGCCCCTCGTGCTGGGCATGCAACTCCTTTTATATGCTCCAGGGCACCACCCCTGAAGTCCTCCAGACCTGACAGTTTGCAGTCTTCTCTCCCCACCCCCACTCAGGAAAGGGGCGCGATGTTATTTTTCTTTCTGCCTCCTGATGGGCTCCACCAATCAAAACAGCAGTATCTCAAGCCTGGGATTCAACCCAAGATCTGCAAGGTAAGCCTGCTACATTTAGGATTCATAGAATTAGGCAACCCCATGCTTCAATTTCTAGGTTCAAGTCCAGGGTGTTCAAAGCACTCAGTGCTGCCTGAGAGATCCTTTCATTCCAAAACAGCCAGAAGATGTAGAGGAAGTGCAGGTTGTAGGCCACTGTTGCATAATAGCAAAGTGGTTGGGACACCTGTCCAAGATATAAGAGACCTGGATTCTACAGTAGTCAGCCTGAAGAGAGATTCAGGGTCCCACTCCCAAGGAAGAGGTCTCTAGCTTGGTTAATGGGGACTAGATTGGGGCAGAGGCACTCTCCAGTCCTGTTAAAGCTGGGCAACTGTGTAACAAGGAATACAAGAAAGTTGAAAACCAAGGAGAGCAAGGCAGCAGGAGCATGACTATTGCCTAGTGATGCAAGAGCACTGCCTTGGGATTAAACACTCCTAGGTTTTACTCCCTATTCCCAATACCTTTTATACATTTTATCCAGTAAATCTTCAATGCAAATGAATACGTAAGCCCAAAAAAGGGACCAGAACCAAGGAACTGTCCCCTCCAAAGGAGCATCTAACATGGACTTGTGAATTCTGTGCCCAGAGCCAGGCATTGAACTTTAAAAAAAAAAGGAAGACTCAGCACCTCCACACATACCAAAATCCCTTTGCAAATCTTACCTTTCCTGATGCAACCTCTTTCCCACCCCTACCCTGTTTCATGCATGGCCAGCAAAGGTACTTCAGGTGAAGCCCTATTACTGGAAGGGACTGGGCTACTGATGAAAGATTTTTGCAAGGATCACTTGGCTAAAAAATATACAGCTTCTGGTTAATGCAAAATAAGCCAAGGCACACCATTTGTTATGGTTTCAGACGACAGTTGAGCGATTATTTTCTTGACTATTTTAAGCTGCTACACAAGACATTTATTTCTGTTTGCTTGTTATGCTCTGTGGTGCCTTCTTCATTATCTTTGTTATTGTTTTGATTAATATTTTAGATTACCAGAGCACCTTAAGATGAGAATAAAGTCTTTAAATATTTAATCAAAAGAAAATTCAAATTAATATACGAGAAACATTAGGAGGAAGACAAAAATGTTTGATTAATGACCTCCTAAATTATACTGACCCACCAAACAAATATGCCTAGGAAGTGCATATCCATGTAAGTATTACCTGTAGTACATTTAAGATATTTCCCTATGAATATTTCTTTAAATATACGAGTTGAAATGCTGCTTCTTTTTATATGATGCATTTTGAGATAACAGAAAAGCCTCCAAAATTATTACACTGGACTGCTTCTGAAGAAGGGACACCTCCATGTAGACTGAAAGGATACCCTTGCATGCAGTTCTCAGGGGCAAGAAAAATCATCAATTAAGAATTTGGTGCTTATTTTCAGAAAATATTATCATTCATTCCTCTAAATTCAGTGTGTCCTCAACTACTCCCAAAATGAGCACACAGCCCAGACTTCTCACCTTACTGAAGCAATCCCATTAAAGAGGATGATGGTACTACCTCAATGAACAAACCAAGCACGACTTAACTTACAGTACTTTGCATACAAGCAGCACCTTTCACCCAAGGATCTCAAGGAGTACAAATATCTGATTTCGCCTATCATCTGTGAAAAACTATACAGTTGTCCTGATATGCAAAGCTATTTCCCTACAAACATTACTTTATGTTATTTTTAGAAAGCATATATAAATTTTAAAAAATAAATAAAAAACAGGGATTTAATGCCTTATAAGTTTCTCCCAGACACCAACATTTCAGCAGAAATAATCCTCTGAGAGCATAATTGAACAGCTTTGTATGTTTGGACAACCATATAGCTTCTCACAGATAATAGGCAGTGTTGTACTACTTGTTTTAACACTTATTTTTCCTGTATCCTAAAAAGAGGGATATACTGGGAAGAGGGGCAGTATGAGAGAATAAGTTCCTACACCCACCTCGATTTTAAGAACATAAAACATTCCAAAGTCATATACTCAAAACTACATAAATCCTGGAACCTAGGTTCCTGGTGCAACCTTATATGTGCATACCCAAAATAAGGAAAAGTTATTTCTAGAATGGAAATAATATACCAACCTCATATTAAATACATTTCATATATAAGGTTGGTATGCTATTTCCATTCTACACATGGGGGGAAAGAACCATTAAGACTGAAATGGTCAGAGTTACTCACAAATTTTTAGATGCTCGTGTTGACACAAGAGCCTGATTTTTCAGAGTGCTTTTATAGCATGTTGTGGGAACAAAGCTAAGGCCACATACAGATGTTCAGTTTCTACCAAGAGAATGGCCACTCACCCAGTAGAAACCACAATGTACAGACATTCCAGCTTTTTCTTCCAAAGCAAAAATAGCTGTTCAGGGAGAAAAATAACCTGGCTACAACCTGGTAGAAGTCATTCCCTGGGAAGTTTCTCCTAGCAGAACAAATATCTGCATGCTTTCCAGTGGCTTAACTTATCCCAGGGACCAGGAGAAGTGGAGCCATGGGAAAAGGCTCCCAATCTTTCCAGGAACCAGGGCCACCCTGCCTGAAGAAGGTACAAAGGGCCTTGCCTCATCCCTCCTGTAAACTGGGAGAGAAGCAGCTGCCAACTTCTCTGGGCCAGCTTCTCAAAATCACCAGAGCCCCCCTGTGCAAAAGGAAGGAAGACAACTTTGGGCTGTAGTTATGTACGCACAGCTCCTAGACACCAGAAACTACACTCCCAAGCCTCCTGCCTGCTTCTCACTCTGGCATGTACAGCACCAGAGCAGCCTTGGGATAAGAAGGTAGTAAAACACCCTGGGAGCTGAAGCATACGTGTGTTCCAGACACCAGCTACACAACTACAAAGCTGAGCTCTCAAGCCAGGGGACACTAGATGGCTGCTCTCTGGGCCTCACTTCACCCCCCACCCCATCCCCACTCTGAGAGGAGCGCATTAACTGGCATACTGGTCCTCTCCCCTTCCTAGGAAAGGGGAAGGTTGTCGATAGGCAGCTCTATAGCTTTTAATTTCCCCTATGCACAGCCCAGACAGCTATTCAGACAACAAATCAGAGTGCTCCAAGAACGTTCCAGATAGGAGGCAGTGGTGGTGGCATGGCACAGTGGAGCACTGCCTTGAGGGTGGAGCCAGAGCAGCCAGCAGTATGGTGTGCTGGCCAAGGGGGCTGGCAGGGCAAGGTCCCTCCCACCCCCGCTCCTGGGAGATGGTGGCAGGGCAGGGTGGTGGGTGACAGAGCTCCATCCCTGCCACCCTCCTCCATCATTCCTGACAAGCAATTGGCTAGTGTGTATGTGGATATGTATATGTATAGGTGTGATAGAAAGTACTACCCTTTTTTTGGTTTTGTTTTTTTTCTGTGAGACTGCAACCAAGATTTAAGTCTTAGCTCAAAATTTTGATTGCAAAGTCAGTATTAGTGTGGATAATGTAAGAAAATCTGCAATGATGTTTTTTAAAGCTAACTAAGGTGTTTTATAATACCACTGCAGAGACGTTGGGGTGTCCTGAAGCACAATGGTATATAATTTCAAATTCATTAATTCTTTGTGGAGAGTGTTAAAACAAGGAGGAAATGCTTGCTCGTATTAGTTCCTTGAGAAATAGTAAATCATGTGACAGATCTGCAGAAGATAAAACTTTGAAGTACTTCAAATACTTCCTTTTGTGTGAAAATGTGATGGACAACATGCTAGAACAAGGCATGAACTAAAAGTGGAGCTCACTTAAATACTACTGAACAGAACTACTGCTCCCTGTTAATCAGAGCTTTAATTAATATAATTAATATCACCTAGTTTAGAGGTGTTTTTATAAGTGTAAAGCTCTGAACCAAGATGTAGGAATACAGAAGTGGGAAGGGCCTGTCATGTCACAATCTGCCCAGGACAGCAACACAGGCTG
The DNA here is from genome assembly GCF_052110815.1 of Crocodylus siamensis. Lineage (NCBI taxonomy): Eukaryota > Metazoa > Chordata > Crocodylia > Crocodylidae > Crocodylus > Crocodylus siamensis. The sequence continues at coordinate 110,020,740 of NC_143396.1, read as the reverse complement.
CGGTAGGAGTGGGGCTGCAGGCAGGAGCCGTGGGCAAGGGGGTAACATGCATGGGAATAAGGCACCCCAGAGCAGGCAAGAGGCATGTGTGCACATGTTATGAATGTGACAAACACAAAAAAAGATGGGTGGCATTTTAAACTACTGACTTGCACTTTTACTAAATATTAGTTATCCAATGGCATTGACTGATATGGGTGGTTAATCACCGGCAATCAGACAGAAAAATCTTTACTGATGCACCACTAAAAGTTTTAAGGAAAAGAATAAGACAACCTAAGAGCTGGCACACAAAAATACTAGCTTTGAAGAACCAGATTCAATGTCAATCTTCATTATCACATAGATAGTAGCAATAACGTTCACTCTCACTCAATAATGCACAAACTGGGAAATCCTTTGCAGTGTCTGGCCACAAAGTGATGTTAAAGTTACAGAGGATCCTTTCCAATATATTTATGTATCCTTTTCAATTTGGCTATATTTTGCCCTTCATAATGTTTTCTTGTCTTCATAGCACCTTGAAGTAGATAAAACTGCAATTTGACAGCTAGAAGCTAGCCACTTACGCCAGTAGCAAAAGCAAGATGGTGAAGAGGGGGCAAACTAGTAATGAGTAGGGAAGGCTGTGACCAGACCACTGTATACATGCATGTGCATGCGCATTTGTGCGCACACAGAACTGGCCCTTGACCTCTCCTAAGGCTAGGGCAGAGCACTGTTAATTTAGCAGTAACGGAAGCGTAGCACAAATCATACTGTGCGTTTCCTTAGTCACCCCCCGACACACACGTTAGTGTGGTATAGCAGTGAGCTAGGAAGACATATTTATCAAGTCAGTCCCAATATACACACATAACAACAACAGTCTAAGCAGCTGTTTGGTTCCATTATTCAGAATGGAAAAGAGGATTTTTTTTGGAGTAACATCTAAGTTTATTATCTCCTACCCTTGGCTTTTACAGCTAATATGACTATAACAAAAAAGAAAACGAAAAAGGTTAAAATACAGCACAACTATCCAAAATCTTGCAACTCTCATCAAACCAAATTAGATACCATTTGATTAACCTCCCAATAAAACTGTAAAGTACCCCTGCATCCAGCGTAAATATTTGTATTATTTAGGATATAGCTTTACTATAGCAAATAGAAGCCACTACAAGTTGCTTAGTAAAAAGGGAAGAGAAAGAAAGACAAAATTTTCCACTCAATTTTTTTCTTACATCCAAAGCCTTCAGTAGTTGCTACTACAGAACAACAGATCCAACTGCTATCAACACTGGGTGGGTGGGGAAGGTGAAGTAGAATAATGGGACAAGAGTCCATAAAACTGATATACCTCTACTGAAAAGTGCAAGTTAGCTCTCAGCAACCTCCCAGGGTCACACATTTAATCAGCACCAGATAAATAAATAAACAATCATGGGCGGCACATAAAAAAAAAAGACAAAACTGGTCTCTGCCCTAAAGAATTTCATACTGATATGTGGGCAAAGTTTCTTTGGGTAAATGTATCTTATTAGACAAACTGACTAGTTCGAACAAAGTTCTTCCCAAACTTTCAGGCACAAGCACCCTTCTTCAGGCACAGGGAGACTCTGTAGTTGTTCTGAGATCTCCAAGGAACCAAGAAGTTAAAAGTGTGACAGGAGGTCAGTGAGAATGTAAATAGGTGGAAATCAGGAAAACAATGGCTAGAGAAGGGGGGGCAGGTGAGGGAAAATGGGTAAAGGAATGCTAAAGTTAAGCAAGGGAGAGTCAAAGTAAATAGCAGGAAATTAGGAAAATAAAGAAGAGAGGGAGGGAAGGGGAGGAAATGTAAATGTTAAATTCATTTACTCCCCTCCCTGCTTTTCTGCCCTTTGTCCTAATTTCCAGCTATTTCCTTTTTCACAGACAGCCTCTTCTACCTTGAATTACTACTACTGTGAAGTCCCCCTTACTCACCTTTGGCTTTTTCCTTCCCTGCTTTCCCTTGTTTTTCCAATTTCTATTTACATTCTCATTGACATTCTATCATACTTTTAGCTTCTCTCATTCCTTGAAGTCTCAGAACAGCAGAGACTTCCTATGCCTGAAAAAGGGTGACTGCGCCCGAAAGCTTGCTAAAAACTTTTAAGGTCCAAGGTCTAATAAAACAGTGTTCTGAAACCCATGGTACGTGTACCCCTGGGGGTACACGAGACATGGGCAAGGGGTATGGCAGTGCCACGTTTCGAGTCTGGCCCGCCTCCCCACCCAGCAGGTTGGAGGTGTCTTTGCTTGTTCTGGCCACCGCCCCTCCCGCCATGTCCAGTGCACAGGGGCTTCTATTGGTGTGCTAGGGGACAGGGAGGGGGGGCCCCATGCAGGCTGCTTTGCCCTGGACTGTGGTCCACAAGGAAAAAAATGGGACTCTGGTCATGGTGGTGAAACCAGAAGTGCCATAGTGGGACTTCCAGTTTCACTTTTGCTGTGTCAATCAGCAGGTAGTACGTAAGGTACCAAAGGTTGAGAACCACTATAATAAAAGATATCATATCTATTCAAAGAACCTTGCCTGCCAATGGTAAGTTCAGGCAGGTACCTGGTGAATCAGCTGTCAAGCAGGTTGTAATGTATCATAAATCCAATGTCTATATTGAGTCCATGAACTGTAAGCATCCTACTCTACACTGGGACAAAAGTAATTATTATGTATTAGCATGTCCAGGAAGAAAGGACCCATAAAAATGACAAAACTAAAAGACAACACCTAAAAACAAAAACAAAAAAACCCACCTCATTTTATTACAGCTCATAAACAAAGATTACCAGGGTTTTGAATAGCAGCTCTGAAAACTCGTAAGATTCAGATCAGTTTTTTACTTCTGGTACCACCTGAGAAAGCTACAAGTAGCAGCAGACATATAAGAACTATAAGCACAAATCAAAAAGAAAATATTAAATGAGACTGATATAGCCAGTCTTACGAAATTAATGATGATGGGTTTGGGTTCTTTAATTTCAGGGGGGCAGGGGAGAAAGAAAGAGGGAACAAGGTCTCAATAGTATATGTTCACCATGGTAAGAACTAGCCTGGTACTTTTTTTTAAAAAGACAATAGTTTAAAGTCTTCAGAAATGAATGGCACTGGTGAAAAATCCAGCCTTGAGGGTAACAAATTCATAATCAGAACAATTATGTTTACCACAATGATTTACAGAAGCTTCCAAATAGCAATACCAATTACTTTCCATTTCCTAAGGGTACTTGACATTTACAAATTTGTTTACTGACTTTTTGCAACATTGACAACATCAAGACAGCTCTAGATACTGGGAAGAAGCTTTGGTTGTTTAGCTGTTGAAGAAACAGCAAAGACAACACAATATATACAAGGCATTGTCAAAATAATGTCTGTTTGGAGAGGGTTTTTATTTTTTAAATTATTTTTACTGAGGGAGAAATGAAACATCAAGCCAATTACATATACTGCATGTTTGTGTTTTTACTGACAGTATAACAACCAATTTAATACTTAAACACAAAGTAAAATAACTTCCTTTTAGCATTTTAAAATTTGTATTTACTTCCCATTTTCATGGAATGAACTGCAGTCTTTTCACTTCCACTACCAATGTGTCATAAATGCACATAACATCCAACATAATAGTACTAGTACATTTTTAAAATTTTCAAAAAAACAAGAGACATGAAGATTGTTTTACAAAATCTTTTTTCAAAATACTCAGTTGCTGGCAAAATTGTTTCTAAAACCCAACTGCATAACTGAAAAGCTGCCTATTAACCAATACACACCCCTCAGGCTAAGTACAGACATTTGGGAGGTTAAATCAGATTCAAAATGGCCACCCACTTTAAACTTAGCTCGTCCCAGTACCACCCTTACACTTACAGACCCAGTCTCAGGGACTGGCAATCAGTCTAAACCTGTAACTGAACAGAAGTTTCATGCACGCAAACTGGTCTTAAAAATTGCAGAACTCAGTTTAATATAAACCTGGATTTATGTAGTAGCAGACTTATTTGATTTAGGTCATGCCTGCCCCCCACCCCACCCATGGGCCACACCTGCCACCCCCACCACTTGTGGGTCACGTCTGTCCCCCCCAACCCACCCGCTGGTCTTGCCTGCCCCACCCCACCACACCCACAGGTTGCATCTGCTCTGCCTACCACTTGCAGGTCACACCTGGCCCTTCATCCCACCCATGGGTCATACCTGCCCCCCATCCCCTGGCACACCTCCAACCCCCTCACCCAACCTGACTTACCTGATATCAGGCAGCCATTTTTAATCAATTTAACACCACCACCCTCCCCAACAACCCCGAACATCTGTACTTAGCCTTAGTGTTTCAAGTTAGTTATTAGTTTCAATCCAATCTAACAAACTTTTCTCCTAGCCAGCAAAACACACAAACTTACTACCTCTCACCATTCTGTTTACACGTGTAACAATATCCCACTTAGTTATCTAAAACCACAGCTCATGAAGTTATGATTCCATGAACCTCTGTTTTCATTAATAAAATAAAGTTTACAGCTCTGGTCATTGCAGAAAGAAGCTTAAAAAAAAAACCCTACACACATATATGTTAGACAAACTGAAAAACTTCCTCTGCTGAAATGTATACGTGTTTATTTTTAATCTTGAAATTTTTTAGGGCAGAGCTGTCCAGCTGGCAACCTATAGGCTGCATGCGGCCCACAACAGGTCAAGTTGCAGCCCCAGGGTTCCTGTCTGGCTGCTGCTGTGATAGCCTCCTCTCAAGAGGGCAGTGCAGTGTAGCACAAGGTATCCGGGGAGCTGAAGGTGAACCTGAAGCCCTGAAGGCTCCTGTAGTAGCAAGAGAGGGGAAGGAGGGAGGGAGGGAGGGAGGAAGTGCCAACATAGGCACAATGTGTAAAGGGCAGGGGCAAAGAGTGCAACAGTTGGGGAGATGCCTGCAGTGTGGTGGGGTTGAGAGGGCACCTGTGTGGCATGCGATCCAGGGGTCCTATAGCTCATGGTGTGGCCTGTGGGCTTGCAGGCCTACTCTGTTGCAACCCATGGGAAGTTCACCCCCTGGCTTCTTAGAAGCTGGACAACCCTGCATTAGGGCATGTTTCAAGACTTATTAAATTAAAAATAAAGCATCTCTTTAGAGCACTCTTTAAAATACCACAGATCATCAACATGCATCAACCAGGAAGCAAGGAGCTGCCCCAAGGCTGAGCAGCTACAAGCTGCACCAACACCACAGCTATGGGACAAGGAGAAGTAGCAGGAAGAAAAAGCTGTGGTAGCACCCAAAATGGAACCCCAGCCTGCCTCAGCTCTGAGCTGGGGTGTTGCCTACAGCTCAGAAAAGCTGCCAACCACTGCTCTAGACCAGGGGTAGATCTGACCCCTGGCACCATGTAAGCCAACCCACAAAGTTCCCCATGGATCCTATGGGGAACACTGAGTCATAAGATCCATGTGCACTAGACAGACATGCAGGGTGGGATGGGGCCCCAATTCCACCTAGAGAACATATCCAACCAGGACTGGCCTCTAAGAGCCCTGCACCACGTCCAGCTGGCCCCTGCAACTGGACCCTGAGGACCTGTTCTTCCCCCATCTGGCTGAGATACGGGTTTCCCTCGATTTATGCGGGTTCTGTACATGCAAATTCACTCTTACGCAATGACCCTTTTTATACCCAATTCACTCTGATGCAACTGGCATAGGTGCCCCTCCCCCCCAAGCAAGTAGGTCTGTGTGGGGAGGGGAAAGGGCTGTGGGACCAGGACCACACTCACCCCAGCCCCTGCTGCAGCTTCTCTAGGAGCAACCAGCACCAGCACCCTGCAGTCACTGGGTTGCAGCATGCCCTGAACACCCTGGGCTCCACTTGTCCCCACTCACCCCAGCTCCTGGCTGCACCATGCCGTGGCACAGGCAGGTGGTGTCAGCAGCTCCCAGGTCTGTTGTAGCAGGAGCTGGGGTCAGTGGGGGACAAACAGAGCCCTGGAGGGAGTCAGCACTGGGAAGAGCACGGTGCTGCTGCCAGCCTCAACCTAAAGTGACAGCCTGCTCTCATCCGGCACATGGATCCAGGGTCATGTGCCCCCTAGGACGAGCCCAGCCCACCTCCCCAGCCTGCAGCTGTCCCGGGATGCACGTAGCAACAGGAGCCATGCCTCCCAGATCTGCACCCTGCAGTCAACCGATAGTTCCCTCCGCTTTGCTCCCTGCTGCAGCCCTGGGAGCAGCCAACACGTTGCACCGCACCCCCTGAGGGGGGATCTTGCGGCTGCCTACAACCTTATCAGTGGCCAGCAGCAGGGACCCGGGGAAAGTCTGTTCACCAGGGCCCCCCTTGGAGTCACCAGGAACAATGGCCACAAGCTGAGGGAGGATAGGTTTAGGTTAGATATTAGGAAGAACTACTTCACTGTAAGGGTAGCCAGAGCCTGAAATAGGCTTCCCAGAGAGGTGGTGCTCTCACCTTCCCTGGAAATCTTCAAGAAGAGACTGGAAAGGCACCTGGCTGGGGTCTTATGACCCCTCTCACCCCCCGTGCTCATTTCTGCCCGTGGCAGGGGGTCGGACTCGATGATCTGACTAGGTCCCTTCCGACTCATTGATTCTATGTACAGCATAAATCAAAGGAAACTTGTATCCAGCCAGATGAGGGCAGCACAGGGGCCCTGGAGCCCTTTCCCAGCAAGGCAATGGCAGGCCAGAACCCCACACAGCGTCCACCCATCCAGGAACAGGCCCCTGGGCATCTACACCGCCCCTGACCACCCAGGATAAGGCTCTGGCTGGGTGGAGGCAGTGCAGGGCCCTGGGGTCCAATCCCAGAACACAAGGGCAACACGGGGCCTGACCCAGCCCACATAATTCATTGGGCCCACAGGGACAAAAGTTAACACCTACAATAAAAAAATTCCAACTTGTAAAAACTCCTTTCCTAATCCACCCCCATGATCACAACCCTTCTCACCAGTTCTTCAAAATCTGCCACAGAATCACATGACAAAGTGATCAAGAAAGGCCCTTCTTCACAAGTGAATTAGATGAATACCTAAAGTGTAAGCCCAAACCAGCAGTAAACTAAAACAAAGTAACCAATAAGAGATGAACTGCTTCATCTTAACACATGGAAAAGTGACTCCCTGTAGAGATCCTTCTAAGGGTGCCATGGAGTGCACAGTATTAGCACTCTTAAGTGTGCACACACCTACACATGATTCAAAAGATAAACCCTGGGACTTCAAATAGTAATCCTGAGTGTCAAAAACATTCTGACCCTTTTCTGGTCTGAGTTCTTTGCAACAAAAGAATTGCTCTAATTTTTTTTTCCCATAGTCAAACAACAAATGAAAGCTAAAAGCTAGCACTTTGAAGAGTGCCTTAAGTCTAAAAAAAGGTTGATTACCACTGACACAGAAGAATAACTTTTGAAATCTTATGACCACATCCTGCAACGCTTATGCTTTGCTTTGCTTAGTTCAAGTAAGATAAAATAATAGGAAAGTAGGGCTGGAAGGGACTTCAAAGTCATCTAGTCCAGCCGCTAGTCAAGGCAAGAGCATCCCTGACTAAGCCATCCCAGAAAAGTGTCTGTCCAACCTGCTCGTGAAGAGTCCCAGGGATAAAGATGCCACAGTTTCTCTAGGTAGCCTGTTCCCACACTTGATTGCCCTCATAGTCAGAAAGTTCTGCCAACCTCAGCTTCCTCCAGTGTAAACTGAGGCCTCTGCCCCTAGTTCTGTCCCCTACAACCAAAGAGAAAAGCCCATCACCATCCTCTCTATAATCGTCCTTCAGGTACCATATCACACACCACAGTTTCCTCTTCTCCAGGAAACTAAATAACCCTAGTTCTCTTTCAGTCTTTCTTCATAGGTCTTGTTCCATGCAGACCTCTAATAATTTTTGTTGTTCTCCACTGGACTCTTTAATCTGTTCACATCATTCTTGAAGTGTGGAGCCCAGAACTGAATGCAGTACTCCAGGTGAGGCCTCACCAGTACTGAATAGAGCATAAGAATCACTTCCCTTGATCTGCAAGTGACACTCCTTTTGACACAGCCCAGTATGCTGCTGCCCCTCTTTTGCAAAAGAACACACTGTTGGCTCATATTTCTCTTATAGTCTACTGTAACCCCCAGGTCCCTCCCTGCAGCTCTGCAACTTAACCAGTCATTCCCCAGTCTATATTCATGCACGCAGTCAGTCTGCCCCAAGTGCAGGACTTTGCACTTGGCCTTGTTGAATCTTATCTCATTGATTACGAACTATATTTCCAGTCTACCAGGTCATACTGCATCCTAGCCCTGCCCTCCAGAGCATCTGCAAATCCACCCAATTGGCTGTCATCTGCAAGTTTGCCCAGCATGTAACTCAATGCCATCATCCAAATCATTAATGAAGATGTTGAATAATGTCAGACCCAGGATGGACCCATGGGGAAATCTCACTTAATACATCCTCCGAGCCAGATATGGAGACATCGACGACTACTTGTTGAGTACAATGATGCCAACCGTTACGTATCCACCTCCTGGTACTCCGGTTCAGTCTGCATTCCCTTAGCTTGTTAAAGAGGCCAATTTATTAACAAATAGCAGAACACTAGCTTTCAGCCTCACCTATGAAAGCTTACACCTCTCTGAACCAGGAGCTGCCCTGCCTCACTTTCTTCCCCTCTTTTAAGAAAGTAAGTGTCCATTCCTTTTTAAGCCTGTCTCTGTACATTAACCAACAAAGCAGCAGAGAGGCCAGCAGCTGGGCAGAGATGGCCTGTCATGGACTCCTAGAGAGGCAGGGCTGGAAGGGACCACCAGAGATCACCATCTAGTCAAACCCCGTGCCCAAAGCAGGAACTTCCCTATTTGAACCGTTCCACGCACTCCATAATCTAAACTCCACATGAGATTACCGCTAACCCACACACACCAGAGCCCTAACACCTCATATGGGCATGGACACAGCATGGTAGCCGCACCCAACGATGCCCTCCTACTACGAACACGGTCAATATGGTCTCTAGAGACACTGGGTTTCAGAGGGCAGCACTCCTGCAACACAAACCCATGTGAATCTGACTACGGGGAAAACCTGCTTCCTGACCCAGGGCCACTACGAATCTGGCCACGGCGTTAAACTCCTGCCCAATCCCAAACCTGGCGACGGGGAAGGGCCGGCGCCTCCCACCAGGACCCAAAGAATGCCCAAGCCTTGGCCGCAGCCAAACCCCAATGCCCCTGAGGGAGGCTTCAAACCCGCCCACCCGTCCGGAGCTGAAGGCCATGTGGCGGCTGCTTTACCCACGACCCTAGCTCCAGAGGCAGGGGCAAAGCCGGCCTGGGCGGCGGCCTGGGCAGCTCCGGGAGTGGCAGCGGTAGCTGGAGCCGCCGAGGCCGCGCCAGGCTGGGGGGGCGACTCCCACCCCGGGCTCGCAGGTGCCCACGCCCCTCCCTCCACTCGCCGCTGGCCGTTGGCCGTGAACCCCGGCGCGCGCAGCCGGCCACTTACCCCATTGTCCGGTGTTTACCGCCAAGTCCCGCCCCACCCCGCCCTTCTAACTACACACCCGGAAGCTGCTCCGGACCGCAAATGCCGGCTAGTTCCACCCCCGCCCCCGCCAATCCAGCCTCCCCTCGCAGAGCCACCGGCCAATCGCAGAGCGCGGCCGGGCCGGTTGGCCAATGACGTGGCGCGCCTTGCGAAAGTGGGCGGGTAGAAACGGCCCCCCGCAGCCAATGGGAAAACCGGGAGAGTGGGGAGCCCTCTCTCTGACAGGGTTGAAGTCGGAGGCGAGCTGGGCTGGGTAAAATCGCCGCGCATGCGCCGGCCGCTGTCATGGGCTGGAGAGGTAGTGCCGCCTCTTGCGTCATCAGCAGCCCTCATGAATAATGAACGAGGCTGCGGGCGTGGCCACGCCCCGTCCTGCAGGGGCGTGGGGAGCGTGGCACGTGCGGGGGCTTCCCGCCTTTGCTTTGCTGGGGGCTGCGGAGTGCCTCTTCGCTGGTCTCCGCCTGCCCTTAAATCCTCCCGAGAGCGGGGCAGGCGCAGCTCTAATGGGCAAGCTTTAGACGCAGCTTCCTCACTCCCTCACAGGTGCAAATGTCATAGAAAATGCGGGTCGAAAGAGGCCTCAGGAGGGCACCTAGCTCAACCCCCTGCAAAGCAGCGCCAGTCCCAAGTAGAGCATCAAAACCGAGGCTTTGTTCACCAGCGCTTAAAAACCTCCAAGGAAGGAGATCCCACCGCCCCTAAGTGACGTATTCCAGTACTTCACCACTCTCCCCCTGAGAGATTTTCCCCTATCTCACCTAAACTTCCAGTGCTGCAATTTAAGACGGTTGCTGCCTGTTCTGTCATCTGCCACCACTGAGAACAGTCTAGCATTTTGCTTGGCATGTGCACCTTGGGGAATGGGCTGAGGCTGTGCTGCCACAATAAGGATTGGGCCCCTCACGGCTCCCCTGCTGTCAGCCCCCAGAAAGCTAATATCTGACAAGTGGAGGTTGTGAGTGTTTTTGGCACTCTGCCCAAAAACTTTGCCAGCCCCTGGTCTAGCTCCATCCTCTTTGTAACCACCCTTCAGGTAGTGGAAAGCTGCTGTTAAATCCCTTCGCAGTCCTCTTCTCCAAATTAAATAAGCACAGTTCCCGCAGCCTCTCCTCAGAAGTCATGCGCCCCAGGTCCCAAACCATTTTCCTTGCATTCCACTGGACTCTCCAATGTGTCCACATCCTTTCTGTAGTGTGGGGCCCAAAACTAGACAGCAGTCCAGATGTGGCCTCACCAGTGCTGATGAGAGAGGAATAATCACTTCCCTTGACTTGCTGGCAACACTCCTACTGATGCTGCTCAGTATGCCGTAAGGCTGATTCACAACAAGGGCACACTGCTGGCTCATATTCACCTTATCATCCGCTATAATCTGCAGGTCCTTTTCTGCAGAGCTGCTGCTCAGCCAGTCAGCCCCCAGTTTACACCAGTACATGGGATTGTTCTCTAAGTGCAGAACTTTGTACTTCTCCTTAGTGAACCTCTTGAGATTTCTTTTAGTCCAGTCCTCCCATTTGTCTAGGTTTCTCTAAACTATTCTACCGTGCATTAATGTGTCACAGCAAAAATTGTGCTAATGCGGAACCACGCAGTAGAATTAACCTACTGCACATCACGCATCACAAAAAAACCCATTCACCTCTGCTATTGTGCATTAGCACAGGCAAATGTGCCTTTATGTAGTACCTCATATTATAGGTACTAAACTTAATGCACAATAGTGAAGACGCAGCGATGAATGTGTAGATGCCGCCCCCACCCCCAAATCCTAGCCTTACCCTCTAACATATCTAGTATTCTCCCCAGCTTGACGTCATCTGCAAACTTGCTAGGGGCACACTCCATGCCATTTTCCATACTGTTAATGAAGAAATTGCCTTGACTCCTGAGGCACTCCATTTGATGCTGGCTGCCGACTAGACATCAAGCCATTCATGACTATCTGTTGAGCCCAGCGATCCAGCCAGTTTTATATCCAGCTACCAGCCCACTTATCCAACCTGTAGTTCCTTAGCTTGCTTGTGAGAGCACCTCAGAGATGAAGTGAGCCTTCTGCTTATATGTCCATCTCGGGTTCAGCGAGTCCAGAAGATACAAATGTGCCCTGACTTCAGACTAACAACTGCTAAGCACCTCTGCTCTCAGATGTGGGCACTTGCTGGATGCTAGGCAGGTCTGCCCATGATGCCCTCATCTAAATGCCAGAGGGAGTTTAAGGTAATTAGTACCTCACAAAATTGTGTATCATGATATAGGATAGATCATCAGCAGAGTAAAATCATCATGGCTCCATTTCAGTCACAATATACATTAGCTGAAGATCTTCCACAGTTGTCTGTCATTGCATGATTTTTTGACAGTATGAAACATTATGAAACAAATATGAGAGCAGCTAAAAAAATTATGAAGAATCGTCTTCACTTCAAAGTCTCTGAAATGGAACTATTTTAATTTTTGATTATGCTTCATTAAAGTGGTATATGTCAATGTTCATAACATAAACCTGCTATTAAAATGGTTATGAAAATTTTTCATTTACCACAAATATAGTAATTTTTTATAACAAATATTGAAAACATTGCTCAAAATATTGAGAGTATTATTTTAAATAAAAAGAAAGCATTTTTTGGAAGGGGAAAAAATTGTTTTGAAATAGTCTACAATTATCTGTTGGAAATATATCATTATTTTTAAAAAAACAAACCGTGTAATTTCTGATAAAAAAAAAATCTTTGGTGCAAAAACATCTGAACAGCTTTCCAAGTATTTATTTTACAAGTTTGACTTAATTCTGTAGAGGTATAGAAACATTTTATTCATTAGGATAATTCTTAGGTGCAGGACAGATCAAAATGTAACACACAAAAAGCTCTGATTTTTTAAAAAAATGCTCGTACATTTAAATACTAGTAAACTTTTGTACTATGATATATTTTAAGAGCATCAGGTTAGCATCAGGTTGACCCAGAATCCCTGCTTCATCAAACCACTAGTTTAGAAAAGATCTGAATCTGTGCACATAATGCATTGGTGTAGAAGAATCTGCTCTGTGGGAATGGTAGATCACATATTCTGTCTAAATGAATATTACACTAACGGGTTAAATGAATATTATACTACCTGATGCTAATGTACCTTCAACAGCATATAGTTCTAAGCCCTAGTAGCTGGAGTGCTCTATACAGAGTCTGAAAACACGGGCTCTGAACTTGTGACACTGGTTTATTTTGTGACCTTTTATAAGATGTTTTGGGCTCCTTTATGGATGGTGCAGAGATGCATCTCTTCAGCAGGAGCTTCAGAAAGCGTTACCATATATATTATTATAGTTGTACCTGTATGTATTCAGAGTTATTTTAAACTTGACATGAATTTAACTGTAAGTACATGTATGTTTTAAATACTACTGTGTGAGTTTTGCCAGTTTGTTAACAATACATAAGATTTTCAAAGTTACTGGTAAAGAGTAATCTTTGCTAACAAGAATTACCTAACCTTACCTTCAGAAAGAAATAGGAAAAAACAAAATAAAAAGATTATATCTTAGGTTTCTGGTTTCCAATCACTTTTCCTTTGTACTTGTGCTTTATTTATGCTGGCCAGATTATTCATTGGAATTACATACTTGTATTACATACGGTCTCCCTGTTGATTATTACTGCTCCAAAGGCTGCAACAGTTTATGACTTTTTATTGGCATAGGCACCTGATGTAAGCTTCCATTCAGTTTAGATTTAATTAGGCCCTTTGTGAGCAGCCCAGTTCTGTCCTTAAACCCTACTTATTTACCAATATTTCCAATATTACCAATTCTGTCCTTAAACCCTCCATTACCAATATTTCTTAACACCTATATGTGTTGCTCACATACATTTGGCTAAAATAATCTGTTGTATAACAGTCTAAAGATCAAAGCAATGTATACATGCACATGGTGAATTTGATTTTGTTCTTTAGGTAGATACTTGGGGCCAGATCTAGGTCTGTTGTATGTGAGAACACTATAGTCCATAGAGTTTAGGAAGTATGGTTCTGCATTTTAGCAACAGGGTTAGCTTCATGGATTCTCACAGGACCCCTGCCTGTTTGCCTGCTGCTTTTTTGTAGGTCTAATTTTTGGGATGTTTTTCTTTGCTGCTGATTTCCATCACCACTTTCATTCTTTCCATTATCTCTTCTGACCTCTTAGGGGAGTATCTATAGTTCAACTGCTTATGCTTTCTCTCTGCCTTTCTTTCCTTTCTCTCTCCTTAAAAGGATTCTTCTTTTGATTTTTTCTCTGTGTAGAAAATGCTACTGTATTTCCTCTTTCAAATCTTCCTTTAGTATATGAAACTGGCCAAAAAGGAGGCTTTTTCAGTTTATTTATAGATATTTTTCTTTAAAATGGCTAAATTAACTGTTCAGATTTTAAAATGTGAAATTACTAACGTGTAGCCCAGCAGTTTGGCCCCCAGTGCAAGTCATACGCAGAGTGCCCCCCTGCACTATTACATAACATTATTTCCATTTGATTTGATGCCCCTCCCTGTGTGAGGGCACTCAGTCCCAATGCACTGGTAGCACTGCCCTTACTGTGGTACTGACCAATAACATAAAAAGGTGATGCTGGATAGCAGCTAAACATTTGCTATAGTTTTTTTAAATCTACTCAGGTTCACTGACAGAGGCATAATTACAATACAGACAGAATAAGAGAGATTATATAGTGATGTCTAAAAGTTAGCCCTAAGGAAAACTTTTAAGCATTAAAATGGGGGGAAATTATCCTGGGAAAATGTCTTATTGCAGTTACTCATTCAAAGGACCTGATGGCTCCAGTGATAATACAATGCACAACAATGGAAAATGATATAACCAGTTGTATCAAAGATACGGCCCATGAAGCCCTTTCATCTGGCTCCTGGTGCTGCCCCAGGGTCTGTGTTGACTCACACCTTGGTGCCACCTAGTCCAGCTGGTCTGGGATCTGCAGCACATGCAGTGTAGATCCGATACCAGAGGGGACAGGTGCTCCATGTATTACAGATCCCAGACTGGCTGGGAGAGAGTTGGGGAGGGCACTGCACACAGCATATGTCTACAGACCCATGTTGCACGTGTCACCCATGCTAGTTAGTCCAGGACTGTTCCACATGTGGCACCACCTCCCCCACCACCAGTTTGGAATGTGTGCCACCTATGGCACAGTCCCAAACTGCGAAGGGGTGGAGGTATTCATTGTGTGCAGTACAGATCCCAGACCAGCTGGGGAGGATGCCACATTCAAGGCAGAGCCAAGATCAGACACCATGAACACTGGATCTGGCAAGGGAGAGGGTAAGGTCCATGGGTCCAATCTGGCCGATGAACTGGCCCTGTACCACTCATCCAGTCCACAGGGACAAATGAGTTCGACACTTCTGAAATAAATCTTCCTTCTTACACACTTCTTATAATCTTAAAGAAGGGGTTCTGTTTAGCAAAATGCTAAATCGAATCTGACCCCCTGCCCTGGGCAGAAAAGAGTGCTAGGGTTAGATGACACCAGCCAGGTTTTGTCCAATATTCTCTTAAAGACCTCCAAGGTAGATCACCTGACTTGGAAGCCCATTCCAGATTCTGGTAACCCTTACCATGAAGAAGTTATTCCTGATGTCTAATCTAAATCTGTTCTCTGTCACTTTGTGACTGTTGTTTCTAGTTACTCCAAGGGGTGCCCTGGTAAACAGAGTATCTCCCATCCCTTGCTTCCCCCTCCACCCCTGCTGAATTTGTAGATGGCCACTAGATCACCTCTCAGCCTTCTCTTATGGATGCAGTATTCCAGCTGCAGCCTTAACAAAGCTGCATAGAGGGGAAGTATCATCTCTTTAGACCTGTTCATGATGCACCTGTTAATGCCTGATAGAGTGCAGTTAGCTTTATTGATCGCTTCGTCACTTTGTCGACTCATGTTCATCTTTGAGTCAGCTATGACTCCGAGATACCTTTCCACTGCTGGGCTGCTTAGCAGGTCACCTCCCAGTTTGTAAGTGTGTTGTGTCCCTAGGTGCAATACTTTTCACTTATCTTTCTTAAACTGCACCCTATTTTGTTCTGTCCACTTCTCTAGCCTGTCCAAATCCATCTGAATCCATTCCCTGCTCTCCAATATGTTTACTTTGTCCCATAATTTGGTGTTATCAGTGTGTTCTCCATACCCTCATCCAAGTCACTGATGAAGATACTGAACAGCACTGGCCCAAGGACTGAGCCTTGGGGGACCCCGCTGCCCACATCTTTCCAGGTCAATACCAACCCCTCCACCACCATTCTCTGGGTGCATCCCATTAGCCAATTCACCACCCACCTGACTGTGAAATCATCTAAATCACAGCTGCTTAATTTTTTTTTTTATGAGAATGGGATGTGACAACATATCAAAGCCTTTTTTAAAATCCAAGTCTATGACATCCAGCTCAACTCCTGCATCTAAGCAGTTTGTGACCTGGTCGTAAAAAGAAACAAGGTCTGTCAGGCAGGATCTACTTGCTGTGAATCCATGCTGGTTTCCCTTCAACATTATTTTTCCTGCTGGACTCCCACAAATATAATCCTTAATAATTTTTTCAAAGGTTTTCCCAAGGATAGAGGTGAGACTAACCAGTCTATGGTTACCCAGATCCTCCTTCCTTCTGTTTTTGTAAATAGGGATCACATTGATCCTTTTCTAGTCCTCTGAGATTTGTCCTGAATGCCATGAGTGCTCAAACAGTCCTGCCAAAGGTTCTGCTATGACAATGGCCAATTCTTTCAGCACCTTTTGATAAAGATCATCTGGGCCTGCTGTCCTGAACACATCTAGCCCCTCCAAGTGTCCCTTTACTAGCCAATACTATGCCAGCTATGGTTATACATACATTTCACAAATTTGTATTAAATATAAACAGGATTTAGAAAATATTATTAGACTTGTTTCTGTGCTTCTTGCAATTCAGAGTGTCTCATAGGGTGGCTTTATAATCCTAAAATATTTTAAAATATTTTAAAATATTAAAATATTTAAGAATAAGTAATAGGACATTTAAACAAAACAAATTAATGCCCCCCACAACAAAAAAACAAAACAAAACAAAAAACTTACCAGAAAAGAAGGTATTGTAGTAAAAAAAACCCCAAAAAAACACAGGGCAGGATAAAAAGTGCAGCTTGAGGAGGAATGACTTGTTTTGTACAATGGTGCAACAGAAACAAGAAATGGGAATGGCCTGGAAGTCAAATATACAGAGAGTTGCCAAAAATAATTATATTCAGACAAGATAATACAACAAGATTGTGATAGGACTTTAGAGAAGGCAACATGACATTCTTGGGGCTTCATCCTTCTCTCACTGGAATCAGTAACATTTTTACCTTTGACGTCAATGAAAGCAGGATGTATACCCTTAATATTACTCAAAGGAAACAAATAAAGAACCACCAGTATGTTCCAGAGTACAACACAAGTGGATCTGAGTCACCCTATGTAGTTTATACTGCAATACAAATGAAGGAGGAGGAAGCAAGTCTGTGGTAATGTTTTGGAACAATTTGTAAACTAAGAAAATACTCCATATCTAACTTTGGATACATTTAGAAATAATATACACATTTGCTCAAGATTTTTTTTTTTTTTTAACTAACAAGGACTTTACAAACACTATACATTTTGACATAGAGGTTTTCCTCTGAATCTAATACCATGTTGATCGCCGCTCTACAACTGAGACGCCAGGCTATTGTTTGGCTTTTTTTAATTTCAGTTTGCTCAAGTTTCTCTCAGCAGCAGTTTATATTTTCTTTATGCACACACTAGATGCATTTACACGCACACTTTACTGTGCACTAGACTAATCTAATGCACAATAAAGTGTTACCATCTTTATGTGTGCAGCAATTCCTGCATAGTAGATTAATTTAAAGCACTGTGGCACTTTTAAGGGGCCACAACTGCTACCTTGCTCAGCCTGAGCTCCAAGGGCTGGGAGGGGGCTGTCCCAGCTCCGGGTCTGGGTCAATTCCCCAACACCCCCTGGAGTTCAGGGCTGACCCCACCACATGCTCTCTGCCAACCTTGGGCTGTCCCCAGAGCCCCCTGCCATCCCAGAGCTGACACCAGTGACCCCTACCAATCCAGGACTGGTACCCTGGAGCTCCCTCTGGCTCTTGCAGATGGGCAAAGCAGGCCAGGAGCAACTCTGGAGTAGCCTTCTCCTGTCGGTCTCAATTTGTTCCTGACCTGGGCACATGTGTATACATGCACTCAGGAGCAGTTTAACGTGCCTAAATTTACTGGGCGCATCTACATGAGACATTTACTGCGGAGTAGACTAATTAGCTCCACAGTAAACGCTGCATGTCTACATGTGTGCCCCTATTAGGCTGCAGTAAACTAATTAACTCTATAGCAGGGTATACAGATTTTTTTACTTTGCAGCAGTGCACATGTAGATGCTGCCCTGGCTGGCTGGGGCACAAGGATGCTTCAGTGCAGGGGCTGCCTGTTGGCCAGTCCCACACTGGAGCACCCTCATGCCCCAGCCAGCTCCTCTGGAACACATTGAGCTGGGCTGGAGCAGCCTCAGTCTGGCAGGCTGACCCCTGTTCAAAAGGTATGCCCAGGAACAATAAACTCTGGAGTTCATGGTTTCATATTTTTTGAATGTGTTGATGCTCCCATTGAAGCCCTGTCTAGCAGAGGGCACTAAGCTATGACTGTTTAATACCAGTAGTTATCATCAGTAATACTTATCACCAACAGGTACCCCTGTCCCAGAGCTAAAAGTTATTTATTAATTACTAGCATAGAAAAAACAAAACTGTTTTCCATTTTCATTGTTGTAGAACCTGTCACCTCAAATAGTTGATGCTACTTGTGACAGCAAAAACATTTTTTTCCAGCTATGGTAACTGTTAAATTATTTTCAGCATTGGTTTAAGAGTGAGCCTAACTGAGAACAAGCCAATTTCCTAGCACAAAAAGAGCTTAGGGGGACCATCAAGCCTAAAACTAATCCATCTTATTTCAAGGTATTGGAGCTAGAGGACAAAATCCTATTCAGAAAGAATGAAAGAGACTAATTCGGTTGCTCCAATGAAGGCCAACAGAGGCTGAACAAGCAGTTTTTGCTTTGTAGGCAGTGGTGGTAGAGCAAAAAGTGGTGGCAACAGTGACTAAGCTGGCCACAAAAATGGCCGGCAATACTGCACACCATCTAAGTTGATACCCAGGGCTATTGCCCACCCCTAGTTATGCTGCTTCCTGAGTCACTCATGGGACACATCTACATATGCAAATGTTCTGTGGTGGGTTTACTCCAGAGTAATTTACTTACATGTGGGGAAGTGGAAGTGTAGATTTGCTGCTTATGGCAGTCATTTGCTCCCACCCCCACTAGCCCTGCACCGACACCTTGCAGTAGCCAGGGGGAGCTCTAGGCTCCCTCTGGGTGGTAGACCAGGGTCTGGCAAGGAGCATGGGGCCAGGAGCTGCTGGCTGCTGGGGTGGACTCTGCTGTTGGATTCTGAGCGGGGACAAAGTCTCTCTGCCCTGGCAGCAAGGGGTTCCCAGCCCCCGTTTCGTGATCACTGGGAGATGTTTGTTCCCAGCCCCTGCTCTTTGATTATGGAGCAGGGGCTGGGAGATAATCATTTCCCAGCCCAAGCCCCAGAGAGAGACATTGTCCCTACCTGGGCTTCTGTGGCAGAGCCCACCCTGGCAGCAGGCAGCTCCCAGGGGTAGGAAGCAATCTCTCATGCCCTGCTGCCCAGCTGACCAGGAGCAAATTTGCTCCTGGTCAGCTGTCTACATGTGCCATGCTGAGCAGTAATTACTTCCTAGTAAATTTGCTACTTGAATTTACAGGTAGCAAATTTACTTGAGATTAGAGCACAATACTGTGCAGGAAGCATCTGCACGTGTAGATGGTGACACTTACTGTACAGTAATCTCGAATAAAGTGTCTCACGTAGATGTACTCAGCAACTTGAAAATTGTAGGAGTTGGCTCCATGCTGTTCACTGCCATGCTGTGAATACGTTAAGAAGAGGAGTTCACAAAAATTTCCCTCTTAGCCTGTGGTGAACCTTGCATCCCACGGGTAAATGCATTCACAGGGAAAAAGAGTGAGAGATTGGCATTTCTGTTCCTTTTTTCCCCATTTAAATTAATAATGCTTTCTTATAATTATAAGGGAGGAAGCAGAAGCATCTGGCAGATAAACTTCCAGTAATGGCATTTGCAGGAAATGCTTATTTGTTCCTGACCATTGTAAAGTATTTAATAAGTACTGCAGTGTGTTCAGCTTGGATCATTTGAATTGAGCAGACCAATGGTCTCTTCCATCATCTTGCTGTCATCTGTTCTAACCTGAAAGGGGGAAAAAACTGCTATTCAGAAAGAAATGAGTTTTATGCTTACTGCAACCAAATAATGAATATAAGTAGTTTGTGTTATTCCTTTCAAAATTGCTCTCTTTCAGCCTGTCAGCACTGAATTTCTTTTGCTACTGTGTTGCCCATTCAACTTTCTGAAGATATTCTGAAGTTCCTCATCACTTCAATCCTGTGATTGCTTGTCTTTGTGCACAAAATTTCCTTCAACCTTAGTAGAACCAGTTTCTATTAGGCTAAGTACAGACATTTGGGGTCATTAGTGGGAGGTTAAGTCTTTTCAAAATGGCTGTGTGATATCAGGTAAGTCAGGATGGGAAGGCTAGCAGGGGCTGGGGCTTCACTGGGGGATTGGGGGAGGTATGACCCATGAGGGGTTGGGGGCAGGCGCAACCTGTGGGTGGGATCAGCGGCAGCAGGCACAACCCACAGGTGGGCTGGGTGGGGGCAGGCATGACCCATAGGTGGGATGGAGGGACCAGCATGACCTTCAGGTGGGGTGGGTGGGACAGGCTTAACCTATGCATGGGTTGAACAGGGACAGGCATGACTCGCAGGTGGGGTCAGAGGGGGCAGGCATGGGTGGGCTGGGATGCCACCCCCTGCAGTTAACTTACACCCCCATTCTTCCCACCCCTCACCCCACTGGAACTTACTTGCTTGGTTCCAGCAGTGGCAAACACTGATAAAAGCAGCTGCACCCCAAGCAGCTTGTGGGATGGAGGCTGAGAGGGTTGGTTGGCTGGGGGAGGAGGGTGGCAATAGGTCAGGAGGGCAAAAAATAGCCCAGAGGGAAGAAAAGAGCAGCTCCAGGGCTGGGGCCAGTGGCTCTGTTTTTACAGTCCTGCAGCTGCACAGGGAAAGTATACAGAAGATCCATGCACTGCTTTGACCTAAATTGACTAAATTTGATACTACATAGATCCAGAATTATCTTAAACCAGGTTCCATAATTTTTGGGCCAATTTGTGTGCATGCAACTCCTCTTTAGTTACAGGTTTAGACTGATTTCCAGTCACTGAGATCAGGTCTGTAAGTGTAAGGTCAGCACCGGGACAAGCTAAGTTTAAATTGGGTGGCCATTTTGAATCTTATAGTTCCATAGTTTCTAGGGTCGGAAGGGACCTGACTAGATCATCAAGTCCAACCCCCTGCCATGCCAGGAAAGAGTGCTGGGGTCAAACGACCCCAGCAAGGTGTACATCTAGCCTCCTCTTAAAGACCCCCAGGGTAGGAGCCTGCACCACTTCTCTTGGAAGTTGGTTCCAGATCCTAGCCACCCTGACTGTGAAGTAGCGCCTCCTGATATCTAGCTTAAATCTACCCTCTGCCAGCTTGTGACCATTATTCCTGGTCACTCCTGGTAGTGCTTGGGGGAACAGGGACTTCCCTAGTGCCTGCTCATCCCCTCAGACTAGTGTGTAACAGGCCACTAGATCCCCCCTCAGCCTTCTGTTGTGGAGGCTGAACAGGTTCAGGTCCCGTAGCCTCTCCTCATAAGGCCTGCCCTGCTGCCCCCTGATCATGCAAGTGGCCCTTCTCTGGACCCTCTCCATGTTGTCCACATCCCTCTTGAAGAGCGGTGCCCAGAACTGGATGCAGTACTCCAGCTGCGGCCTGACCAGTGCTGCATAGAGGGGGAGTATAGCCTCCTTGGACCTGCTCCAGATGCATCTGTGGATGCATGACAAGGTGTGGTTGGCTTTCCTAACTGCATCCCCACACCGCCGGCCCATGTTCATCTTGGAGTCAATGATGACTCCAAGATCCTTTTCCGCCTCTGCACTGACAAGAATGGAGTTCCCCAACCTGTAGGTATGGTGCTGGTTCTTCCTCCACAGGTGCATCACTTTGCACTTGTCTGTGTTGAATCCCATCCTATTCTCATCTGCCCACCCTCATAACCTGTCTAGGTCCGATTGAAGCCTATTCCTCCCTTCTAGCATGCCCACTTCCCCCAACATCTTAGTGTCATCAGCAAATTTGAACAGGGTGCTTTTTACCCCCTCATCCAAGTCACTGATGAAGATGTTGAACAGTGCGGGCCCGAGGACTGAGCCCTGCAGAACCCCACTGCCCATATCCCTCCAGGTCGAAAATGACCCATCCACTACCATTCTCTGGGTACGGCCCTCCAGCCAGTTGGTGACCCAATTGACTGTGTGGGTGCCAACATCACAGTCCCCCAGTTTCTTAATGAGAACAAGGTGAGAGACAGTGTCAAAGGCCTTCCAAAATTCCAGGAAGACTATGTCCACTGCTACCCCTGCATCTAGTGATTTGGTGATCTACCCCAAATGTCTGTACTAAGCCTTATAAACTATGGACTTGATCAAAAGCTATTGAATCTGGAGAAAGTTTCCTTTTGAGTTTTAAAGGCCCTCAGTTAACGGATGAAAAAAAACATTATATTTGGGTTTGTAGATCAAAATAGTAAGATGTGTGTACAAAACATCCTCACTTATCCTATCTTTAGTAACAATCCCCTGAAATTCTATTGGCATCCTTAACCCAAAGATCTCCAACAAGTCGACAATCATCAACAAATTAAGCTTGAATTACTAGGAAACAGATAAGTAAATGCAGCCGTCTGGAAGGCCAGCATAAGAAATCTAAAATTTTTGGCCCAAGTCAGAGAAGTGATAAAATATGGTTAAGGGAACTACCAAAAAGTTTTAAAAACACGTCAGGCAGACAAGGTTCTTTGGGTAGATGTGACCTCTTTTATTAGACCAACTAAATAACTGGAAAAAAGTTATTTTCAAGCATTCGAGCACAAACACCCTTCTTCATGCCAAAAGCTTTCAAAGAACTTTTTCCAACTATTTAGTTGGTCTAATAAAAGATATCACATTTACCCAAAGAATCTTGCCTGCTTATGTCCTTAGACCAACATAGATACAGCCAACAACCCCTCAAAACACCTCAGCTTTTAAAGCCTGTCTCAGATTTTTAGCAAATTTCTCAGAAATATTTTAACTAACATGAGATGGGACATACAAGGGGTATTTTCACAGGAAGTTACAAGAGGAGGAGAGTGTGCAATTGAAAATCAGATTTATAAAGGGGAACTAGCTTCGTTATTAGCAGTGGAATAACTACTACAGCGCCAATGCTAGGCTTTGTAAAAGCTCCTCTTAAATAAACTTAAAAATTAGGTTTAAACTAAATTGATAGTATCCCTTTAATTTTAATTTGTAAAATGTTAGCACCTGTATTTAAAAGTACTAAGAAAAGGGAGAGAGGCTACCTATTTTAGGATTGGCATTCTTTCTATGAAACATAAAAAAATGTCTACTACAGTAAAAGCTCTGTTATCTGGCATCCCCCCAGGAATGGGTGATGCCGAGTAACAAAATATGCCAGTTAATTAAGCGGCCCTGGCCACCACTTCTCACACCGCATCTGGGGTGTCTCTCCACCCCTCCCTGCGGGCCCTGCAGGACAGGGAGGCAGGTCCCACACAGCCCTGCACAGCCTGTTATGTCCCTGGGCCATGGGGGCTTGGCAGTGCAGGCTGCTTTGTCCTGAGCCATGGAGGCTCAGAGAAACCAGAAGTGCCATGGTGGGCACTTCCAGTTTCACTTTATATTATAAGCTGGCATGCCAGTTAGTGAAGTATACCGGCTTGTAAGATGCCGGATAACAGAACTTTTACTATATATATTAAATGCCAACTCAAAAACTTAAATTAGGGGTGGACCAATAAAGATTTTTCTGGCTGATACCGATGGACGATTATTAACAAGTCATATCAGCTGATACCGATCTGGTTGCCAGTATGCTTGCAGCTCCATCCCATGCCCCACCCCAGCTGAGCTGCCTGTCCCTGCTTCAGCCCCAGCCCCAGCCCCAGCCTCAGTCCCTCCCTCACTGTGGGGGCCTCAACGCTCCTTCCCTCCCCTCTGCCCTTTCACTCCAACAGACTTACCAGCCGGACACTGCTCTCCAACCTGCCAGGCTGGCCACGTGCATGCTGCAGTTGCTCACATGCACACAGCATTGATCAGGAACATTATCGACGACATCAGGCAAAACAAAGCCAATTACCAATACTGTCAATTTCCCTTTTATTGGTGTTGATTTAATATAGACTGATGTATCAGTGCACCTCTAGTTAAATTGTCTATAAACTCACTAGGGGGGACCAGAAGGGTTTAGGGGAGACACTGTTTCCCCTAGTGCCCCCTGGCATGACAAGGAATAATGGACACAAATTATTGGAGAGTAGGTTTAGATTAGACATCCATAAGAACTACTTCACAGTTAGGGCGGCTAGGAGCTGGAACCAACTTCCTAGGGAAGTAGTGCTGGCTCCTACCCTGGGTATCTTTAAGAAGAAGCTTGATGACTACCTGGCTGGACTCATCTGAGTCCAGTCTTTTCTCCTGCCCAGGCAGGGGGTCGGACTTGAAGATCTACAAGGTCCCTTCTGACCCTACTTCTATGATTCTATGATTCTATGAAATTGGAAATGAATGCTTCACTGCACTGCAACTTTCCTGTCAGAAAGGTTCTATAGCTAATTGATATTAGATCCTGCTCATTCTCATTACTGCTGAAATCCTACTTGTTCTCATTACCACAGAAATGCTCCACACAAGCAGAAAGACTGACACTCCTGCAGTTAATGGCTAAGCATGTCACACTCCTAAAGTTCTGATGCTGCTTTTGACTTCCTGAACCCTCACTCTGTGGCTTCTATTCAATGTAGTTAGTGCAATTTATAAACTACAGCCCAATCCAAAGCTCATTGAAGATTCTTTCCATGGACTTCAATGAGACATGACTCATTCCCTTACAGGAGACTAGATGGTGACAAAGGTGGAACTTGGAACAGGCATTTTAAATTAGGAAAACACAGCAGGAGCTCTTGAGTTCTATGCTACATCATATTCTATTAAGCTCTGAGCTGATCCCATGAAAAGGTAAGCAGTTTTCCAGGCCCATGACAGTTTTTCCTCTGCTTAATTCAATTTGTAAAATGATTACAAAATTCTGCCTTCCCACTTAGAGCCTCATAATGACTTAATAATTTGAGCCATTCCTTGCTGTTGCCCAGTTATTGTAAAAGAAAAATAAATGTCAAGTACATCTGTTGAATTAAAAATGCTGGCATATACAAATATGCAGTGTGAATTTCAAATAAATATGAATGGTTTTACTGGGGCAAAATATCCAGTTGAGTTTAATGGAGGGTTTGAGTAAGGGTCTCTGCAATGTTCCATACCATTTATTGGTCTTTATTTCTTCAAATGAAATAAAGCTTTGTGTTTTTCATGCTGTTAGATACTGCTCCTATAAAAGCAGGTCTACCTTGAGTTCTAGCTACTCTGCAAATTTTCTGCACTGTTGTTGCCAATTGGTTTAGTTCCACCAGAGACAAAACAGGAAGGGTATTCTTGTAAACAAGGCAGTGGTAGTTATTGGAGTTTTAACCATGGTGTGATCAAGGCATGGTTAGACAACATGGTAGTAAAAATGCCAGGAGTTGTGAGGGACCCTCTCTGTTTCTGTCATTATAATGGTAGGATTTGTTGTTGTTTTTGTTGCCAGAAGCAGTCTAGTCTAGTGGCTATAATAGTACAAGGCACATCCCCATAATAGTAGAGGGCCCAACCTTGCAAACATTACTCATATTAGTAAGCCCTAGTCCTTATAGTTCATAGACACAAGCTCAGAATAATGAGAAATTAGTAAAAGAATAGTTTTCAGTGAAAATAAAAGAAAAATGGAGTTGAAAAGACCCAGAAGTCAACTAGGTCCTCTTTGCCCAAGGAAGCATCATCCCTATATAAAAAAAACTATCCCAAATGTTGTTTGTCTAACCTTCACTTACAAACTTCCAGTGTCACAGTTTCTACAAACTCTCAAAATACTGTTTCAGTGCTTAACCAGTCTAATTGTTAGAAAGAACTTCTAATAGCTAACCTGAATATCTCTTGTTGAAATTTAAGCTTATTATGTATAATAGTGGTTTTCATTGATTGATATAAATGGAAACCAAAATCTATAAAACATCTTTTTCTCTTATACAGCAGGGAATAATTACATGAAAACCACTTATTCATAAATACACACGGAGACTCTTTCCTGAATAGATTTAAGTGGTACTGCCATAAAATGATATCTAGGCATTAAAACTGAAAATTGTTATCAGCTACCATTATATTTAACAAAGCCGGAGAATCTGGAACAGTGGCTACATTAGGACTTCCAAAAACTGTGATGCCTTTACTTATTGTCCTGACTGTGTAGATATGGATAGACTAGTCAGCATTCCATATCAGAGAGTAAATTTTGTTTTTACATCGCTATTGCCTCCCTTTGTTGCATCCCTTTTATTCCTTTGTACAATAAAACATAATGATTTATGGTGTTTGTCAGCGGGTCCGTCAAGTACCCCCTCTATCCTCATATTTCCCGCCTGCCACGACTTGGATCTTAAAGAAATGAAATAGGGAGGAAGTGGTTGTTACAGGAGGAAGTACCCGCGGGAAGTACCACGCTGCAATAAACTTACTTTTAGTGCTTTTATTCAGTGGTTTGCTGTTAGCAGGAAACTCCCCTCTTGTGGGAGATCACAGTCTAAAGGGTTAATCTCGGGGTCTCCAGCCTCCTGGCCAGCCCTTGGACTAGTCTAGTCTAGTGTTACAGCCCATGGAAGCCGCGCCACCTTTGTCTAGTTACCCTATTAGCGGCTTGTTACGGCTGCGTTTAGTCCTATCATTGCTGCTAATGAGCCAATTAGCGGCTTGTTACAGCAGCCACCTAGGGCTTTCTCCAGCAGAGCTGGCATGCAGTCTCCTCAGCTCTCTCCTGGTCTCCTGGTCCTCCACATCTCACTCCTCTGCGGGGGCAGGTCCTAGTGTTCCCCTGGGCTCTTCTGGGGTCTGGGTAGGAGTCCTCCCCCTCTCGTCCCCTCTTTGACTCACCGTAGCCTTCCCACGACGAGGCTGGATAAGAACCCTAAGAATTATTGCAGCAAAACCAGGGAAGATCAAATTTGACATCTTGATTTTCTGGTTTTGTGCTATAAATCTCACATCCCCTGGCTGCTTGATCAAGCACACAAAGTGGAGAGGCTTCCTACTAACATGGTTTAGTTACTGGTATGTTCATTCATATTGTGTACAAGATATATACTGGGCACACCTACACGTGAAATTAATGTGGCTGAATAAACTCCCACAGAGTTCACACCAAAATCTATTGCTCCTGGGTGCCACATTTACATATGCACCCAAGACTGCAGCACATTGAGCTGGCAGGGGCACAGATATGACTAGCAGAGGTCTGGGGGGTCAGCTTGACAGCTCAGAGCTGCTCCTACCCGGCTCTATGTGCTGCAGAGGGGCTCGCTGGGGCATGAGGGTGCTACAGTGCAGGGCTGCTCAGCAGGCAGCTCCTGAACTGTAGCACCCTCATGCCTTAGCCAGCCATGGCCACCATATACACATATGTTGCAGTGGAGTAAATAACTGCTGCAGGACAGTACTTGTGTCTGGTAGTACTATTCTATGGCAGAGTTAATTTGTTTACTCCAGCCCAATAGCTCTGCACACGTAGACAGTGACACTTTACTGCAGGGCTAATTAGGCAACTCCTCAGTAACCATTTTATGTAGATGCCCCCATTTTAGATGTAATTTTACATCAGTTAAAAGTATAAAGGATTCCAGTAGCTGCACTTAATATCAGTAAATTTGACAAATGGTATTAACCTCTTCTTTTTACCCAACTGGCCAAAATTCAATTCCAAAACGCAATTTAAAAAATTGTTTACCACTGAGAGATTCCTCCTCAAACCTTTCATAAAAGTTTCTCTAAAGAGAGATGAAGGTGAAACAGATCATATAGAAACTTTTCTTCCATTCCTCTGTTAGCAAGTATACTCTTCTAGGAATTAACTTTCAAGATATATTACTTCTTTCTATTATGTTTTTGAATTTCTCTGATTTGAAATGATAATGTGCTTTAGGCTGCTCCAATTGTTGCTATAGTAAAGTGGTGCAAGCCTATCAAACTCCGTTGGATAAATGGATTACAGCACTGGGAACCACTTGCAACTGTAGAACATTATTAACTATACAGAAATTTATCAATTACGGTAAAATGATTCAATGATTAAAGGACTAGAACATTTGATCAAGTTTATTTGTACAATTAGAAGAATCATTTCTACATATGAGATAGTTAGTTATACTTAAGACAAATTAAATGTGTAATAGGAGGATTGTGTGATCATTATCTGTATTTCCTGCTGTGCTCTTTGTTCTTATTGTATTAGGCTTACCTTTCAGAGCTTGAGTTGAGTCCCAGGCTTGAGATCCTGCTGTTTTGATTGGTGGAGCCCATCCACCAATCAGGAGGCAGCAAGAGAAATAACATCATGCCCCTTTCCTGAGGAGAGGGGGAGAAGAGCTTGTCGGACCTGATTGAAGACTGCAAACTGTCAGGTCCAAAAGACTTCAGGGGCAGAGCCCTGGAACGTATAAAAGGAGCTGCGTGCCCAGCATGAGGGGACATGCATCTGGGACAGAGAAGAGAGAAGAGCAGGGCTTAGAAGAGCTAAGGAGAGCTATTCAGCAGGGCGAAGCAGTAGCCTAGGAAAAGCCCCTGAAGACTTCAATCAGTGGGAATCGGGGGAAGGCTCCAGTGGTTAGGTTCTTGGTGTGCAGTATGGTACACGGTGTCCAGACCCTGGGAGCTGCATGAGGTGGCTTGGGTCTGCAACCTCTGGCGTGCGGCCAGAGACACGGTGGACAGGCCGCTGCATGAGCAGGATCTTTGGAGCCCCTGGGGTGGCTCAGGTCCTCAACCCCCAGAATGAGGCTGGGAGCTTGGTGCAGAAAGCCCTGCATGGAGGGTGAAAGACCCTGGCAGCCGCTTGAGATGGCTCAGGTCTACAGCTGCTGACACAGGACAGCAGCTCAGTGCAGATGACACAGCCCAGAGGATCTGGGAACAGACCAAGCCCCAGTGCTGCACAAGGCTGTCCAGGCCTCCAACCCCTAGCATAAAATGAAGCATCCACTTCAGAAGGAAAACCCGGCAGGGACAGAGCTTGACCTGGAGAACAAGAGGCAACCCTCTGGGGCTGTGGAGTAGTAAGTTACCCTGGAGAGAGGGTAACCCACAGGGGAGCCCTCCCACCCCAACTGGATGTGGTAGAACTGTATGTGTACACACACACACACACACACACACACACACACACACACATATTATAGGGTTTATTGTTTTGTAAACCTGTACATAGATTATATATATATGTCCTTACCCTTTAATGGTTTTGCTGTGATAATAAATCTGTATATAGTTAAGTAATTGATTGACTGGACCTGACTCTATAGGGGACAGAGGTGGTCACTGGGCTGTTGTGTTTCTCCACAGCAAACTGCCCTGCCAATAATTCCCTCAGTTGGAGAGGGAAGTACAAACTTGTGTACACCTCGGCTATATTATATTAATACCTCATAATATTGCCTGGGAATTTCTTTCTTTAGATTTCTACAGCTCACTGGGTGCATCTACATGTGCACTTTACTGCAGTTAACTAATTAGCTCGCCAGTAAAGTGTCACTGTCTACACATGCACCAGTATTAGGGCACAGTTAGGGTTACCATAGCTCCAGGATCAAAAAAGAAGACACCTATATTGGGGAGGAGGTGGGAAGCAGGGTGAGGAGAGGGAGCCAGCAGGGGAGAGGGGGAGGGGTGTATGGTTGACCAGTGATATGCCTATGCCATGCCTATGCCCCTTACTCCTAAGCCCCTGCCACCCAGACCTGCTGATACCCCTCACTCCCGACTGGCAGCCCCTGCCCCCCAGCTCTGCCAGTGCCCCTTACTCCTAACCCAGAGTCCCCTGTCCCCCCAGTCCTGCTGCCCACACAGCTGCAGTGCACATGCACACACACAAACCACACACTCACTTACTTGCAGTGGCACATGTGCAGCAGAGCATGTGACCCCCGACATCCAAACACCTTGCCTACTGCTCCTAGCCCCAAGCATGCAAGCTTCTTGTGCCTGGGAAAAGCCAGAGGCAAAGCAAAAACCCAGACATTTGGTCGTATTTAAAAAATCCACCTAGACACAAGGACAGGGGGCCAAAAAAGAGGACATGTCTGGGAAAACCCGGACTTATGGTAACCCTATGCGCAGTAAACTGATTAACTCCACCAGTCAGAGACAGTACTATCTTACGGAACAGTTACTTTGCAAAAATACATATGTAGTCAGTGACTGGGGCTGTCTGAAGCACAATGGTGCTAAAGTGAGGGGACTGCCTGCTGAACAGTTCTGCATTCTAACATTCTAACATGAAAGGAAAGAAAGGGAGGAGAATGGATCTGGCTAACTACAGGCCCATTAGCCTGACTTCTATCCTGGGGAAGATCTTAGAAAAGTTTATTAAGGAGGCCATCCTTGAGGGACTGGCCCAGGCTAACATTCTAAGGGATAGCCAGCACGGGTTTGTTGCGGGTAGGTCTTGTTTGACCAATCTCATTTCCTTCTATGACCAGGTGACCTATCACCTGGACAAGGGAGAAGAGATTGATGTCATATATCTTGACTTCAAAAAAGCTTTTGATCTGGTATCCCATGATCACCTCTTGGCCAAACTGCCCAGTTGTGGCCTTGGCTCCACCACGATCCGCTGGCTGGGAAATTGGCTCCGTGGTTGGACCCAGAGGGTTGTGATTGATGGCAGTCACTCATTGTGGTGCCCTGTGACCAGTGGGGTCCCTCAAGGCTCTGTCCTGGGACCCATACTGTTCAACATCTTCATTAACGATGTGGACATTGGAGTCAGGAGTGGACTGACCAAGTTCGCCGATGACACCAAACTTTGGGGCAAAGCATCCACGCCAGAAGATAGGCGGGTGATCCAGGCTGACCTGGACAAGCTCAGCAAATGGGCAGACGAGAACCTCATGGTGTTTAACACGGAAAAATGCAAGGTTCTCCACCTTGGGAGGAAAAACCTGCAGCATCCTTATAGGCTCGGCAGTGCTACGTTGGTTAGCACTACAGAAGAAAGAGACTTGGGGGTCATCATTGACCACAAGATGAACATGAGCCTGCAATGCAATGCTGCGGCTAGTAAAGCGACCAAAATGCTGGCTTGCATCCATAGATGCTTCTCGAGCAAATCCCGGGACGGCATTCTCCCCTTGTACTCGGCCTTGGTGAGGCCGCAGCTGGAATACTGCGTCCAGTTTTGGGCTCCACAATTCAAAAAGGATGTGGAGAAGCTTGAGAGAGTCCAGAGGAGAGCCACGCGCATGATCAGAGGTCAGGAAAACAGATCTTACGATGACAGGCTGAGAGCCACGGGACTCTTTAGCCTGGAAAAGCGCAGGCTCAGGGGTGATCTGATGGCCACCTATAAGTTTATCGGGGTGAACACCAGGATCTGGGGGAACGTCTGTTCACCAGAGCGCCCCAAGGGATGACGAGGTCGAACGGTCACAAACTCCTGCAAGACCGTTTCAGGCTGGACATAAGGAAGAATTTCTTTACTGTCCGAGCCCCCAAGGTCTGGAACAGTCTGCCAGCGGAGGTGGTTCAAGCGCCTGCATTGAGCACCTTCAAGAGTAAATTGGATGCTTATCTTGCTGGGATCCTATGACCCCAGCTGACTTCCTGCCCTTTGGGCAGGGGGCTGGACTCGATGATCTCCCGAGGTCCCTTCCAGCCCTAATGTCTATGAAATCTATTCTTATGCCCCAGCCAGCCCCTCCACTACCTGAAGACCAGCCTGCTGCCAGCCTGGGGCTTCTCCACCTTGGCTCAAACTGCTGCTGTTCTGGACATATGTGCAGATGCTGCACCCGGGAACAGTTAACTCTGGAACAAACTGCTCTGCAGTGTATCACGTCACGTTAATTGCACATGTAGAAGTACCCACTCTGTTTCTGAGTGCCTAATAAAACCATTTTACTTCCTAGTTCTGATACATTTTCAGTAGCACTTGACAGCCCTCTGTCAAGGTGTGAATAGGTCTTTTGGTGCATTCTGATGAGAATCCCAAAGCCCTTCTGATACCCACCCCAGTAACATCCCTAAAAGGGGCCTGTGGTCTCTGTCATGGAGATTACTTCTCAACATGGGAAAGCGAAGTCTCAATTTACTAATAACTGCATTACTTACAGAGGGAAGAGAACCCAGGAAGTTGTGCTGACAGGAAATTGGACCAAAGCAATAGAGAAACAAGGCAACAGTATTACATAGTTTGTATTTGTTTTGTTTTGTTTATTTTTTTAGGGTTTTTTTATAAACCCAAATGGAACGAATGAAATTACAGGTTCTGCTAGATGGTGTCAATTTGAATTATGCCAGGATCAGGGCTAATTTTAAGGATGAGCAAACCAGGTAGTTTTCTTGGGCCACTAGCTGAGATGAATTCAATTAGGCTGCATTTGTGCAAGCTATCCATTGAGACAATGGAAGAAGAAAGACGCCACATCAGGGCCTGTGCCCCTATGAGTGGCCCGCATGGGGCATGTCCACACATGCAAGCACATGTGCTTGTAGCAGCTCAGATAGAAGTGGTACAAATTTGAGCCAGGGCTTTTTGCCTCAGTGCATGTGCTCGGACATGCACTTTGTTGCCGCTTGGGGGAAAATAACCCTGCCTGGCTCCTCCCGGATCAGCAGCCAGGGGGCACTAGAGCCCCAGGGCTAGCACCTGTGCTGTTCCCAGCAGTATAAAAAGCTGCCCTGGCAAGTAGCTCAGGAGCTTCTGGGGCCCAGCCAATTGGTACCTGGGGATATTACCCCTCGTGCCAGCTGGACTGCTGAAGCAGCCCTGAGAGTTCCTTGCAGTCTGGCAGTGGGGGCTGCTGCCTGGCTCTGACCTGCTGTGCACTTGCCAGACCTGAATGGGACCTGCACAGCCAGTAGAGGCATCTGTCCTTCTGACCCAGCTGCCAGTGGGCTGTGGCTGCAGAGTTGGCCTCTGTGCAACACTACTGCCGCATGTGCCCCTTGCCTGGGCATCTGGGCAGCTATCATCCAGAAGATGTTCTGGGTGTGGTGGCCTGCTTTGAACTGTCAAAGCATATCTTCCTGGCCTCATTTGGCCAGGAGGTCAACCATGGCCAGCCGGGTCCAAGTTGTCAGCTATGAGCAGGCAGGGTCCTGCCACTGGCCTCCCTAGCAGGAATTCTGGCGTTCCCTATTAGAAAACTGAAAAACCCCTGATAAAAAAAAAATCCCAAAGTAACTCTATAAAATACCCCAAAATCCATGTGCCTCCACAAGTAAAACAAAAGACCACTATAAAGAAAGAAAGTAAAGTGAGACAGAGACAGTGATGAGTTGACAATGTTTTATTGATATATCTAGTGTTAAAGCAAGTCTCTTATCATAATAATAAAGTGAACTCTAAATACATTTCATGAATTCATGAATACATGAATATATATTTTTCTGCCCTCCCACAGGGGCTATGGCCCCCACATAGGATCTACAGCCCCCAAATAGGGGATTCGGCCCCCACATGAGGGCTACAGCCCCCACACAGGTTATACAGCCACCCAACAGGGGATGCGGCCCCCACACAAGGGCTATGGCCCCCCCAACAGGTGTTATGGCCCCCCAACAGGAGATTTGGTCCCCACATAGGGGCTACGGCCCTTCAACAAGGTTTATGGCCCCCCAACAGGGGCCAAATGACCCCTCCACAGGGCTACCATCCCCCTGCAAGACCCACATGCCCCACCCCAGGCCCTGATTGCTGCCCCACTTGGCCCTATCCCCTGCCAGCTGCTACAGCCCCCTGAATGGCTATGCCCCCAGCCCCACACCCCCCACACCCCCAGACCCTGCAATGGCTGCCTCACCTAACCCTACCCCCCACTTGTACTCTCAGGCCCCTATGGTTGCCCCCACAACCCCAGGCACCTTCGCTTTATAGAAGAAAAAAGGGGAAAAAAAAGAAATAAGAAGCCTGTATTTACCCTGGAAGCAGGGGTGGTGGGGCTCCAGGTCCTCCTGGCAGAGCCTCCCGGGGCAGCACAGGGCAGTGGGGGACAGGAGGGCCCAGGTTGGGGGCACTGGGACTGTCCCTCTGCCCTGCGCTGTGCAGATGGGCCCCAGTGACACAGACAGCAGCCAGACTGCCGGTAAGTGCCAGGGGTTTTGGTTTTTTTTAAACTATGAGGATGCTGTGGGGGGCAGGGATCGGGGGGGCTTGGGGGATGGGGGGGATGGGGCCAGGCTGGGCAGGGTTTGGGGGGCTTGGGGGGCTGGCGGGGGGAGGGCCAGGCAGGGAAGTGATGGGGAGGCAGGTGGGGGGAGGAGCTGGGCAGGGAAGTGATCAGGGGGGCAGGGGGGCTGGCAGAGGGCGGGGCTGGGAAGGGAAGTGATTGGGGCAGGGTTGTGGAAGGCAGGGGGAGGGGCCAGGCAGGGAAGCGATCGGGGGGTCAGGGGAAGGCAGAGGGGGGGCTGGGCAGGGAAGTGATGGGGGGCAGGTGGGGGAATGGGGCAGGCAGGGAAGTGATTGGGGGGTGGGGGGGCTGGCAGGGGATGGGGATGGGCAGGGAAGTGATTGGGGGTCGGGGGAGAAGACAGGGGGAGGGGCTGGGCAGGGAAGTAATCAGGGGGGTCGGGGGTGAAGCTGGGGGGGTGGGGCCAGGAAGGGAAGTGATCAGGGGCAAGCAGGGGGAGCGGTGAGGCAGGGAAGTGATGGAGGGGTCAGGGGGGTGGCAGGGGACGGGGCTGATCAGGGAAGTGATCGGGGGTTGGGGGGCTGGGAGGGGGAGGGGCCAGGCAGGGAAGTGAATGGGGGGTTGAGGGGGCAGGCGGGGGGTGAGGCTGAGCAGAGCAGGGCTGGGGGGCTGGGGGAGTGGCTGGGACCACAGGGATCCCCCCATGGTCTCATCTCCCCTCCTCCAGCCTCCCTGACCCTTTACTTACCGGCACTGGAGTCCTGGTGCTGAACATGCGGCCTGCTCTGCACGGGCAGGCCGCGTGTTCAGCACCAGGGTGAGGGGCCAGCCACAGAGATACTCTGGCAGCCAGAGCATCTCTGTGGAGGACCCAGCCTCCGGTTGTCTCAGGGTATGGTTTGGGACCGTGCCTTGCCTGATTTTTAAACTTTGGTTTTTTTAGACCCCTGGATATCCAGGGGTCTACTTTTCTCCCTGCACTGCAAGTTTGCAGCGTGGGGAACACTTTTTCATTCCCGCACCTGCTTCTTGCCCCATCTCATAGGAGTTTGAGACAGGGCAAGAGGCATGTGCATGCTCGTCTGGACATTTGAGTCTGCCCCATTTGAGTCTGATGTCAGTTCTGCCCCTGGAATAAAAATTTCTTCCAACAGTGGGTATTCAAACCTGAGCTTCTGAAGAAGTCTTTGACTCTCCCCATTCTGTCTCATAACCCAGGGCAACCCCTCAGCGATTGCATTCTGACCCAGCGTGTTGCCCGTATTTCTCTGCAGGGTTTGGAAACATGAAAAATAAAGGAGGAGTAGCCTGCAAGTGTCTCTCTGCAATCCACTCCCAAGGGTGGCTTCACAGATGTACATGAGAAAATTCTCTCTTTCCATAACTCTCTCTTTAGTCCCAAAGAGGAATTTTGGAACATTTCAGCCATGATTTATCATTTGTTTTCCATCTTCCTTTGTTTATAATGCAGGATCCATTACTTGTGGAAGCTGGGTAACATCTTGGCCTCTTTTAGTTAGTGAAATACAAAAAAACATATCATCAAAATACATTTTTCAGGTCATTAAATCTATTTTCCAAAACTCTGCTAACTCAAAAGTCACTTAATGGAATCTTGCTGAACTAATATATTTCTGGATAAGAATAAGCATGAAATGTTTCTTCCAAATATGATTTTTTCCATTAAATTATAAGTGCCTAAACATAGAAAGGTAACACTGGGCCCATCTACACAAGCTGTCCTCTGTGGAGTTGTTACTACACAGTCATTTAGTACTTGCACAATCAAGTACTAAATGACTGTGCAGTAACCAGCATTACTGCACAGTAGCATCCTGGCACAGTTGCCTAGTGATACTTACTGCATAGTAGCTCATTACTACTGCACAGCATCTTGTTACTACTGCGCAATAGTGCTGCATCACGGTTCATGCCCAGTGACATTACTGTGCAGTCGTAACGAGCTACTACACAGTAAGTGTCTTGTGTAGATGCAGCCCCTATGAAAGGACTTCCTCAGCCATACTGTAACCTTACTTTTCAGAGCATAATAAATATTTAGTTATCACATGTTGAAATAAATGGAAGTTGCAACTTTCCTGACATCCTGACCTCACTGAAGTTATTGAAAGTGCTGCCATTGACATCAGTGGGATTTTACTTTTAGAGTATACAATAATGCATTCTGTAACTAATGCAATGAAGGTCTGCCCCATTTCAACATCCACTACAGCCCTAATTGTCTCTCCAGAAACAGCAGAGTCCCACTGGTTTTGGGGAGGTCATATAAAAGGGCTTTAATAGACCTGCAAGGAGAAGGGCAAGTAGCAAAAGCTTTATATACCATCCTCTGTTAAGAATTTAGAGACATTTGTCTGTAAGTTTCCTTTTCCTTTGTACCCTTGAGCTTCGCAGAGCAGAGGGTAGCATAGTTGTTTCACTCTGAATAGTAAAAGTTCAATCCTTCCAATATTAGAATTAAAGCTTCCTATTGTCCTAATTTTAAAAAAGCCCCTTAACAAAATGTTAAGTAAAATAGAGCATTCTATAAAAGATGGTCCCAAATATTATAGTATCTCCATTCAAATGATTTCGGACAATTATTTCAGAATATTTCATAGATTTCATAGACATTAGGCTGGAAGGGACCTCGGGAGATCATCGAGTCCAGCCCCCTGCCCAAAGGGCAGGAAGTCAGCTGGGGTCATAGGATCCCAGCAAGATAAGTATCCAATTTACTCTTGAAGGTGTTCAATGTAGCTGCTTGAACCACCTTCGCTGGCAGACTGTTCCAGACCTTGGGGGCTTGGACAGTAAAGAAATTCTTCCTTATGTCCAGCCTGAAACAGTCTTGCAGGAGTTTGTGACCGTTCGACCTTGTCATCCTTTGGGGCGCTCTGGTGAACAGACGTTCCCCCAGATCCTGGTGGTCACCCCTGATAAACTTATAGGTGGCCATTAGATCACCCTGAGCCTACGCTTTTCCAGGCTAAAGAGTCCCATGGCTCTCAGCCTGTCATTGTAAGATCTGTTTTCCTGACCTCTGATCATGCGTGTGGCTCTCCTCTGGACTCTCTCAAGCTTCTCCACATCCTTTTTGAATTGTGGAGCCCAAAACTGGACGCAGTACTCCAGCTGTGGCCTCACCAAGGCCGAATACAAGGGGAGAATGCCGTCCCGGGATTTGCTTGAGAAGCATCTATGGATGCAAGCCAGCATTTTGGTCGCTTTACTAGCCGCAGCATCGCATTGTGGTGTAAGGGTATGTAGATATCCATAGTAGTGGGGTAATGACCTTAAGCATATTTTCAGAGTAGAACTTGCTGCTTATGAAATCTATTGATATTAGTTTCTATAATTTCAGTTCTATAATTCCTCATATGAAAATGTTTGGGCAAAACACAATGTTCTATTTAAAGTATTTTTGTTAATAGCATTAAAGCATGTAGGTAGGATATAGGACTTCTCCTATAAAAGTATACACATGATTAATAAAAGATCTAGAACTCAGGGGATTATTCTGCCTGCTACTTAAAGAAGCCCGAGGAGAATCTCTATCACAGACCAACAGAGACACTATAAATAACCCATGGATCTCAATGTCCTGAAGTGAAAACATTAGCATAACTACAGTTAAAATGTTATACTGTGTTCTGTTAAGTATGGTTACAGGCAAATATTATCTGAAAGAAACTTACTGTTTTATGTTGTCTAAGTCAGGAAGTAACCATTTAATAATAGCTAGGAGGATGACTGACATTGCTTCAAAGCGCTCTCATGACTAATGACAGCCAGCACTGAACAGGAAGAAAGAATGAGGCAAAATTACAATTCCCAAGAAAATTCTTTTACTCAATAACGTGGAGTGAGGAATTTATACCTGTTGAAAAGTCAGACAAATAGTGCAGTAAACTGAAGCAAGTGATTTATCCACAAACTTGTTGACTATCAGAAATACAAGCGTCTTCACCATTGCACCTTAACAGAGTGCCTCTGTTAAATGAACAGTTAGGACTGAGGAAGTGGATGATTGGTTGTCCCACCCGGCCCCTCTAAATGAACCTCCCAATAGAGGTGCAGATTCATGTGTGAATATTTGGCCAGCAAGAACTGGACTGAACCCCCAGATAAGCAGCTTGTCCTGTATACACAATTAAACAGCCATCAGCTAATAATGACTATTAGTCACTAATGGCCATGGGTGGATCGAGGAATCTGAAAAGGGAGGTGTGGGAGATCACCGAGGCAGCAGGGGTGGTTACAGCCTGCCCTTCTCCTTCCTCCTGGAGCACTGCCTGCAGCAGGGCAGCAGCTGCCCGTGACATTTTTGTCCCAGAAGAAGTTAAGATTCCCTCACCCTGCTCTTGACACACACACCCCTCCAACACTTAGTGGTACCATACCTCCCATTCCCCCTACCTTCCAAGCACTCCTACTCCTTGCTCAGTCACCCCATGTGTCTCTTGCTGGCTGTAAGCAGGCACTAGATGGGGGGACTGCCTCGTGCCACTGTCCCACATGGAGCCTGACACCCCGTATAGCTGCTTCTCACAGCTGGAGCCCTCAGGCTATGAGCAGAAACATTGTGGACTGCTTCTGCCACTGCTGGAGCCCATCACCCCATGCAACCACTCCTGCAACCCTTAGCTCAAGCAGAGCGGGAGTGGTCCTGGGGCTTCTCCTGTCTGTAGGTCAGCTGGGGACAGCAATTGCAGCAGCCGGGTCTCCTCTTCCTCACCTGCTCCCTACTTGGTCCCGTTGAGCATCCATGCCAGCCCAGGGTCCTAGCCATGTCTCAGATTTTGCAGGGGCCCAGGCATTGAGGCCATAGAGAACTGGAGCTGCTGGCAGGTGAGGTGTGTTGTGTCTTATTGTGTTTTCCTTGTACTGTCCCTTTAAGGCCAAAGCCCTTATTTTCAGCACTGCAGGGTTCAGTTTGCCTTGCCGCTGTTTTGCAGCACTGTTGGCTCCCCTTTCTCTGCCTGGAAGAGCCAGAGGTATACTTTTCCCAGAACCTGACAAAGGGACTTTGATCCTGAAAGCTTGCGGAAAAGGACAATTTTCTTGTGATTTCCCAGTTGGTCTAATAAAAGGTATTATTCTGGAATCAAGAGTTTTAGTTTTTTGCATGGAAGAGCCAGAAGAATTCTTGGTTTAACTCACTCCACAGGACTGGACTGGGTCAAGTCAGAGGCAGAGCAAGTATAAGTTCTGCATACATAGACTGAGGGCAATTGTTAAGATCCACCCTGGATACAATTCCGGAGAATTATAATAATAAATAACTGGTAGTTCAACACAAGAGTGTCCAGGGTGTTGTTGCTGAACTCACAGCATATCAAGGTACACAGTGGAAGTAGGATGCAACCATGTCACTTCACCCCTGCTAATGACTTAGGCCAAATTTGAATAGCTGAAAGGCTCCATCATACTGAGCCATGCAGTCATCCCAGTTTCTTTTCTTGCTAGACTAGCAGAGCGTAATTCCACAGTAGATCAAGTCAAGGTTAAAGGAATCCAGCCTTGTACTACCAAAATAGTAGTCATTCAAAACTTGGAATGCAGAAGACATTTGATTCTAACAGATTCAATATCTATCATTTTTAAACTGTTAAGAGGTTTCTATATCTGTATAGATGTAGATGCCTAATCTTGTATATCTATCTGCCTTATCTTGAAGTTTTTTACAAACAAGTTGGACAAATGTTGTTCCAGAACATTCGCGGTATGTGTGAATCTGCCCCAGAATAGGGGGACTGACTAGATAATAACCTCTTGAGGTCCTTTCTAAGCACTATATTTATTTGATTATATTTCATTTGTTATAAGAACAGCCAAGGTCCCAACATTAAATGAAATCTTGTATTTCATCTTGGAGCAATTAAGTAATTCAGGCTCTGACTTATCCATTCACAGTATATTATTTCTTTAAGCCTGTTTTCTCACCGTTATTAGTATAAGAATGTTTAATGCATAATTTATAAGTTCTCTTGCACACATGTACTGAATATACATTAGTCTGCACTGTAAACAAAATTACAGAGGCAGCCACATCAGTTTTGGACAAACTGTTTGCATCACTATTGAGGAAAGAAAATAAAGTCACGAGATGGTTGGCACTAAGTGTAACTTAATATGTTTACTGTCTCATAGTATAAAATACCTGTTGTATGTAATTTATTGCCTTCACAGTTATTCCCAGTGGTCTTAGTAAGTAAGAATAGAGTAGTGGCTGTTAATAGAGAAGTCAGATTCAGGGCAAAGGATTTGGCAATGACTCAAGAGTATTTTTCCTGGGCTGTGAGATGGTGCATGGGAAATGAATGGCCTGGTTGTACAGTATCAGCTTAAACAAAAATTATTTCTTTTGCTTTAGCCCCAGCAAACACTCGCTTTAAATGTGTATCAAGATTATTTTTAAGATTTGAGAATTAAAAAAGAAAGAGCTATTTAATTAAATTTAGTTTTTGCCATCCATATACAGACATGTGTACATCTTATATACTTTGC
Organism: Crocodylus siamensis; assembly: GCF_052110815.1. Lineage (NCBI taxonomy): Eukaryota > Metazoa > Chordata > Crocodylia > Crocodylidae > Crocodylus > Crocodylus siamensis. Next base: position 109,980,115 of record NC_143396.1, on the reverse strand, counting down.
TCTCTCTACCAATTAAGTGCTTAGAAACAAATAAACTCAGTTTGTTTTAATCAGATGGAAGAACCAGAACAAAAACTCTAAGGACCCAGCAATCCCTTTCCACACACAAAACCACATGGAAGGGGAAAAGCTTGTCATAAATGCTACAGTTTTAACTGGTAAAAAGCCTTAGGATTCAGAGGATTGTGTGGGCATGCACCAAGAGAGATACAGCTTTATTCATGCAGATACTCCAAAAATTATGCAAACAGAAATCAGCAGGTATGAGTCAGAGGTATTGAGTCAACCTCTACATGCTGCTTTCCTGACTCAGTCATCATCAACTCCTTTGTCCTATTGCTCCCATTACTTGCTCCTTAGGCAATTCTGCAAGTTTGCCCTGGGAAGGTGCCACCTAGTCCTGTCTCTTCCACATTTGTCAGACACTGCAGAGCCTCTCTTGTATTTGGTATGCACTGAGAGTCAAATATCCCAATAGGAGGCAGGACTAAGGTCTTCTTAGTCTCTATTTTCTGCTGTTTGAGACAGTTTCAAGCCATCCTTTTCAGTCAGGCTAATGATCTGGCTTTAAACTCCTTGGGGGCATCTATACAAGATGCTTGACTGTGCAGTAGCAGAGTTTACTATGCAGTTAGTATGTACATCTACACATCCACATGCTTACTGAGCAGTAAACCTTGCTAATCATGAGTAAATTTGCTACCTGCAAATGAAAGTAGCAAATTAACTTGCAAGTACTTACTGTGGAGGAGCACTCATGTAGACACCTGACTGGGAGCAAGTCTGCTCCCAGGCAGCCAGCCACTGGGGATGGGAGATTGCTCTCTGACCCTAGGAGCTGCCTGCTGCCAAGGTGGGCTTCACCCCTGGGGCCCAGGAAGGGACTATGTCTTCCAGCCCTGGCATCAGGGAGCTCCAAGCACCCTGCTCTGAGATTGCCAGTGGGGCCAGTACTGGGAGATCCAGCCTGTTCCCCAATCCACTCCGTGATTATGGAGCTGGGCAGGGAACAGGCTCCCCAGCCCCTGCCCCACAAACACGGTGTGGAAGCTAGAAATTGTCCCAGTCAGGGGCACTTCCCAGTCCTGTGGTCTGATTGAGTGATCGAGGCATGAAACTTGGAAAGAGATGCAGGGGAGGGGCAGGTCCCAGCCTCCTGCTCTAATCTGACAGTGGGGCATCTACCAACGAGCTAGCTGTTCCACTGGCAGATTAAGGCAGAGGGCTAGGACCTGCTCCTCCCCTGCAGTTCTTTCCAAGCCCCCTTTCCTCCAGGGAGCCAGGGCCTGGAGCTCACTGCTGCCAGGGCAGGAGATATTGTCCCCATCCTGGCAGCCCCCCAGGGGCAGGAAGCAATGTCCCAGCCCTGGCCAGGAGACAGCTATCTCCTGGCCCGGTGCTCTCCAGCAGCCCCTGGGCTAGCAACCAAAGGGAGCTGGGAGCTCCCCCTGGCAGTGGCGGGGACCCATTGCAAGGCCTGAGGAAGCAGGAGCAGTTTGCTACCATTAGCAGCAAATCTGTTCCTGCTTCCTGCATGTGTGGACACTTGCCAAGCAGTGTTTACTCGCAAATAATTTACTCATGAATAAACTTCTCCCAGATCTAATGCACATGTAGACACACTCCTTGTGAACTTAGGGTTTTCTCTTCACATTCTCAGCACTGGGTGGACTACAGTAATTATTTATGCTTTTAAAACACTCTGGGAATGTAAAGCATTGTACAAGTGTTAAGTATGTTTATAGGCTTTGACTTGGCTATTTCCAAGTGAATATTTGTACATGTTAAAATGTCTACAACTAAGGTACTTTAAGAGGCATCATCTGCAATGTCTAGTCCAGTTGCAGAATAGTGTGAGAAATGCTCAGGACTAAGTATGTACTTTGTTTCCAGGTCAGCCATTACTGGCATTACTGTCAGCACACTCTCAGCCTGTTAGAACTGTGTCTTCCAAATAAACCTCTCTAGCTTTCAAGTGGTATGGCATAGACAGGAGGAAGGATGCAGGATGAAGACTGGTTACTGTGACTGACAGTGGTGAGTGGGAGTGACATGGGGCCCTGGTAGGAAAGGAGATAAAAGGAAAAAATTATGGTTCCCTGATGAGTTGTCACTGAAATGGACAAAGTAAACAAAATCAGGAATGGAGAGAAAACATGCAAGGAATTTTGTTTAGTTGTTGTTCCTGCTTCCATTTCAGGAGTGGGGCAAAATTTGTTTCAGTAATTCCAAGTTTAACAGAATTCTCTGCTGAGATATTAAAATAACTTCAATCCTATGCTACTTATAAAATGAGCAGTGTACTTCTAAATTGTGGTCAGTTATACAGAAATCAGCTTGATCCAGAAATAAAATGTTAATAGGTTTCAAAAACCTGTTTCCTGTGCCATCCTCCCCCAAAAGAAGGCAGCAGTAGAAAATCTGCTCCTGGTCCCTAAAATGAAATAAAATCTAATGGAACTCAGAAAGTGCCGGATGGTCTTATGGCTACATTAAATAATTACTTTAAGAGTACAGGATTAGAAACTAGGACACCTGAGTCCTGCATCTAATATTGCCATAGATTTCCCTTTTCTCTATATCCACTTTCATATCTATAAAATGAGGATACCTTTAGAGCCCTAAGAAGAGGTCCAAAATGTTAGTATTTCTTGTTTGCATTTTAAAAGGAGAATCTGGTTGCTGCTTCACTATCAAAGATTCAACAGAGAGACCATGGGTGTCTCACCTTCAGAGTCAGAGGTGATATATGAAGGTCAAGCCACATCTATAAGGCCATGCTGATGCTGCTGTCCATGCTGTATGTAGTGCCTAAAGAAACACAGAATTTTAATGTCTACTGCTGTCAAACTCACAACTCTTTGAAACATAACATTCACTTTTCAAATATTTATCTGTAAAATGAGATTTAAAAGCTTCAAACAGCAGCTGATGGATCAAGAAAACTTGTATCTTTTTGATCTATGACTTTGAAATTCACAGGCTCATGATCTATCTTAGACAACACAGGGCATGTCTACATGAGACATTTTACTGTGAAGTAACATAGTTTATTGTGGAGTAAGCAAGTGTATTATTGCCATAGATTTCCCTTTTCTCTATATCCACTTTCATATCTATAAAATGATAATTTTTAGCCAGTAAACCTGGCTAATAGCAAGTAAATTTGCTTCTTGCAAATACAAGTAGCAAATTTACTCACAAGTAGTTACTGTGCAGTAACACTTATAGAAATGCCTGTCTGGGAGCTAATCTGCTCTCAGTCAGCTGGCCATCAGGGGCAGGAGATTATTCCCTACCACTGGAGCTGCCTGCTGCTGAGGCGGGCTCCACCACTGGACCCTGGGCAGGAATTACGTCCCCCTGCCCTAGCATTAGGAATCTCCAAGCCCCCTGCTCCGAGATCACGATCGGGGAGCAGGAGCTGGGAGATAAGAAACCTTATCTCCCAGCTCCCACTTTGCCATCATGATAAGGGAGTGGGGGACTGGGAGATGCTTACGTTCTAGGGCCAACTCCATGGGATTTTCTCAGCCCCGGCTCTATGGTCACAGTGCCAGCACTGGAAGATCCTTAATGGTTGTGGGGCTGGAGCTGGGAGATCCTAAAGGCACCGGCCTGCAACCATGGAACTCAGGCTGGGAGATAAGGCTCTTCCAGTCCTGGCCCCAGGGTCACAGAGCTGGGGTGAGGAGTGGTGGCAGAAAGCCACCTTGTTTCTCCCCAAAATCTCTGCCCTGTGACACTGTGACTAAAATCTCTGAGCTGCAACCATTTGATTAGGATGGGCCCAGCACACAGGGGACCGCACCCTCGGCCTGTCTATTTAGGTAACCTGAGCTGGCTGCATTCCTGAGGGAGGGGGGAAACCTGCTCCCTCTGCCTAGTGACTTGCATCAATTACCTGGGTGAGGGGCATCTACCTGGGGAGCTGGAATCTGCCTGGTAACAGGTGATGTATTTCAAATTGGTTGGCTGACAGCCAACTGGGGCTGACTTCCACTGGACCAGGTGAATGAGGTCACAGGGGCTATATAGGTTGCGGGGGGAGGAGGCTCGCTCTCTTCGGCCATGATGTGAAGAAGCAGCAAAGCAGGGGAGACAGAGAAGCCTTACTATTGGGACCTAGCTCTCTCTCACCCCAAGACTCCAGAAGGGAAACTGGAGAACTCTGGAAGATGCTGGTGAGTAAGCTGGTCAATCGGATTAGATATCTAGCTGGCAGTAACACAGATGCGTGATCAAAAGGCTACCTCAGCCACACTGTTTGCTCTTTAGGATTTCTAGGATATTGCTCAATCCTGTACCCTAGTTTACCCTACCCCTTGTAATCAATAAAGTTCTCCTTTTTGACTGGTGTGGAGACTTATTGAGGGGTGGGTCTAAATTATGCCTAAGAGACCCCTTAAGTCTGTGGACTAAGGGAGACTTTACTTTTTGCCCCCTTGACTTGGGGAAGTGCCCCAAGTGCCTGTACTGGGTCGAGTACCCGTCGGACTATTAGGCCTGTGTTTCCCTGAGGACACAGGGCCGAGTCAGTCCCTTCTCGGGGTGGTGGCGGCGATGTTACCCCCAGACTAGCGAGTGTGCTCTGGGAGAGGGGTCGGCCAAGCATAAGGTGCCCCTAGGGAGGCATTCGGAGCCTGGAAGGTGGTCGAGCGCAGGGAGGTGGGCGGCTCAACGCAGGAGCGCCCCCTACTGGCCCGCCACAAGGAGCTCCCTGCTGGTAAGGGCTGGGGAGTCTGATCTAATCTAATCTCAGATCAAAAGCATGTGTAGACACACCCACAATGAAAATGGTAGCAAATGCCAGAGATGAGAGAGCAACAGCATTATGGCATTCTCCTCCATACATTCCAGGTACACCAAAACCACTCCTGGCCATAGCGGCCCTGAATCTCTGAAGTAGTTAACAATATCCTGGACTGAAGCTTTTAATAGTCTGGAATGAGTGAAAAATGTAGAGGTGGTTATTTTAATCCAGTGGTTCTCAGCCATTTTTGGACTCAAGGCACCCCTCCATAATTTTTGTGAACTATATGGCACCCAATTTCCAAAACTAATTGAAATATTACAGTGCCTATATCCTTGCAGAAGGTGCCCCTAAGTACTTAATATTACTGTGAATCCAGGCAAGAGTGTAACAGGTTATCCTGTTATTAGAGAAGCTGGAGAAGGAGAGAGATTCAGAGCCAGGAAGGGCAGTAGGGGGTAACAGTCCAGGTGGACTGGGACTGAGACTAATAAGGTCAGGCAGCTAATGAAGCATTTTAGCTGCACTTAGCCACTGGCTGCAGAAGACCAGGTCACATGACCAGAAGAAAATTGGGCTTGGGGGATATAAACCTAGTCTCTGACCATGCAGGGACAGCCCTTGCCTGCAGCAGGGAAAGGAGATCTTGGGAGAGAGGGGCTGCTGGAGATGGACACCCATGGGAGCTGGAGAAGGAGACTCCATGGAAGTAGGACCTGTAGGCAGTATTTATCTTGAGGAAGGATACTATTTTGTTATGAAGCAGCTGGCTTGTGTTTTTGTTTTGTTTGTACCGGAAGACCGAGTTGCAGCTATAGGGGCAGAGGAGACTATGAATAGGGGTCCCTGGGTGGCATTCCCCTGCTCCTTGTACCAGGTGCTAGCTTTGAGCTAAAAGGGGTGGTGGTTGGCATTAAGATTGAAAGCCCAGTAAGGGCTAACACCAAAAGAGAGCCAATACCTGAGGGCTGAGTTTTTAAACAGTAGACCAAGGCTGAGAAAAATGCAGTTAGAGAAAAATGGGGCCATAGCTACAACAGCTGAGGCTCCAACAAGTCCAAAGAAGCTTATAGGAGCACTCACTTAAGGGGAGGACAGGCCCCAGGCAAATCAACCAGCAAACTTAGTCCCAGTCCCAGCAACCCTTCCCTCAACAACAAACAGAATAGCATCAAAGGCATGGCAGATGAAAGACTGGAGGTGAGGTGGGGTCAGGGTTAGGGGAAAGCCTGATATCTGGGTAGCAGCAACCCCCCTCCCCACTGGAAGTCCATCAAAGATGTAGATGAAATGAAATTTTTTGTATGTTTTCCAAAGGCAAGAAAATCCATGGTCCTAAAAGCTATACTTATAACAGTGACTGAACTGGAAGCATCAGGGGGAATAGCTGCATTCTCTTATCTTTGCTACTGCCTCTTTTTGTGTACAGTCTTCTTTTTTTGTTTTCAGAAGAAAAAGAAGGTCACTTCAACAACAAAACAGAAAAGCTACAAGCTAAAATTGAATTACTTTTTTTCCCAACAAGGACATTTGATACCATCTGAGAAGCTGTCAGGAAAAGGTTTTCCTTTTAAGAAACTGTACAGAACCATATATACAGAGAAAGAGAGAGAAATTAGACAAAATCAAGGTATACCTGAATAATGAGTTTTAAATATTTTATTATTTTTTCTCTTTATCCTTAATGAAGGTTGAAAAAAATGTTTGGTAGTCTATAACAAATTAAATCAAGCTTCTAGAAACCAAACTCTGAGCCCTAAAGATTGTTTTATGCTTTAGCTCCTGTTTTCCTTCTGTGTCATTCTTTCTTTTAGTTTTTACTATGACATGAGAGGGCCAATGTATAATTATAAAAGCAGTATGTAATAGATGCAAATGCAATCAGAAATGTTATTTTAGTTTGTCATGTCACAGCCATTTTAAATCATATTAATGCATCCACGTGACACCAAATGTTAGCATATTCCTTCTGTTTTGTAGCTATGAATTGTTTTCTCTTTCAGCACTATGTGTGACATTTATTTCAACACTTCTCATGTGTTCCATTTCAATTTTCTGAGTATTTATATATTTTACAAGCATGAGATCTGTAAGTACCCATTAAAGTGTCTCTACTCGATGACTGCATTTAGAGAGAGAGAGAGAGAGCTCTTCAGATTCAGAACTGTGGAAAAAGCTTTACACAAATTACTTTAGTATTTTTTGTAATTTGTCATGGGGAAAAAAATTATTGAAGGCAAATAGGCTGAAGTGTGTGGTGTCTCCAGCTTTTACCTGTACGACACAAGGTATTGAGAACTACTGTGCTGGGACTCGCTAGACCTGGTTTCTGTTCCCAGTTCTGACCTATGGCATGGCCTTTGGCAAGTTACTTTCTTCTCTCTGTGTTTCAGTTTCCCAGCTTGTAAACTACACTGGCCTCAGTTGTAAAGAACTTTATGATCCATGGCTGGAAACACGTGGGTGTCATTATTATTTTCACTTGTGTTGTACTTATCTAGTGTACTGTAAATCTCAAGAATCTGTTCTGGAAAAATCATTGTGATAAAGAACTAGCTGAATTTCTGGTACTTTGCTGTATTTCCTCCCAATTTTCTTTTACTAACAAGATCACTAACTCAGTTTTCCACTTACCTTTTATGCCTTATGGCAGTGGACAGGGAGAGAGTCCCTTGTTTGTATCGGTACACATCCTCTATTACTGAACTTCTTAACAACATCTACTGGTGACATTTAGTGTACATTCCTATGTACCCTTTAAATCATGGGTGACTAGTGCCTCCTGAGTCTGGGGGGGGGGGGCACCAGCAGCTGATCACCAATTGGGGGGGGGGAGGGGCAGCAGCCAACTGGCGGCAAAACCAGAAGTGCCAGTACAAAGCCAGAAGTGCCGCCAGTGCTTCTGTTGGCGCTAGCCAGGGAGTGGGGATACCAATCTCAGGGGAGGACTGGCCAGCACTTCTGTCAGCACCCCTAATCCCTGGCTGGGGAGGGCCAATCTCAGGGGGGCACATACCCACCCCCATGCCCTCCCTATGCATCGCCCATGCCTTAAATGAAAGTAGTTTCTCTGTTCTATTTCTTGCTTCTAGTTGACTTTTATAATCCCCTTTCAAGTGGATTGTATACCTCCTGGCTAGGGACAGACATTACACATAAACCAGTTTTAAGTGATCAGAAACTGGTTTAAACGTGTAACAGAACCATTGTTCAGTTTGAAAATGGCTGAAACCAGTTTGAGATAAACCTGGTTGAATGTAGTATCAAACTTAACTGATTTGGCTCAAACCAGTTTATGCAATGTCTGTCCCATACCCCTTGCTGGTTTAAGTTAAATCAGAGTCCCCCAGCATCCCAGTATGCTCTCTGGGCTGGGAGGGCTCTGTGCTTTACAGCAGAGCTGGCCCCTCCCCTCTGTTCCCTGGCTGGAGCTTGGCATGGACTTGCAAGCACAGCAGGGTCTCCTGGCTTCCCCATGCCTCCCTCTCTCCCCATATCACCACTTGCTGCTTAAGCAGAGATCCCTTCCTCCACTCTGCCATGGCAGAGTGATGTACTAGCTAATGCCGAGAGGTGTCTGTGTGTCCCTCTCCTATTTCACTGGGATAGGCAGACAGAACAGTGACCGTTTAGGGCTTTTGGAGCTAATCAACAGGTCAGCCAGTAAGCTGTTTAAGAAGTTTGAAGTAATGTGGAGAGATGCTATTGTTTTGCTAATGGGGTGATAAAGACTGTAAGACTCTTATCAGCACCCTCCCCTGCCCCCCTGCTGCGTGGCTTGCTCACCTGTCAGTTTGCTTCAGACAGTATGACAAAGCAAGGAGGGAGATTGAAACGCTCTGTATCATCAACAGATGCATGCACTGCACACTTGCCTTGGAGTGCTAGCCCAAGACTGGGGGCTGGCAACACTCCTGCCCCTTGAGCAGCCAGCGGGGAAAAGCCTGGGACTGTGCAGGCAGACCTCCCTAATGAGAGAGTCCTGCTGAAGTCTGGCCACATCCCCCTCAGCTCAGCTCCCTGCAGAAAGGAAGGGAGGGCTACTCTAGTGCCCCTGGCTTCTAGCCAATTCACAAAAGGTATAAAGGTGTGCCATAAGCCCAGTGAGGGGTGCCTTGAGTCCAAAAAGGTTGAGAACCAATGGCTCAGTGTGAGTAATGTTCCTGGTAATCCAAAGCTTCCCAACTGAGAAAACTGAACCCCAGAAACCAAATGCACATTTCCTGCAAGGATGCTATGTTTTGCAAAAAGCTTCCACCTCTTTATCATTTCCCTTCTATGGCCCTCCTACAAACAATATTTGGAAAACGATGAGTTAAAAACTGAGTGATGTGATACTGCTGCGCCTTGAATGTCTAATGAACAATAGAATAATTAACAATTTTGACATTCAAATTAATACTGGCATTTGAGTTAGCACATAGTGAACTGAATAGGGCAGTTCACACCTCTCAGATTTACTGTTTAAACCTTTCTTCAAATCCAGGGAGTTATCTCTGCATGGTTTTTTTGGTTTTGAAGATTTTCTTGTTTTTTAAAAAAAAATTAATAGAAGCTGAACCTCTGAAGAACAGCTGAGAGGTTTCCCCATGTCCTTCCTCACATAGTCCTTTGTTGCCCACAAGAGTTGTGCTCAACATTTTGGGATCTACTGCACTAAGATAAGTAGTCTAACTGGGGGTTTCCTGTAAAGTTTCCTTAGGGGATTGAAGCTCTCCACATTCAGAGTGTTATTCTAAGGAGAGCCACCACACATTTTAAATTCTGCTTCTGAAACCTCCCAAAGGTTCCAGCAGATCCATGTCTCTTCCAGATGGCTGAGGTGGAGAGGGTGATCTTAGGGTAAAATGATACTGCAATATAATACAACACAGCGTGGGCAACTGGTGCTACCTTAGTCACGGGGCCATGTGTCTCCCTAGTGACCAATCAGTGACTGGGGGGCGGGGAGAGGGAGAGGGGACCCACGGCCAATCTCGCCAACTGGTGGGGGCATCCCCCTGCAGCCACTCCCGCTGACCAGGAAGTGGCTACAGCACTCCCACTCCCCGGCTGGTGGTGGCAGTGGAAGCACCAGCACTCCTGCCTGGCCCCCCTGCCCATTGCCTGAGTGGGGAGCACAGCCTTTCAGGAGGTGCACAGTGCTCTCTGGGGGTGGACATGCACCCCCGTGCACCCCCTCTGTCACCACTGTAACATAGTGTTATGAAAGATAAATCACACTAGAGTAGCCTGATTATCTTTCTTCAGTAAGGTTTTTTTTTTTTTTTTAGACAATGGAAATGCAGATCTAACCTATCTTCAGACAAGTATTTGATTAGGTACCACATGGAAAATTATTATTTACGCTAGAGAAGGTGAAAATTAGAACAACAGCTGTTAGGTGAGTAAGGAATTTGCTAAAAGGGAAATAACAGCAAGTTCTACTGAAAGGAGAAATGTGACTTTAGTGGGAAAAGCATTTGGCAGTATAAATTGGCCTGTGCTGAACCTCAGGTTGCCATGGTCAAATTGCTACCGGTAGCTGAGATATACAAAGTAGCATTAAGTTAACTATTTCAATAATACTCTGCAGTCACTTCTATGACAGAGATAATCTAAAAAAATTTAGCAAAACAAAGGCTGAGAGGGGGCATACTTTCTCTCCCAAAATATATTAGGGAGGTACATAACATGGCAAAAGAAGAACTACTTAAAATAAAGTTAATATAGGCAAAAAATCAGTTAAGTATGAATTGGTCATTAACCTCGAAATCTGAAAAAGTGTCGTAACTAGAGCAGGACAATTCTCTCTCAGAGAATGGCAAATTTACTGGAAAATCTATTTTTGGTCATTCACAAACTGTTTAAAAATGTAGGTTTGGTTGAATTGTTTTGGCTTGAAAAAATTTCAGGAATAATTTATAAAACTGGCAGTGGTAACAGATAGGAAATGATTCTATCTCTTTGATCTCTGTCTATGTGAATATTTAAGTACTTCTATAGGGAGGAACAGCTTTAACAAGAGGACTTGGAAGACCCCTACACTAAAGCGTTCTTTTTGGGACACTCCCCCTGGAAGTAAGGAAGATCCTTCTAATTCCTGCTCTGACTCAGAGACTGGATTTGAATTTGACTGTCTCACTTCTCCAGTAACCATCTTAACCAGCTAAAACTTTAACTGAGACAAAGGAGAATGCCCTTCTGGCCTGGTTGTTGGGACACTTGGGGCTTCTATACATGTGCAGGAAGGCTGCTCCAATGTGCTGCAATTACCGCACTCCAGCAGAATCCAGCTTCATGTTTACCAGTGTCCTTGTGCTGAAAAATGGTGGCTGGGCACTGTGAACTAAAGTTCATTTGTTGAGCTTTAGTTCACAGCACCCCACTGCCATTTTTCAGCTCAGGGACACTAATAAACATGATGCTCTGGCCACGTCTAGCTCGAGGACACTAATAAATGTGATGCTCCATGCAGTAATTAAGGCCCACCTTCCAGAAGCACATCTATAAACACCCTTCGGTTCCAATCTCTGCTCCAGCAAACTTCCAATTACATATGCAAAGTGGAAATGCGCCAACAGGTGGGATTGAGAATGTTCCCCTGCCAGCCCAACTTCTCAGTCTACCCTTTATCCTGCTGGTAAGGATACCTTGAAAAACTGAGATACATAGATTTGAATCCGTTCAGGTCCAGGAGGAAATTGGACTCAGTTCTCTGAATCTTTGGTGAAAACTCTAATTATTAAGCTGTTTGAAAAATATTAATGACTTTTATCCACACAGCCTGAAAAGCAGCCCCATGCTAATGTCGCTATACCACTTCCAATTGTGGAGCTGACATGTACAGAATTAGCTTATGGTACTGCCTTGTGCCATGTAGACTCTGGTACACACATTAGTATGTTCACAGATAGTTTGGGATTTTGGCAAAACACGACCTTGCATTGTACAGACATACTCTTCCAGTCCTGTGTTCTACAGTGTGTAGTGCCCTCAGAAAGATGGAATAGCAGAGTAACAGCTAATCCAGCTGAGATCTTAGCTGTGCATAGAATTCAGCCTTGCTTTTTACCTTTAAGTAGGTTTAAAGAGTTTTTCTCATCTATTAGATTAATGGTGAGGACTGCTATGCATGGGATTGTAATATTATATTTGTTGAAAGATAATAAAAGAGGTGACAGCTGAGATTTCCTTTGACCATTCCTCTCCTTTTATCTGGAAGTATTTCTGATCTCAGAGAGAAACCCAAGCAGTTGTCAGCCAAATAGATCTTAACACCATACTTGCTGTTTACATTTAGAAAAACAGACTATTTATATAATCGTAGACCTCACCAAAACAAGCTAGAATCCTGACTTAGATAAAGTAATTAATCAGCATCATCAGTTCTTTCTAGCATTTAAAACAACAGTATTTTCTCCTATTCAATATCATTAATACATTTGAGTTACACTAAGATTACTTCTAAATTACAGAGTGCATCACAAAAAAATCAAGTTACAAGACCACAAAATTAACATATACAAATTGAGGCCTAGCTGCCCTGTAATTTTAGATACAGGAAGGCTCAGAGGGACATATAAATTTACTTTTAATTTTAATATAGTGTTTGGAAAAATGTCCTCCTTCGAAGTTTTAATAGGAACATGGGATCTGTCATGCTGCATCAAACCAGTGATTCATCAAGTCTTGTATTTTCCCTTCTTCACTGACTAATGCAAGATGCAACACGGGAAGGCAAAAAACCCATCATACACTGAGCTGGTTTGGCAATTTGAATAGTCCATTCTACAAAAACTATCCCATTCCTCATGTCACCCCTCTCTAAATTGGTTATGACTTTTCTGTCACTGGACTTTCTGTTCAGTGACAGGAATGACCCGATACACAAGTTTATACATAGAGTTACATTTATGGTCACTAAAGGGTGACTCTTTAGGCAAGCACTCCCATGTTTTTCTTAATCTCATTGTCTTTAATCTGTAATGTTCTCTGCTATCACTCTCATTACTCCTCTAATATATAGTATATTTCTGCTTAAAAACAAGCTAGTCATCAATATTAAAAAAACAACCATGATTTCTAAATCATTATTAAGGACTGCACCCATCAGCTGGCCACTTGATATGAAAAATAACATACAGTACTCATAGATTTATGTGTGTATTCACCAAAGTTCACCAAATTATATGCTTTTGTTTTATGCCTTGAACCTCTGAATTTCTGAGATGGATACAGATCTGAATACCTTGTGCTTCTGAGCCATTTCCAATAGATACAAATGAATGTTGTCTACAGGTATATGTGGTATTTAAAAAGCATGAAGGGATAAAATATTTTATTGCTTACTTTATTGTGATACTACTTATTTTATATATATAGTATTCTCCTTAGGCATTTTATCAGGGCTTCATTTCCTGTTTTATTTCATAGGTTTCATAGACATTAGGGCTGGAAGGGACCTCGGGAGATCATCGAGTCCAGCCCCCTGCCCAAAGGGCAGGAAGTCAGCTGGGGTCATAGGATCCCAGCAAGATAAGCATCCAATTTGCTCTTGAAGGTGTTCCATGTAGGTGCTTGAACCACCTCCGCTGGCAGACTGTTCCAGACCTTGGGGGCTCGGACAGTAAAGAAATTCTTCCTTATGTCCAGCCTGAAACGGTCTTGCAGGAGTTTGTGACCGTTCGACCTCGTCATCCCTTGGGGCGCTCTGGTGAACAAACGTTCCCCCAGATCCTGGTGGTCACCCCTGATAAACTTATAGGTGGCCATCAGATCACCCCTGAGCCTATGCTTTTCCAGGCTAAAGAGTCCCATGGCTCTCAGCCTGTCATCGTAAGATCTGTTTTACTGACCTCTGATCATGTGCGTGGCTCTCCTCTGGACTCTCTCAAGCTTCTCCACATCCTTTTTGAATTGTGAAGCCCAAAACTGGACGCAGTACTCCAGCTGCGGCCTCACCAAGGCCGAGTACAAGGGGAGAATGACGTCCCGGGATTTGCTCGAGAAGCATCTATGGATGCAAGCCAGCGTTTTGGTCGCTTTACTAGCCGCAGCATCGCATTGCAGGCTCATGTTCATCTTGTGGTCAATGATGACCCCCAAGTCTCTTTCTTCTGTAGTGCTATCCAACGTAGCACTGCCGAGCCTATAAGGATGCTGCAGGTTTTTCCTCCCAAGGTGGAGAACCTTGCATTTTTCCGTGTTAAACACCATGAGGTTCTCGTCTGCCCATTTGCTGAGCTTGTCCAGGTCAGCCTGGATCACCCGCCTATCTTCTGGCGTGGATGCTTTGCCCCAAAGTTTGGTGTCATTGGCGAACTTGGCCAGTCCACTCCTGACTCCAGTGTCCACATCATTAATGAAGATGTTGGACAGTATGTGTCCAAGGACAGAGCCTTGAGGGACCCCACTGGTCACAGGGCACCACAATGAGTGACTGCCATCAATTACAACCCTCTGGGTCCGACCACAAAGCCAATTTCCCAGCCAGCAGATCGTGGTGGAGCCAAGGCCACAACTGGCCAGTTTGGCCAAGAGGTGATCATGGGATACCAGATCAAAAGCTTTTTTGAAGTCAAGATATATGACATCAATCTCTTCTCCCTAATCCAGGCGATAGGTCACCTGGTCATAGAAGGAAATGAGATTGGTCAAACAAGACCTACCCGCAACAAACCCGTGCTGGCTGTCCCTTAGAATGTTAGCCTGGGCCAGTCCCTCAAGGATGGCCTCCTTAATAAACTTTTCTAAGATCTTCCCCAGGATAGAAGTCAGGCTAATGGGCCTGTAGTTAGCCGGATCCACTCTCTTCCCTTTCTTGAAGATCAGCACCACATTGGCCTTCTTCCAGTCTTCGGGCACTACACCAGAGCACCAGGAGTTTTCAAAGATCCGTGCCAGGGGCTGGGCTATGACGCTTGCCAGCTCCTTGAGTACCCTGGGGTGCAGATTGTCAGGGCCGGCTGACTTGAAAGTATCCAGCTTCTCAAGGTGTTCCTTCACGAGGTCAGCATTTATGGAGGGTAGGGGATCCCCATCACCCAGATCTCCCTGTCCCATAGCAGGTATGGGCGTCCCATGGGACTGATGAAAGACTGATGCAAAGTACCTACTTAATAGGTTGGCTTTTTCCTGGGCGTCAGTTGTCAGTTGCCCCATCTGGTTTAGCAGGGGTCCAACATTGTCCTTGCTTTTCCTCCGGCTCCCCACATATCTGAAAAAGGACTTTTTGTTGTCCTTGATGCTTGAAGCTAGTTGGAGTTCAGTTGCAACCTGCTTTTGTTTTTGTCTTCTTTTTGCTTCCTTAATTCAGGTCCATTTGGCTACATTTAAGTTCTTTCTTCCTCTCTGCCACTTTGCATACTGATTATCATTTAAGTATGCAGAGTTTGTCAAACTGCATCAGACTATTGGTCCATCAGGTCCAGTATCCTGCCTTAAGTATGTCTTGTATTTGAGATTTAAAAGTCTAGTAAAGGGAACACAGAAGGTAAGGCTACTAGAGAGGGTGAGACCACAGATGCCATTGCTCTAATTGAATGTACTTATCATCTTATTTATTTATTATCTGTATTGTATTATCTGTGTTATTTACTTATTTATTACCTATATTGTTTATTATCTGCCTGACAGTCCTGTTACGGTATGGGGGTCCTATTATGCAGGCACTGAATATATATTATGAGAAGATACAGACACCTTACAATATAAATATCTAACTAGAGACAACAAGTGGGTACAACAAATATGGAACACACATTTAATTTCTAAGTGATGGTAGGTGAAGGTCAGCTGTTTCAATGACTTTCAAGGTTATGAGAAGACATTGTTGTGGAAGGTGATCCTTCTTTCAGCTCTGTCCTGGATTGACTTAATCAGACTGAATTCAATACTGTGTTAGTTTTGCAACTAATTTCCATGTATTTTCTACATGGAAAATGAATGAGAGTCACCAGACTCGTGCTCCTCCCTGTCATGTTATTCCCCTACCTCTTCTCAGATTGTTCTGGCTCCCTTCTGTTGGACAGGCAGTGGAAGGTAGCCAGTAAAAGCTCCCTTTCTATATGGCCTTCTCAAAATATCCTATATCTGCCCATGTACATCACTGTTTCTGGTACGTTTGATTTATCATTGTTTGACTTCTGGTTGTTTCTAGTCAATTTGACTATTTTAGCATATCATTTTCACCATTCCTTTTTTTTAATGCAAATGTGTGCCATTGTGGGTGCCTTTTATCTCATACAAATATCTTCATTACAAGCTGTCTAGAGGAAGGAATAGGGAAGCTAAGATGAACATTCCTATCACCAAATTTATAACTGAGATAACATTATTATCAGATAAAAGGTACCCATAGTCATATTCGTTTGCAATTAATCCTTTCAGTTTCAAAGTGTCAAACAGACTGGATGATATAGCAACTTTACTCTCCCTAAAAGGCTTGATACAAAATTTATTATATTAAGTATTTACTGGCTGCGTCTATACGAGACACTGACTGCTCAGTCAGTCCTGCATAGTCATTTAGTACTTGTATAAACAAGTACTAAATGACTGTGCAGTAACTGGAGTTCCAGCACAGTCGCAGCAAGCCATAATGACTGCTCAGTAGCATTGTATCACGTTTTCTGCAACATGACACTACTGCGCAGGAGTCACAGGCTACTACACAGTCAAAATCTTGTATAGATGCAGTCCCTATGTCTGAAAAAGGGCTGTATGGAAACCAAACTAATGATTCTATAATGATAAAAAATGAAAGCTTTAGTGATTTACAGTTTTAAAATAATAAGCTTAAATTTGGACATCTTATTAAAATATTGTATTTGATATTAGAGCTTAGTTAGTTAAGAAAAATTTACACATACTTGGATCTCTAAAATTTCGTTTTTCATAATAATAATCTTTTTGGAAAAAAATACGATTATCTTTGAAGACTAAGTTAATGACCAGACATTTTTTTTCAATTTTTTAAAAATCATCATCCTGAAAATATTTGTTTTGATCAGTTTCACACAGATTAATTTTTGTCAGCTTTCTGAATTATTCGTCAGGTTGGGTCTGACTGTCATCTTCATACCAACATCCTTAATGCTCAGAATCTTGATATTACAAAAGATGTGGCCTGTCAGTTTTTCCCCATCTGTTAGGAGTTGTACTTTGACAGGGAATTGTTTTTCCTCAACAATTTATTTTAGGAAGCTAGTGCAACCCATTGCAAGATACCATTCTAATAGATTGTGGAGCCACTTGACCTATATGAACACCACTTTCTGTCAGCATTTTGGCCTTATGTTCAAACTCTCAGCCCAAAGCCTAGTTATAGTGATTTTTCAAACTACATTTAAAATTACTTTTAATAGTATATTGACATAAAAAAATCTGAAAAAATTAAGGATCTGTGGCTGTAGGAGAGCTTAAGGAGAAATTAAATATAGTTTCATAGTTTCATAGTAGCTAGAGTCGGAAGGGACCTAGGTAGATCATCTAGTCCGACCCCCTGCCTTGGCAGGAAAGAGCACCGGGGTCAGATGATCCCGGCAAGGTGCTCATCTAACTTCCTTTTAAAAATCCCTCTTCTATATAGCTATACAAATAATGATATAGTCACTCTTGCATTTTGCTATTATAAAAAATACTGGTAAGTAAGGAAGTCTAATCCTGACTCTCAATGTGAAGGTTTTCAAAGTTAATTATACCTGTGCTTAAGAAGACCTAATTTTATTTGAACCTCTCCTACCATCTGAGCCCTTTATTACCATCAAATTCCATTTTTCCATATCTGGCAGTTTGTCCACTGTAACACTGCTCTCCCCAAATAAACATTCCTATATGCTGTATGCCACACATACACTGTGCTCTTGCAGTGAGATCCTCAGTTTGACTAATAAGTATCTGAATTTCTAGACATACAAATGTTTTGCCTACAAGAAGATTCTCTTTGTCTTGGTTCTCAAGTCACTGAAGAATGTTTTACATCATGCTGGTCTCATGTTGGGTAGGTATGCATGGCTTCATTTTCAAAGTTCCAGTAGGAACTATGTTACTCTTCACATCTAAATGGACCAGAAGTCTTAAAAATTAACCCAAATAATAAGGATACCCTGAGATTGTCTCCTTGTCTCAGCTACATGACTGGCATGTTTTGGCAGTGTGCTGAAGCCTAGGGGAAAGGTTTCTTTTCTTTTCTTGTCTTCTGAGAGGGTAGTCTTCTGCTTGTATTAATGGCAGTGGTTCAAATCCTAGCCTCACTGAAGTGAATTGACAAACTTCCCCTGACTTCAATGGGAAAAGAATTAACTGTTTTTTGTTTTTTTTTTAGAGGGATTTTTCTGTTTTTTGTTTTAAGAAGAGAAGGTGTGGCCCTCTATATGAAAGAGCAGTAGCCCTCACTGCAGGTCATGTTTGACAGCAAGAAAGGGTCCCTTAAGACCCTCTGGGTCAGGATTCAAGGGAGATCAGGAGAGGGAGACCTGATGATGGGAGTCTACTGTAGCCCTCCCTCTCAAGAAGAAGAGAGTTGATGAGGCATTCTTCAGAGAACTGACTGAGGCAGCTAGCACCAGAGTCACGATTGTGATGGGTGCCTTTAACTACCCTGACATCTGTCAGAAGGATAATGCGGCCACCTCCAGTAGGTCAGCCAACTTCTTGGCAACAATAGATGACCTATTTCTGACAAAGATTGCAGATGGTCCTACTAGGGGTAAGGTCACTCTGGATTTAGTGCTGGCTAAAGGGGATTACATCATAGGTGAACTAAGGATTGGTGGCACTCAGAGAGACATGACCTGGTTAGGTTCACCATCCACCATAAGACTGGGAAATCATCAGCAGAACAGAAGTCCTGGATTTCAAGAAGGCAGATTTTGGCAAACTCAAGAGGCTAGCTGGAGAGGACCTCTGCAACTAGCACTGGATGACTTGGGAGTTCAGGAACGGTAGTGCTTCCTTAAGAAGGCAATTCTCATGGCCAAAAACCAGGTCATCCCCACACAGGCAAAAAGCAGGAAAGGAGCCAATAGACCTGCTTGGCTCAACAGGGATATTAGAAAGCTATTGAAAAGAAAAGAAAAAAAAGCATATAAGCAATGGAAGAATGGCTTGGCAACCAGAGAGGAATACTTCTGTATCACCAGGGCCTGCAGATACGAGACACAGAAAGCCAAGGCAGGAATGGAGATCAAGCTGGCAACCAGAAAAAAACACAACAAAAAGTCCTTCTACAGATAAGCAGGGAGCAAGAAAAAATCAGACTTCACTGTGGGTTCCCTACTGAATACTCAGAGGCAGCCCAAAGTTGATGCCTGTGAAAAAGCTGAACTCCTAAATATATACTTTCCGTCAGTATTCCTGAAACCAAAAGGGGGCTGTTCCCCTGACCAGAGGCCCAGGAAATATGGGGAAGACAACAGGCTACACAAAATCAGTCCTGAACAGGCGAGGAATCGGCTGCAACACCTGGATGTTTTCAAGTCTGCTGACCCCAACAACCTGCACCCAAGAGTCCTGAAGGAGCTGGCTGAGTCTATAGCAGTGCCGCAGGCCAAGCTGTTTGAAGAGCTGTGGAACTCAGGAGTGGTTCTGGATGACTGGAAGAGGGCCAATGTGATGCCCATCTTAAGAAAGGGAAGAGGGATGACCCTGCAAACTACAGACTGGTCAGTCTGACTTCGGTCTCCTGGGTTGTTTTGATCATTTAAAAAAATTATTAAGGAGTCCATCAATTGCAAGCTGGTAATTCATGGGGTGTTAAGAAGCAACCAGCACGGCTTTGTCAAAGGTAGATCGTGCCTGGTGAACCTTGTGTCCATCTATGACCAGGTGACCTCCATCTAACCGAGGAGGTACACAGCCCCACCAGGGGAGATGCCTTGTTGGACTTGGTGCTGGCCATGGGTGATGACCTGGTGAGGGGGCTGCGGGTGCTCGACCACCGGATGACAGCTGGAATTCACCATCCAGCGCAAGGTGGCAAAGGCCTGCAGCAAGACAGCAGCCCTAGATTTCAGGAGGGCAGACTTCAATGAGCTAAGGAGAATCATCGGGGAAGCACTGAGGTCCCAGAGGGGAGGGAAGCCAGGTGTCCAAGAAGAGTGGTTGCCCCCCAAGGAGACAATCCTCCAAGCACAAAGGGTGGTAATCCCAACAAGGATCAAAGGGAGCAGGAGGGCACAAAAATCTCCATGGCTCACCAAAGCATCCAGGAGTGTCACCTAGCTAAAAGTGAGGCGCACACCCAATGGAAGGGAGGGGCCATCACCAGAGAGGACTATATTGCGGTTGCTTGGGGATGCAGGGAGGTAGTCAGGAAGGCCAGAGCAGAGATGGAACTGGAACTAGCTTCCCGGATCAAGGAAAACAAGAAGTCCTTTTTTAAATACATAGGGGGCAAAAAGAACATGGGGACCCTGCAAGACACACTAGGAAATTTGGTCACACCAGACAACAAAGCTAACCTACTTAATGAATTCTTTGCCTCCATTTTCCTAAGTAGGGACCAGATTAGCACCCCCACTGGGCCCTCCTCAGGTCCCAGGAGAGGCACACATAAGCCAAGGGTCAGTGAGGATCTAATCAGGGAGCTTCTGGAGGGACTGGATGTATTTAAATCAGCTGGTCTGGACGATCTCCACCCCAGAGTGCTGAGGGAATTAGCTGAGGTCATTGCGGGACCCCTGGCATGGCTCTACGAGCACTCGTGGTGCTCTGCTGTGGTGCCAGAGGACTGGAAAAGGGCCAATGTGGTTCCCATCTCCAAACAAGGGAGGAAGGAGGACCCGGGGAACTATAGGTCAGTTAGTCTTACCTCGATCCTGGGTAATCTTTTTGAGAGAATTATTCTGGCACATGTCCATAAGGGGCCAGCAGGGGAGATTATGCTTAGGGGCAACCAACACGGGTTCATTAGTGGCAGGTCCTGTCAGACCATCCTGGTGACCTTCTACAATCAGGTTTCTGTGAATGCTGCACTCTTCTGCTCATGCAAGTGAATCAGCAAACAAGCTATAGTTTCTCAATAAATGGTTATCCACTGAGTCGTTGTAGTCCAGGATGGAAGAGGTTTTTTCTAATTAGCTGAGCTGCCACCCCACCTCTGGTCAGCTTGATTCCTGTATATGCACTCCTTTTACAAATTAAATCCCTTGGGCCTTGTCACACCACTTTTATTTGATTTGTCCTTCTTGTGGACCCAATCCTTTGTTCAGGAACTGCTAAATTGAAAGGTTGGCCCTTCGGGACACACTCTTTTAACCAACTACCAAATGAGAGGAACTGCAGAACATATTGATTCTTTGAACTGTAATAAGTAGGACCCAATGGTATTTGTCTAAGAGTTCTGAAGGAATTTAAAAATGAAGTCTTGAACTACTCACAAAAATACGTAATCTATTATGAAAATTGTGGCAGATGTTGTAGTGGAGGCCTGTGGTCAGAAGGATAGATTTTCATTCTTCTCTAAGGTCTGTTTACTTAGCCATGTTGCCTTTTATTTCTGAGAGCCTGTGTATTTGATTTAATTTGCTAAGGTGCCCAGAGGGCTTTTGGGAATGTGTGGCCATAAATTAAATTATATTCTGATTATAGTTTTGCAAAACAACAGGAAAAATCTGGTTGTGTCTGAAATTAAAAATGATTGTGAATTGGTTTACTTGCCTATATAACAAGTTTGCCTGTATTATTATTTATGTACTAATTTGTCCTGGCCCCTCCAGCAACTCAGATTCTGATCTCCAAAATACAGAGTGAGTAAGCCCTTTACAGAGTCATTCAGATCTAATGACTTGTACTGGACAAAAATAATTTCTAATTTGCTAAAATGTCTTCTGCTTTGGACTCCATTCATCCATTGTGTTTCCAAATCCCATTTGTAATTTACAATATTATTATGCTTATGGAACAGATTAGGTAGCTCAAGGAATTAGTAATAAAATATACAGCCTTTTTGCTGGAGGTTGCTGGCTTATATATGGCTCAGACCAGCAGTGACCAAAAGTTGTTACCATTGAATGGTTTTGGGTGTTATGTATTAAATGGGCAGCACCAAATCCTTATGTCTAGTTCCTGTAAACGGGTGCTCATCCACAATAACAAACATGAATTGATACCATGGTTGGCAATGTAGCATAGGCCAACAACACCCAAATAGTGCTCAAATATGCAAATAGGAGGTAAGCTTCCAATCCCAACAACTCCCAAAGTGGGGTGCTTACTGAGCTTTTTACCTTTGAAAATCTCCCTCAGGATTCATATAGTAGTAGAATAACCTGTTCACAGTTTAGGATGGTTCCTTCTGGGTGAGGCTGAATCTTATTGGCATGTCAAAATGGGAAAGGTGATACTGCTGGTTTCTGCATGGAACCTGTTCTGTGATGGAGATCTTCAGTTTTTGAGTTTTATCAGAAATACACTTGCTAGAAGGAAAGAGATATAACTGTGATTTTTTCCAGAGCAAGCTTTTTCATTCTTACAAAAACTCTAAAGGTAGGATGATAAACAAGAACAAAAACCTAATGTGACAGAATCATCAGCATCTCAACTTCATCCTGCTAGGGCTCAAACATGAAAGGTGTTGAGCATTCTGACCTTGATCCAGTGAAGCCCGTGCTTGCACAGCTGTTTAAATTTAAGCACAGAGGCAACCTCATGGCATTTAATGGAACTAATCACGTTCTTAAAGTTAAACACTTGATTAACATCATTGCCGGACAGAATAATCAGTAAGAATGCAGCTCTAAACCCTTATGCCTGTGGCATTGATGTTTGCCTCCTATTTTGTATTCATCCATTATCAATGGAGGAAGACGGATGTGGCTTGATACACAGCAGAATTGCTAGAATAGAGCATCTCCTTCTGAGCTCACTACAAATGAAAGATACCCAGAAGCAAAAGATTATCTTCTAGAAATATGTTTCCGTTCTAAATGGAAGGCTTGAGTTTGTAGCACTTTACCTTTTTGTAAAGGCTCCATTGACGTCTTATTTCACATAAATTGTAAAACATGATAACATTTTTAAAAAGGAGTTAGAGCCCCAAAAGAGGTCACTCTTCCACAACTGGTTTAGAGGGTCTTGTGGTATTGTATCAGAATATACAAAGCAAAAAAGTAGAATGTATTCAAATAAAGTTATATCTTGAATTCTTCCCCTATTCCCAAAAGAACTAAAATTTTGGTTGTAATGACTTTTTAAAAAATCACAGTCCTGATCTTACCACCCTTAATCATGCAGGCTAGGGACTGACATTACACATAAACCGGTTTAAGGGATCAGAAACTGGTTTAAACCTATAACAGAACAGACATTCAGTGCAAATAAAACAGCTTGGAAATGGCTGAAACCAGTTTGAGATAGTATCAGACTTAACTGATTTGGGTCAAACCAGTTTATGGAATGTCTGTCCCAGAGCCCCTCCAGGTTTAAGTTAAACTAGACTCCCCCAGCATCCTGGCATTCTCTCTGGGCTGGGTGGGGCTCTCTGCTCTAGGAAGCTGAGCTGGCCCCTCTCCTCTTCTCCCTCACTGGAGCTTTGGCAGAGACTTGCAGGCACAGAGCAACTGCTTGGCTCCCTCCTGCTCCCTCCCCCTTCACTGCTGCACAGCTCAAGCAGAGATCTCCCCTTCCTCCCTCCCACAGCATGGATGGTACCCGGTATGTGGTATGCTGGCTCAGGGGTTCACAACCTTTTTATGCTGTGGACCAGCAAACTGTGGACTGAAAGTGACCACGGACCAGAAGTGGCCATGGACCAGCAAACTGTGGACCAGCAGTGACCAGCATACTGTGGGCAAGCAGTCAACCTTTTTTAATATTCAATATAAAAATAGTTGGCTGCCAGACCAGAAGTACCAGGCTGCAACCCAGAAGTTGGGAACCCCTGTGCTAGCTAATGCTGAGAGATGTCTGTGTAAGGCAGACAGGACAGTGTCTTTAGGGCTTTTTGGAGCTAATCAACATGTAGCTCCAAATGAACATGTCCCTCCTTGGAATGTTCCCTTCCTTGCAAAACTTTAAGAAGAGCTTGAACTAATGAGAGGGGCTTTGTTTTCTGATGGGGTGTTATATGCTGAAAACAGAGCTGATAAATGCCCTGTTATCAAGGAGTGGGGGAGGATCCTTCCCTAATCAGAGTATCCTGCTGGGCCTGGCCACGCCCCACTTCAGTTCAGCACTATGGAAGGGAAGGGAGAGCTACTCTAGCACCTCCCTCTCCCAGCTTCTAGCCTGAGCCACTGTAGGCATGTTCCTGAATTTGCTCAGTCCAGAGAGGATGCCTGTGCAGTTACAAATTGGTTCAGCCTACCCAGGTTAGACTAACCTGCAAAGATTGAATCAATTCAGGCTTAAGCTTTTTGGATGTTTGTCCCTAGCCACAGAGTCCCAATGAAAGTCATTCATAAAAGGTTTTCAGGATCAGACATATGAACTGGGTTAAACTCCCCAGTTTTTTTTCAAATTGGTATTTTGTTGACTTTGATTTGTGTGGATTCATCTTCCATGAGGTTTGAGTACTACCTAACCCAAAAATGCAAAGGATTCTCAATAAAACCAGCTATCTATCATACAGCATTGAGGTGATAAAAATATGACCCAGGTTCACTTAGTGCTAATTCCCTTTGCTAAACCTAGGTTCTGTTTTAAGTTTGTAATAAAACTGGAAAGCCAAGCAAGCTTTGTTGATTTAGAGTTATAAATACTTTCCTTGGCTACAATCAGTGGCATTACTAGAAGTGGGTGATTGGGGTAACTGCCCTAGGTGCTGAACTGGCAGGGATGGTGAGGAGAAAAAGCAGCAGCTGCTGCTAGCAGCCCACTTGTTTCTGATTGTGAATCAGAAGTCAGCCACTTTGCCCTGGGCAACCATCTGTGTCCCTACACTGCTGACTCTAATTATAGCTCATAGTCCCAATATTAGAAAAGTTAACCAGCATCTCAGCTGTTCACCTGAAGAGACCTTCTAGAAGTCACTCAGCCCTTTTGGCCTTTGGCCACCCTGTTATGGCACAAGTTGCTGTGCTGTACTGGTTCTTCAAAACAAACAAAATTTTCTAAGCTCTAGTCTTAGACCACTGACTTACAAATATAATTCCAAAGTAGAACAAGCTTATTTTCTACGCATTTAAGTTGAGGAAGATACAGTGGCAGTGAAGGAATTAGAAGTTTTACTCACGTAACTCATGCAGAACTGTCAAGACTATGGAAACTTTAAGATTGTGCTGTTTTGGACCAGTTGTTTGGACAATGCTGCATTATGGACAATGCTGGCTTTTTTGATGGCTATGTATATTATCCTTACTCCTTATGTTACTAAATTCATACAAAATTGGAGAAAAATAAATTACATTTCTGAATGCTCTTATATAATATAGCTGTTGTATCCATTGGCACAGATTCACTACTGTACATTCCATTCATCTCTCCTGATTTGAAGCACTGTCAGTAAGAAACAAATGTCAGGGAAAGTTGTCTGTTGACAAAAAATTTAATCACCAGACAGTTGCTAGTTTCTACATGGCAAAAAGATAGGCAACAGGGTTTCCTTAAATGAAATTTAAGGAAGTATCACAGGGCAAGTTATCATCATCAAATATTTTTTGGAACTTGCTGTTGCTCAATGCTGAGCTTTTATCTCCCGGGAAATAGATTCTATTTTTAACTGGATGGTCTGAATCCATTATCAAATTAATTCTTAAACACAACAAATGGAAAATCCCATATCATATGAATTAAAAACTCTGTTGCTTCACCAGCGTACACCCTCTCATTGACTTCCACAGTCACTTTCGTGATTCATGCTAAAGACCAGTTAGCTTGGAGGTATTTTGTTGTTATTGAAATAGCTTTAGTCTAAAATTTGAAGTGAGTTTGTTGATATTCTTGTACATGTGGTGCTAGACTGTGCTATCTGTTTTGTAATTCAGGTCTTTTCTCCTTTAATTTATCTACCTTACAGAAGCTGAAAAGAGAAACCTATGAATAGATAAGATTGGGATTCTTGTTTTTGACTGCAGTTCAAGGAAGGTTATTATTATAGTTTCTTTAGGTACTTTACTCCATTTTAGATTTGCCATTTGATCATCTCATCCGGAGATATGGTCAGTGGAACTATTTTTATCTAAATTGTGTGCTTCCTTTAATTTTGAGGATAGAAAATTTTCAACAGAGACTAGTGGGTTTGAATCCCCTTTTTCAATCTAATTCCACCAAAATATCTTTGTCTTGATAAAGCCATTCTTTTGATAAAAGTGAGAGATTGCTTTCAGTCCGCTGTTCTAGCTGAGGTTTAAAATAGTTATGGCATGATATCTACTTGGTAAACAGACACAAATGTGAAGATTAGTCTAACAAATAACACCTGAGGTAATAGATCATTGCATTTGCTGTGCTTTATTTACTCTAAGTGTCTTAGTCTTTCCTATTCAGCCTGTGCCCTTATAAAAACATATCTTGTTTCATTCACTTCTTTCTAAATGTTGAAAGCTAAGCAAATGCTGGTGTAAGCAGGCTGGGATGCAAGTAAAGTAGGAAGGGAAGGAAGAGGAAGAGCCTTAGCAGTAGTCCTTATGCTAAATGTGCATTAATATCATGCATGTAACCTGTCTGGCTTTGGGATGTTATGATGAGGCAGAGGAAGGAATGTAGCTGATTTATATGACCCTTTTCAAAAGCACTTGGAAGGAATACTGACCTCAATGGCTCAATTTAGAAAAAAACATGAAAAAGCAGAACATTCACTGTGGTTATCTTCAAGAGAGGTATGGATGAAGGCACAGGGAGGCATAACTCATCAAAGGACCACATTGCCAGGAAAGGCTATAAAATAATGGGGTTGCTCTTCCATTCAGATATTCTGTTCTTATATTCTTATTCTTATATGGGACAACTCTTCCATTCAGAATATTCAGATATTCTTGCACACATGGCTGAAGATCTATGGGGCTTTTTTGTAGATCCCACAACATGTGTGTGATTTGAAGGACATGGCCATGTGTGACAGGAGTCCTACCTTCAAAGCCCCTCTGGACATGTGGCTCAGCCCTCCTGCAATGGGCCAACAGCCTGCTTACTCTCCTGCCACACCTTGATCTTACTTGTGATTAATAGATGATTGGAATCAGCGGGAGGCTGCCCATTTTTATGCACCCCAATGACGGGGGGTGCTGTGTTTTCCTCCCCTACACCACAGACAAGCCTCACAGATGGTGCTGGTATGATCTAACTTGGGCCGTGTAATTATGTCTCGGTCCTTCGTTTGCTCTCGGGGCTCCTCGTTGCCCCCTGTTTCTCTAGGGCTTCTCGCTGCCCCCGTAGCTCCGGGGCTCCCTGCTGCCCCCTCTCACTCCAGGGCTCCCTGCTGCCCCCTCTCACTCCAGGGCTTCTCCCTACTGCCCCCCTCTCGCTCTGGGGCTTCTGGGCTGGAGCCAATGTGTCCCCTAACAATGCTGTGCCCTCTCCGGTGCCAGGAGACCCCACGCTACCATGAAGCTCCCATGAGGCCTCCTCCACCCCTAATAGCCTCGCCCGGTCCTCTGGTAAAACAGAAAACGCATAGCCCCCAGGCTACAACATAAAAGCTAGACCATTCTGGTCAAGATGCGAATCTCTCCCTACCAGAGAGAGAGAGAGAGAGAGAGAGAGAGCACGCATCAACCACCAGCAGGAACCAGGTGATGTTCCGACTGTCAGAGTTCTCCCCTTTGTTCTGGCTGAGTTCCTCCTCCCTCGGCTGCTGGAGGGGAACTGCCCTCCTGGCCTTGTGCCTGGGCTTAAGAAGGGCTAAGCTCCACCCCTTCCTGGCTCTAGGTTTCCTTGGTTGCTAGGGCAACCAGCACCTGTGCAGTCCTGGTGACTGGCAGCTGCTCCTCCCCCTTCCCGCCACTAAGGGTCTCTCCCAAGCTGTTTCTGCTCTGTCACAGGGCACCTGAGAGCTCTGTGACACCATGACTCTGTTAACTCTCAAAGAACAGCTCCCTCTATTTCATACTGTGCTGTGGCACTAAAGTCACTGAGTAGTCTGAATATATTTTCCCTTTCCATAGTGGTCTTTTTTCCATAAGAGGTTTTCTAATGGGTCTGGATGTAAGCCATCAGATAATCTCAGTTGTTAGAACTGTACGATCTGTGAGAAAAGTATCAAGGTTCACAATGTTTTTTAATTAGATATAATATTGGATATTGTAATAATATCCAAGGATAACCACCAAACAAAGCTCTCAAGGTACAAGAAATTGCATATACAAAAATACTAACACAACTGTTATTGTTAGAAAGAAAAATGAATCTTCTTAAAGAAATTAACTAAAACTTTGTTATGCTCCTTCTAGATTTGATTAAATCAATCTCACATTTCATACAATCTCACTAGGTCATACACTGAAGAAACAAGTTCTGATTTTGGCTACTCCTACATCCCCACTTTACATGTCAGCACTTTGGGGCTTCAGAACAATTCATAGCTGTCCAAGTAAGGATGCTTAAAATTAGAACCATTCTAAGGTTGGTGCCAGAGGTGGTTCTGCTGCTGGTAGGGGGCAAAATTTAGGAAACCCACACACTGGAGGGTTCATTCCTTGTAAGCTGTTGAGCCAAACTCTCTGCACACTATCACTCTTGTGAAAATTTGGCTAAGAAAAGACAGCTGATGAATCCATTGCTATGCAGAGGTTCAGGCAGTTCTAACATAGTCTCCTACTAGCAATGGCTGAATGGCAATTCTGCCACTCCACAGCACAAGAAGGGGAGTTCCTCCCTTCCTAGCTCTTTTTGAAGAGTTAATCAAGAAATAACCTGTCTGCTCCAGGTATCTACTGTGGTAAGATTTAAGGATACACACATTTTGGTAAGAGTCCACTGCTCTGGTTTCCTCTTGTCCTTCAATCACAGAGGGTGTGTCCACACATGCAAGCATGTGCACTTGCAGCACCTCAATTAGAAGTGGTGCAAATTTGAGCCGGGGCTTTTTGCCTCAGCGCATGT
Organism: Crocodylus siamensis; assembly: GCF_052110815.1. Classification (NCBI taxonomy): domain Eukaryota; kingdom Metazoa; phylum Chordata; order Crocodylia; family Crocodylidae; genus Crocodylus; species Crocodylus siamensis. The sequence continues at coordinate 109,951,401 of NC_143396.1, read as the reverse complement.
GCTCAGACATGCACTTTGTTGTGGAGCAAATTGTGCCACTTGGGGCAAAATAACCTTGCCTGGCTCCTCCTGGATCTTCAGCCGGGGGGGAACTAGAGCCCAGGGTCAGCACCTGTGCTGTCCCCAGCAGTATAAAAAGCTGCCTTGACCTGGTCCCAGCAGTATAAAAGCCACCCTGGCAAGTAGCTATGTGCTACTAGCTCTCAGGAACTTCTGGGACCCAGCCAATTGGTACCTGTGGACACTACCCCTTGTGTCAGCTAGACTGGTGAAGCAGCCCTGAGAGTTTCCTGCACCCTCTATCCACTGCAGCAGTCTGGCAGTGAGGGCTTCTGCCTGGATGTGAGGCCAGCTGCCAGTAGACTGTGGTTGCAGGGTTGGCCTCTGTGTAGCACTACTGCCATTTGTGCCCCTGCCCAGCCATGTGGGCAGCTATCACCCGGAAGATGATCCGGGTGTGGTGGCCTGCTTTGAACTGTCAAAGCATGTCTTCCTGGCCCCATTTGGCTAGGAGGTCAGCCACAGCCAGATGGGTCCAGGGTGCCAGCTCTGAGCAGGCAGGGTCCTGTCACTGGCCCCACTAGGAGGAATTCTGGTGTTCCATATTGGAAAACTGAAAAATCCCTGATAAAAAAAAAATCCCAAAATCACTCTCTAAAATACCCCCAAATCCATGTTTCTCCACAAGTAAAGCAAAAGACCACTATAAAGAGAGAGAGAGAGTGAGAGAGAGACAGTGGTCAGTTGGACAATGTTTTATTGATATATCTACAGTGTTAAAGCAAGTCTCTTATCATAATAATAAAGTGAACTCTAAATACAGGTTTCATAAATTCATGAATACATATTTTGCTGCCCTCCCACAGGCCAATGGCCCCCACACAAGGGGTTGGTCTCCCACATAAGGGCTACAGCCCCCCAACAGGGGAGTCAGCCCCAACACCAGCTGCTGCAGTCCCCGCAATGCCTGCCCTGCCCAGCCCCACTCCCCACTCCCCCAGACCCCCCCAATGGCTTTCCCACCCAGCCCCACTGCCCCAACTTGCACCCCCAGACCCCTAAGGCCACCCCCACAATCCCAGGCACCATCACTTAAAAAAACAAAACAAAAAAAGAACAGGAAAAAAATGGGGAAAAAAGCATCTGCTTACCTGAGAAGCAGGGGTGAGGGGGCTCCGGGGCCTCCTGGCAGAGGCCCCCGGGGAGCATAGGACAGCACAGGGGCAGGAAGGCTCAGCCTGGGGCCGCTGGGGCTGTCAGCCTGCCCCGCACTGTGTGGGCAGAGCCCCAGGCAGCTGGATGGCAGTTGGAGCTGCAGGTAGGTGCCAGGTTTGTTTGTTTTTTAAAGTATGGGGTGGGAGGGCAGGGATGGGGCCGGACAGGGCAGGGATTCGGGGGCTGGTGGGGGAGATGCCGGCCATGGCAGGGGTCGCGGGGCTGGCAGGGGCTGGCAGGGGGAGGGGCCAGCCCCGGCAAGGATCGGGGGGCTGGGGGCGGGGGAGGGACCAGTCCTGGCAGGGGTTGGGGCCTGGGGGGGCTGGTGGGAGCTGGCGGAGTGGGCGGGGCCATTGGGAGTCCCCCCCACAGTCCCTTCCCCCCTTCTCCAGCCCCCCGACCCCTTACTCACCAACACTGGAGCCCTGGTGCTGAAACACGCGGCCTAGCCGGCTGCATGTTTCAGCACCAGGGCAAGGGGCAACCACAGAGATGCTCTGGCAGGCAGAGCGTTGCTATGGAGGATCCTGCCTCCAGTTGCCTCAGGCCCTGCCCCACTTTTTTTAGACCCCTGGATATCCAAGGGTCTAATTTTCGCAGCTCAGGGAACATTTTTTTGGTCCCCCATGCACCTGTTGTCCCGCCTCAAGGGGATTTGAGGCGGGGCAAGAGGCACGTGCGGCGGGCTCGTGTGGACATGTCCAGAAGCTTTGAATGAATGGAGACCATGTTGCACTGTCTCTCTGGTGAAGTTTCACATAGAAAAGCAAAGGTTCACACATGAGTTTAAAATATTGCTTCTTAAGGATGTAGGTAAAGGGAGGGATCTAAATATTAATGTCAATCACCTTTTTCCAAGGCTGTTTATTATGAAGGGATACTGCCATTTTAAAACATAATTACTTTATGAAATCAGGACACCATTCATCTTTGCATTGTTTAATTAGAATATATCTCCCCACTAACTTAAATTTTCAGCCAAATATTCTTGTCATGTCACAGATAAATGATGTTTTTACTTGACTCTCAAAACTCCAGTTGTTAGCAGTTTCCCTGAGTTATAGCCAATATATAAAGAACGACAATACACTTTTCAGCTGGCTTGATTAGCTAGGTGAGAGTATATTATGTATCACTTGGGATATATGATTTCAGGTCATCAGAACCTTTTTTCCAAGGTATACAGGTAACATTCAATTTAATCAGTAATCTGTTTCTCAATCACACAAATTAGAAACTGTATCTATTGAAATGTTAATACATTTCCAAATATTATGGCAATATCTGCTTATGGTACATATCTTCATTCTAAGCTCTTAACTCTTCATGTCACACAGCTACATGCAAAAATCATTTGTATTGTTCTTGTGGAAATTGTAGAGGCAATAGTAGAGGTGATTCATAGATTCACAGATGCTAGGGTCAGAAGGGACCTCAACAGATCATCAAGTCTGACCCCACCTGCCTAGGCAGGAAAGAGTGCTGGGGTCAGATAAGATCTGCTATCCCATCCTAGATAGCATCTGATGGAAACTTGGAGGCATATACACTAACAAAGAATCAGGTTTTTTTTAAAGTAAATATAAGCATTTTAAGAATAATGACTATATTATTCCTGTAAAAAAGAATGACATTTGAAACCCTTACTCTATTCACATCTTTGAGAAGCACTTTCTAAACCTTTATATCTTCTTCTTGTTTGCAGGTGCAGTTCTATAGCTGAGGTATAAGGTTTGGACCTGTAGTCCACTGACTAGAATGTGAATCTTTCCTGGATAAGGAATGCAAAAGGAGATGCTGAGCTGGTAAAGTCAGTGGGTATCTTCATGGATGCTGAGTTCTGAGCCAACAGATTGCACTGGTTGACTGGACTCTGATAAAGTATATATCAATTGGCTTTAATGTTTTTATGTTTTCTATGAATAATGCTATGTGGTTCTAAACTACTGCAGTTATCTTATCAATATTCTATGAATGTGTTATGTATATACCCAAGATTGAGCCAAATTCTGCTCTACAATAAATGTAATCTCACTGAAGCCAACAGCAAACATAAACAATTTAAATAGCTAAAAAAAATAATTAAACTGACAAAGAAAAAATGGATTAATTTGACAAAGTGCTAGCAGTACTAGATTAACTTTATTTTAGCTGGTTCTGCCTACACATTCTATAAATCACATTTTATGTATTAAAAAGAAGCAAATCACAATATCTACCCCTACTGAAAACAAAGCATGCAATAGGGGCTGATGAGGAATCTTGCATGCTCTGAAGTTGGAAGTGACTGGTGTAGCCCAATCGTAATAATTTTGTCTAAGGGGGGAATAATGTTTTGAACTAGAAACTGCTGTCACTGAAATAAATAGTAAAATTCTCATTAATTTCAGTGGCAGTGGATCTGAACTTTTGGGCTTTCTCATTTCTCATATTGTTTGCTACAGTAGGCCTTGAAGAACTTAAAAGCAAGAAAAAATATACTGTCTGCAGCATGGAAAAATGGAGATAGGGTAGGGAATGGGTAGATGGTAATGAACATAAATAGATGACTGTACAGGCTGTACAGACTGTACAGGAAAACTTTTAGGAAGTTGCAACAGTGCCAACCTTCATGGGGTTGCTTGATTGTACAGAAATAATCTGGCCTATATGATAACTTCATAAGAGCAAAAGGAAGTGTAACGTTGTATTCTCCTTATAAATGGTCTTCATACAAGAGGCTCTATACAAATAAACATAATTAGCATCCATTACACTTACGAGGCATTTAACATCCTCACGATGTTTCTAGTTCTATCCCTGTCATTTTTAGTGTGTTTAAAATAATGTGGTAAGCCAGACTGTAATTGTATTCTCATCAGTGAAAACATCCATCTCTCTTTATTTTAACATGTATTGAAACAAATTTTCCACAGCAGGAGGAGGGAAAAAAAGAAAATAAAATATAGCTCAGGCATCAGTGCACAAGATTTTTGTTTTGTCACTGGATTGCTTTGAAACTTATTGCCAACATTCTTGTGGGAATTACAGTAGCATCACAGCAGCCTAGAAAATTTGGGTTGAAAGGGACCTCAGGAGGTCATCTAATCCAATCCCCTGCAAAAGCAGGACCATCCCCAACTCCATCATTGCTTGGGGGTCACACAGAACCTCATGGATACAGACATGTAATATTTACCCTGGCCATTTAGGCTGGGCATTGACTGATAGAAGGTTTTAAATTCTCGGTGTCAATGGGCTTAAAAAATTATGTGTGTGTGTGTGTTGGTGGGGGGTGTCAAGTACATGAAGGCTGCTTAGGGTGGAGAGACAAGGTTCTGTGGGTAAATCCGGTACCATTTTATTACACCAACTCAAATAGTTGGAAAAATTCTTCTTAGCAAGCTTTCAGGGACAAACACCCTTCGTCAGGCTGAGAAAACATCTGCAGACCCTCATGCTTAGGATGGGGATCCTGCATTGCTTAGGACGCAGATGCTCAGGATGGGGGGAGGGGGGGCACTGAGAGCCCTACAGCCTAGTGGCTTGTCCTTCCTCCAGCAAGAATTTGTGCTCCTGGATTCCCTGCGGGGATGAAGGCGGCTCTCATCTCCTCCTCTCCGAGCAGCCAGGAACAGAAGCAGAGTCCTGGAGGAGCAGGGCGGGCAGGGACCCCAGAGGGCATCCCCCAGCAGGTGCAGGACCAGCCCTCTCCCAAACCATCCCATACACACCCGCCGTCTCCTGGAGGAGCAGGGCTGGCAGGGACCCCAGAGGGCACTTGGGGGCGGGGGCGTGAGGCAGGACCACGCTGTCCACGGCGCCCCACGCAGCCCCTCATCTCGAGTCTCGGCAAGTTGGGCAGCGGACGGAGAGGGCGGGGCGCGGCGTCCCCTCCTCTGCCCGCTGCTCCCCGCGGGGCCGCCGCCGGCGGGAGGAGAGGAGAGGAGAGGAGAGGAGCGGGGCAGAGCTGCTGCAGCTGCCCGGACTCCCCCCTCCTCCTTCTCCTGCGGCTCTCTCCTTCTGCCGAGCCGGGGAGGAGCAGGAGGGGAGGGGAGGGCTGCCCGCCGCACACAGCCGCCTGGCAGGGGCAGCGCCGGCAGCGCCCGGCTCAGCGCAGCCTCGCCATGTCCGGCAAGGGCAGGCGGGGCAAGGAGCAGGGGCGAGTGACCTTCCCCCAGGAGGGGGACGAGGAGGGCGCCGAGGAAGAGGAGCAGCAGCAGCAGCAGCAGCAGCGCCGCCGCCGGGGCTGGAGAGGCGTCAATGGGGGGCTGGAGCCGGCGCAGCTGCCGCAGCCGCAGCTGCCGCGGGCGGTGAAAACCCAGCGGGAGCCCTACGGCTGCTACCCGCCGTCGCCGCTGCCCTGCACCGGGTAAGCAGCGCCGGGCAAGGGGTGCTGCCCCCGGCGCCCTCTCGCGCCCGGGCCGCCGCCCGCTCCCGCGCCGGCCCTGGAGGGCTGGGGGCCCGCGCAGCTTTGCCCTCTGGTGGTGGTGGTGGTGGTGGTGGTGGTGGGTTGGGGGGGGACTTCCAGAGGCCGTGCAGATCCTCCCCCGCCACCCAAGCCAGGGCCAGGGGACGCTCTGCGAAACTTCGTGCTTGAGGAAAGCTCTGGGAAACTTGATCGCGGCTCTTCCGAGAGGCCGGCTTGCTACTCCCCACCAGGGCTTCATGCCTCGCCTCTGAACCGACCTGAGACGGGCTGGCAGGGACCTCCAGGGGGGCTCTTCAGTCTGCCAGGATCAGGCCTCTCCCAGCTGTCCCCTGCAGACCACACTTCCATTTCATAGTTTCATTAGGGGCTGGAAAGGACCTCTCCAGATCAAAACAGCCCCGCCCCTGCGCTTGGGAGTCACTCGCCCACCCTGCATGGCGATGATTGTGTTGTTTATCAAAAAGGCAGGCAACTCCTGGCCGGCTGAGAGGGTGGGTGGGTGAGTGGGGATAACTCCTTGCTGGAGGGTTGGACAAAGCTGTCCCCCCTGCCCGTTCCTTCCAGCCTTTTTGTGTGGTAAAAATCTCTCTTAGCTATTGGTGGTCCCAAGACCATAGAGGGTACAGTAACAAATCTAGGAGACCCTGGGCAGAGGAACATCCATGTTGTGAGGCACATTTTGTGAGTTTATGGGATGCTGTGTTTGGTCTTTGGGAGGTCCCAGTGGCAGTGTGGTTTTTAAAAGCACATTCACAAATGGAAAGGTTGTCAGGAACTGCTAGGAATAAACCAGGGATGCTCAACCTCTGGCTTGAGGGCCAGATGCAGCCTGCAGAGCCTTGGTATGTGGTCTGCAGGGCTCTCCATGGGTTGGGAAATGTAGCGGCAGGGGAGCAGTGACAATTAATACTGTCACCCCTCCCTGCTGCCGAATTCCCAAGTTCTGTGCAAGCAGGTTGGAACCACACCACACTCCTTCCCTGACAGGCTGTGCCTGCTTCTCCCTGTGGGTCTGTCTGGGTCATGCCCCTTCCCTTGCTCAGCTGGTTTGGGCTGGGCCATACTCCATCCGCCTGTAGATGCCCCTTTCCCCCATGCAGCTGAATTGGGGCTGGGCTGCACCCCTCTCTCCACGGCTGGATGGGGCCAGCCCACAGACAGACCTGGCACTGCCCATCTGGCTCACTGGACAAAAAAGACTGAGCACCATTGAAATAAACAGAAATTTAGTACACAACTGAAGTACATTTATTTTTGTTTTGTGGAGAAGCTAACTTTCTTGGCTCTGATTTACAGAATTACTAGAATGCATGCACATGAGAGCGAATATGTTCTCTTTCAGGGAGGCCAGGGACCAAGGCGAGATTGGCTTACTTATAGTTGTGCACGCTTCCCAAGAATTATTTGGTCATTTGATAATATGTTGCAGTTTAGCCTAACATTTTGATATTTTGTTTTCTGAGGGTCACTCAAGTATTTAATAGTTTCAGGACAGAATTGGATTCTCAGTTACAATTTTTCATTCCTATGAGACAAACACTTTATTCTGAGTTATAACATACTATAACAGAACATGTTCTGCATTTATAGAAGAATGCTTAATTAAGATTGCATTAGAAAAGACTCTAAAATACAACAATAATTAGAGTAGCACTTAGAAGGTGATCATCACAATTATCTGTGGATTCTACTACAGGAGTTTTATTCTGTTTCAGTGGCTGAGGTACCAAGAGACCTAAATGTCTGGACTTTTAGGATAATAATAATATCATCACTAAGCCACTGATATACTCCCTTCCCTAAGGAATGAGTGTTATGTCAACCTGGGCTGATGCTTGAGTGTAGGTTATTCAGCCATAAGCTTTTTTACCTATGGTGAGCCCCATCTGTTGAAGTCACTTATCAGAACACAGCTCTTGCACTCCTGTCCTAGAAATCTCTTGTCATAGCAGCAGTTGCAAGTTACTGTCCGCTGGGCTGATGAAGTGTTCCATTAATCAACTTAACACAGCATCCTGAAGTGACAGAGCAATAGGGGACCACGGGACAAAGAACTGTTAACTCTGTGCCCAACTTGGACATCTGCTTCTAACCTAACATTTCATAGTCAGAGAGTCAACTCCTGGTACATCAGCCAAACATTTCCTCTGGACTATTATTGTATGTTTAATTTTTTAAAAACTAAAACATATAGTGAACATTTTACATATATTCACATGAATAAGAAATGGAAATAAAGTATGAATACTACTATTATTATTACTAATAATAATTTAGATATTGGTATGATAGACAGTGTACCTGTACAGGACAGGCCAAGGGTGGGAGTGGAAGCAGGCCAAAAGGGGTAAGTTACTTGCCAAAGGTTATACATCAAGTCAGCACTTGAATCAATATTAGAACCCAGTTCTCTTGGCCCCGAAATTAATACCCTATCCAAGTTCTGTATTGACAAAGGCTTAGATTGCAACATTTATATATGTATGGTCACAGTTCTATTCATTATAGACTTGTAAACAAGACAGGAAATGAATGAGGCAAGTCTGTGTAAAATGTCAGAAACAAGGAAGAAAACATTAGTAGAATGAACCCTGATCATTAAGTAATTTAAGGGTGACAAACTGATCAGCTGCTGATCAGACATTTTTCCCCTTCAAGGTATCATTGGCACAGTCTGAATGTTTGTTTGGACACACTTGACTAGCCAGACAGAAGTCACACCTTATCTTAGAGATAACCATTTAACTCACCCTGCTTTAGCTTCTGCCTGACTTCAGACTAACACAACTAACTGCCTCTGACTTTTCTAAACTGTTTCCTAGACTTTTTCTAGGTCACTGGAAAAGTAATTTTCCTAAGATATGCACTAAAATCTCATATTTTATTTATGACCTTGATTTCAAAAGATATTAATAATCTCCATATTGAAAGCAAAAATATTATGAGATATGGCTTTTCAGAGAAATCTTAAGGGGTTAGGCACCCTTTCTCATTCATATTAAATGGGAATTGAGAACCCAATTTCTTTAGGCTCCTTTGAATATCGCAGCCCTGATCTTTGGGTGGACTGAAAGCCTGGAGTCTAAATTGCAGGGGTGACTGCAAGGAGGGCTTAAAGTTCTCCTTTCTGCTTCTTCTTTACCCTGGCCCTTTTCTAAGTAGGTTCCTTTCCCTTTGCTGTGTTTGAACAGATCTGGCCTTCAGATCAGATCTAGATTTCTTAATTTCTTGTTCCTGTAAATTATGGCTTGTGTTTCCCTTTGAAGGTCTTTGTTCTGAAATGGACAATGACAACAGGTAAAAGACTTAAAGATGTGTGTGGAGGGGACTGCGATGCTGCTATAAGTTAATATCTTGTCCCCGGAGATGTCACTGTGTCCTGTCCTTGCTGCTATGGTGTGACTGTGGCCTTCAAAACCCTGATCCAGCACTTCTATGAGCAACTTTCCTGGCCACTTTAGATAAAAGCATTACTTCTGAACAAGGTACTACTGTGGGTTGGGGGATACATCTCTCAGCTGTTCTGGATTATGCCCCATGTTTCAGGTGAATGACCAGTGATTAGTTTGTTTCAGGTGAATGACCAGTGATTAGTTTACAGATGAGAGAAAGAAGCTCTCATGCTATGCTTTTTGCCTTTAGGGAAAGTATGCTGAGCTGAAGGGCTGTGAGTTAAAGTTCACCTCTTCTATTGACAGGTATTTATAGGTGTATGGACTTGAAATGCTGTTGGAAGTAAATGAAGTATCACTTACTCCATTTTAAAAGTAGGTTAACTGAGAGGATGCGCAAGGTTACTTTGGTAGAACTAGAACAGAACATTGGTCTCTTGTAAAGCAGACTCAACCTCCTCCATGCTATTTTTTACGACAAGTGGAATAGATTGATTTTACTGCCTGTAGCAACTAGACCACATCCCTTTCTCAGCAGCAGGAATAGAATTATGTTTCCCAGCATTCTGCTGCTGTCTAGCAACTGTATCAACCACTGCATAGGTGCCACTTCTCCCTTTACTGACTAATTGAGAGGGGACACCAATTATTTCTTTAGGTCATACATAGAAATCTGTGCTGGGAATCTAAGGGCCAGATCTAAGGGCCAGAATTTTGCCCTTCCAGCTGACAGGGAGTCCCTATGGCTGAACATAAATTTCTGTTCCTTCGTTTTTCATTTTTCTTAATGGTGTATTATCCTCAGTGGTTGACACAGTAAAAAATCAAACTGAAAAGCAAGTTAAAACACTAAAATCTGCCAGCGATGACCAAACGATCAATAAAACACACGTCCCACAATTTTGTCATTTTTCATGCATTTTGATTTATTTCTGTCACAGCTGGGCAAGTCTGAAGGTGAAAAGGTACAGCTGAAGTGCTGAAGGGGTGGACACCTGTCACTGAAACATTCTATTGTGAAAGTAGAGGAATCAACTGATTAATCTCTTCAGCCCTGTGTTATGCTTGTTACTACTAAATAAAATGAAATTTCTAGCTTAGTGCATAGCAGTAGCACTATACCCATGTAAAGAGAAAATTCAACTTCAGTAGCAGACTTGATCATTCAGGTGTGAGGTAGCAGACTCTTAATGCCATGGTAAATGTTAGGCATGCAGATAGATCACAAGGCAGAAAAGACCTTGAGAGTGTTTGCCTAGAAAAAGGGGATTTATTTAGCGTGTTTTATTTTTACATGTTTCAAAGATGATGAATTTTGTAAAAAAATGGTTATAAAGTAGGATATTTTTATTCGTTTATTTTATGACATTGATTGGTATATAGTGAATCAGGCAGATTACACAAAAATAATCATCATTGCTTCTGAATTTTCTAGTGTATCTCATTAGGATTAGTGTCTTGAAAAAGTATGCTTTTCTCTCTGTTTTCTTACACCATGGCTGTAAGACATGACACAAAGGAAAGGTGGAGATGTCCTGTCCCCAGTTTGCATTATTTCAGGAAAACATCACCATGGATTATGTCATGAAATTGGAGATTCATACTCTCCGTAAATAATATTTCAATCACAACCTGACTCTTAGAAGCTAATAAGTGTTTTGGTGAGGTAGGTGTTATAAAAATTGGAGACTGGGGCTTGCTTGAGTAATATTATTTATGCTTAGGTTAACTCTTAATAATTTAAGGTCTGCTTCTGCATTTCTTATTCTTTTAAGCTGTCATGTTATTAAGGAGTTTGTCTGTCTAAAGAGTACAGGACTGGACCTGTGCTAGCAACCAACTACTTAAAGTAATATGAAAAAATAAATTCTTCTTAGCCAGTTATTTCAAGCAACAGAAATACATTACTTTTATTTTGCACAAAAGCAGTTATTGTCTCTTGCCGTTATCCAAAAACCTGTGTATTAGAAACTCTGAGTCAAATTTTGCACTAAGTTTAACTTATGCAGCCTTATTGAAATTCCTCCTGTCTGTCAATGAAGTTTATACATTGCTTAAGCCATGGACCTAAATGGCTTTGCACTTAGAGACAAGTCTAGATTTCCAACTGTAGTGCATTTCAAATGCAGCAAAATCAATATTTTACTGCTAATCAGGGTGGGTTTGGGAGTCCAGGCACCTCTGTATAGAGCAGAGCCACAGAGGTTTGGAGAGTGAGGAAGAGGGGTGAGGCTCCATATATACAATGATGCCCTTTTCTCGACATGGGGCTGGTGTGTAATGGTACTGTAAAATGCTACTGTTCTTTAACACGAGGAGCTGGAGAAAGGTTCAGCAGCTGTCTTGAATCTCTGGATGGGGGTCAGGTTCTATCCTGTCTACTCTTTCTGCCTCTGAATCTGCATATTGAACAATGTGGTTACTAAAGCACTGTGCTAGGACTAGTCCTTACTAGCAGTACACCCCTGTTCATGACTTCCTTCACGTAATGATAGGATATTTTTTACATAGACCATATTAGGACTGTATTGCCAACCCTTGCAATTTTTATTATTTTTTACAATATTTCATGTTTTTTACAGCTCCTGGACTCACGTGATAGCATAGATTGAGAATCCTATGTAGTTTTAACTTAAATGGTTGTAGAGAAGCTTGAAAATGTGAATTTTAAAGGCTTAAAAAGAAGGTGCATTAAAGAAGAATGAAAATTAAAATCTCATGTTTAACCTAGTCTCATGTTTTTCTGGAGATCTGATTCCAGTATATGAAAAATGTGTGTTGACAATACCTAATGGGATATAAGTATAATGCTATCAAAAATGCAAAACTAAAACATTAACATTTCAAAATTTATATTACAAAATTTTAGTTAAAAAATCCTTGGAATTCCCTTAAAAATGTGGTAGTTTAAATATAAAAGTGGAAGAAAAGAAAATGGAATAGGAGACACACTATGTATGTATATCTGTACCTTATTCTGACAAAATATCCACTGTCTTTAAGAAGTTCTTTGAAACTGATGCAAGATTTGTCTGGATCTGGCCATTTAGCAATGTATTCAGGTAATATTGCACCAAGCAAAAATTCTTGCTCTTGATTTTTCAGAAATCCCGAGAATATTCTAGTCAAAAAAATACAGTTTTCATCTTGATTTTTAAAAGACATCTCAGTCGCATCAAATATATCCATTTATTACAAGATTTATTACTGAGTATCTTTCTTATTGACAAAATGTATTTCCATAGTGTGCCTTTTGGAGGAAGCATCTCCTACATAAACAAAACGAGTCTTCTCATGCAGACAGTGAGTTTTGAAAGAATGATCTATAGAATGGAAACCAAAAGTGCCGCATTTAACAGTGTATTGAAAACTGTACTGAATGTATGCGATGCTGCGGCTAGTAAAGCGACCAAAACGCTGGCTTGCATCCATAGATGCTTCTCGAGCGAATCCCGGGACGTCATTCTCCCCTTGTACTCGGCCTTGGTGAGGCCGCAGCTGGAGTACTGCGTCCAGTTTTGGGCTCCACAATTCAAAAAGGATGTGGAGAAGCTTGAGAGAGTCCAGAGGAGAGCCACGCGCATGATCAGAGGTCAGGAAAACAGATCTTACGATGACAGGCTGAGAGCCATGGGACTCTTTAGCCTGGAAAAGCGTAGGCTCAGGGGTGATCTGATGGCCACCTATAAGTTTATCAGGGGTGACCACCAGGATCTGGGGGAACGTTTGTTCACCAGAGCGCCCCAAGGGATGACGAGGTCAAACGGTCACAAACTCCTGCAAGACCGTTTCAGGCTGGACATAAGGAAGAATTTCTTTACTGTCCGAGCCCCCAAGGTCTGGAACAGTCTGCCAGCGAAGGTGGTTCAAGCAGCTACATTGAACACCTTCAAGAGTAAATTGGATGCTTATCTTGCTGGGATCCTATGACCCCAGCTGACTTCCTGCCCTTTGGGCAGGGGGCTGGACTCGATGATCTCCCGAGGTCCCTTCCAGCCCTAATGTCTATGAATGTGTTTTTATGAGTTTTTGTAAAAAATACATGGGTTGCAGGGTAAATTGTTAGAAACTCTTCGGAACAAAGATTCAAAATAAGCTAATTAATCTCTATGTTATTTGTCATTTAAAGGTACTGACAAAGTATTTTTTTATATACATGTATAGAATATATATCTGTATATATGTGATATACATAATGGAATCATGTTTATCATTATATACACACACATACATACACACACAATGATAGACATATTATAGTCATTTGTATAAAAATATAGCCTGTGTAACATCATGTTCTGGGAGGGAAGAAAGGAAGGGTGGAAACATAATCCCTTAACAATTAAGATCTTGTTTAAGTAGTAAATACGGAACAGCCATTTTCCAATTTTTTGTGATTTCAGTGTAATAGGGTGATAATTTACTGCAACTGTTCACCACATATTCTCCAGAATCAAAACTCTTGTACTTGAAATGCCTTCACATGTGAAGTATGCCTGAGCTATAGGTTATAAATCAGTTCTGATCTTAACATCCATAGTCACAAATCCTCTCTGTAAGGCAGCCTTTTTTAATAGACATAAGCAAAGAGATTCAGGAATGAATAAGAATGGTTCTGTCATGTTTGGCATTGCAATTGTGACACATTTTACAAAAGGTAAATATGAGTTTTAGCAAAGCGTACTGTGCAATGCCACACAAGTTACTGTGGTAGTCCAAAAATACTAATCACGCTTGAAAATTTATATAAGATCAAATTATTTTGTCCCAAGAGCAGCCTGCCCTTGGTAATGAATACTGTAAACTCATCATTTGCATTGCAATGGAACAGCAAATTTGTGTTAACTAAAATGTACATGGGGTAGACTAGCTTTTATTATGCTTATAGCTTTGATGAAGTTATAAAGATTTTATGTTTTGCTAAATATAATGCAGCGAAGGCAGCTGGTACACCAGCCTGAATTTCTACATCATGAATGGAATTATTTTTGTAGAACTAAGTCATTAGATCTGAATGAACTGCTGCTGCTTGAGGGAACTCCCATTAATATCAAAAGGAGTTCTTTGCACATTGGCAGTACAGTTGAACCAATACGTATATATGTATAAACTGTGTTGAAAAGAATGTTATTAAGGTTGTGAAGTCAAGCACAATTAAGGTTGCCATTAGAAACCTATTATGACCCTGTGTACATATTTATTATGATAGTTTTTAAGTATATGATCATATTCAGTTTTTTCCACACTAATCCTTACTAGTCAGAGCACAAAATATGCAGTGCTCACTTCAGTAGGAGCTGCCTAGTCTATATTTTGTTTTCTCCTTAGTGTTCAGTATGCAACTCTGTGCCTTTTTTACTGCACAGTATTTAAACCTTACTTGGAAGACAGAAATATCCATTTCTTCATTACCTTTTTTAGGATGGTGATGACAGTCAGTGGTTTCAAAGTGCTTCATGGGCATTAAGGTTCTTACTGTAGTAACATCAATGTGAAATGAGGAGGTGTTATTTTCTTCTTTTTACAGAGAGTGTAAAGAGGCACAGTGATCAGTGTCCACTAGCTTTGAGTGTCCAGTATGAGATGCCTAAGATCTGATTTTCTCAGAGTACTTTGGATTGCATAGCACTTTGTACATTCAGAGTGTAACTGCCATTGACTTTAGTTACAACTGGTAGTGGTGATTCTTTTTTGCAAATTAGACCGCCTGGTCTCAACCCAGATGCCCAGAAAATAAGGAACTTGTTTGAGGGACCAGCTGTGAGAGCCTGTTTAAATGATTGGTCCAGCATCACACAGGAATTCTGTGGCAGAAGCTGGGCTTGTTCTCCAGGGCCTTAACCAAGGAAAAACCATCCTTTTTCTTTTTGTGACCCCTTCCCTTTATTCACTGTACTTCCCTTATTCTCTCCTTCCAACTGCTGCAACAAGTGAGGCAGCTATCCTACAGACACCAGTCCCTTTCACTACATATCTTTGACTCATCCCAGAGCACGTACATGGTATGCACTGAATAAGACAGGGGTCCTAGGAAAAAATGGTTGTGCTTATGTAATTAAAGAAACTATACACATAAGGGAAACAAATTAATTTGTTACCTTTCTTATCTTTTGAGTATTTGACTTTGTACCTTCATATAATCTTAATGTAAAATGTTGGGGTATAATGTTCTAGCTGTTTTTTTAAAACTGAAAAACCCCCCCAGAAATTCCAACCTGTGGCAACATATGGATACCCACATGAGTCATCATCAGGTCGAGTCTATGCATTACCACACAGACCTCTGGGACTTGAGCTCACAGAGAAACTGGGAGCAATAGCTGGCTGTCATCCTATATGGGCCTAGATCATAGAGGGGTGGGATGTGCTGCCACAGTGTCACTGATGTATTTGCTGGCTGTAAAGGAAGGGTGAGACTTAGGAACTTTGCATTCCGATCTGGGCTCTGGAGCGCGTGTGTTCTACTGGGCACACATTATTATTCTGTCCTCTTCTTCTCCTGAGTAGTGCTTTCTGTCCTATCTCTTTAACTTGCCCCAGTATCGGTCCCAGTTCTGTCTCATTTCTGACTCCTCATCCCAGTCCATTTTCCTCACCTAGGCAATCCTGCTGTCTACTCCTCAGGCTCCTAATCCCAGTCTCAGACCCCTTACTCAGCCAGTCTGCATTCTTCCTTCCTAGCCTGTCATCTCCCTTGTCTTTCTTTTGTACCTGGGCCTCTAGTGATTCACCATGCTCAGGCTTCTTAACCTCACTGGCTCACAGTCCCAATCTCCCTTCCTCATCCAGTCTCTGTATACTTGACACCTCCCTGTCTCACTTTCTTTGTTTAGCAGTCTCTGTTTTCCCATCACACCTCAAATGAATATGAGATCTGTTTCCTCTCTCCTTTCATCTTGATCTTTACCCTACATGCTCTGTCTCAACTTCCTGCACAGAAAATCTCGCATTCTTTCCTGGCTCCCAGTCACAGTTTCCTGGCTCACTCTTTTCCTATCCTACTCTCTATCGCTGCAAGCTTCGAATACCAGTTTACTGCCCTGCACCTGCTTGTCCATATTTGTTTTCCCCACTTCACTTTTTAAGACTGCCCTCTGCTTACTCAAATCAGGCAACTTATTTGTGCTCTCTGGGAGGGATGGGTAGGGAAGGGGTCACTGAGAGCAGAAGAAAGAGCGTTTCCCTTGCTCTCAGTTCAGAGGCCCAGAACCAGATTGAGCACAGTTGGCAGGAGCCCAGAGCTGCAGTGGTGCCCAGGAGACCAGGCTGGTGTATGACTAGTGCCAGTGCAATGTTTTGGGAATGTACCTGCTATAATCTAAGAAGTTTCCACCAGAGGTGTAACTAGTGAGTTTTGTACCCTGAGCAGAGCTGTGTGGCGGGGTGTTGTGTCAAGCAACTGAGAGCAAGGTGGGATGGCATGGTGTTGTGAAAGGGGACAAGCACAGGAGAGTTTTATTTGACAGTGGCTGCTGCTGCTCTCAGGCCTGGCTTCCTGCATACTGCCTCCCTGGAGTCAGGCCTGGGGTTGGTACTGTGCACTCTGCCTCACTGCAGCTAGCAGTGTACCTCCTCCAAACTGGCACCCTCCCTTGCCCTTCCCTGCTTATGCTATTGGTCTCCACTGATTGAATATGAATTGAGGATTTTTTAACACTTGTCAGGGGAAATGAAATACCATGACCACCAAGGTGATTTTCTTGAATATGGCAGGAGGTAATCCTTAGTTAGCCCACTTCCACTTACAGTGGAAAGACCTCAGCTACATGCCAACTTTATGGAAAATTGGAGACTCCTTCCTAGCTTGCTTCTGCGGCCATATGACTAAGGGCAAGTGAAACTCGGGAGCAGTCAATCCCCAAGCCTCCGGGCTTGTGCCTGCACGTAGGATACCCACCAAAGGATCTGGAGCCCAGGCAGGAGTGAAGGATGCTTGCCAGTGGTGTGCCAGTGGCATGCCAATGGGGGAGGTGGGAGTGGGCCATGCCCCTGCGTGCTGGTTGGGCTCGGTCCCTTGCAGCACTTCTGGTTTCGCCACTGGTGTTTCCGGGCTCAGCAGTCAGCTGCTGTGGGACCCCCCTCTCCCCAACTCGGCAATCAGCCATGGATGGAGAGGTATGCCATTTCTGGTTGCAGGGCCACATATAGTTCTTGAATGACTTGCGGATTTGGAATTGATTTGTCTGATTTTAAACACTTGGAACTTGACTAAATCTTGGTGAATTTTCATGAGGAACATCCATGATAAAAAGGCCCCCCAAAGCCAAATTTCAGGTCCCTATTTCAAAACAAAGGGGCACTAGAACATTTCCAAGAAAAGATTGCCAGAATTTAACACATCAAAAGATATTTCCCCTTAGGTTCATTCTCAGAAGTGTTTTTTCTATTTTGGCTGAAATTAAAAAAAAAGGGTGGGGGGAAATCAGACAGCATGTAAAATTTCAGACCAATGGTTAAATGTCAGCAAAATCTTAAGTAACTAGGCACAGGGACTTATACTGGAAAGTGTTAGTCGACCTTAATAATAACAGCCACCATAATGATAAAAACATGGTTTGTTATTAAATATTTTTTCTATTAGTAAATCATATCAACTGTCACTCAGTAAAATGTTATTGCAGGTGTTTCTGTGACCAGTCACCACAATACCACAAAGCAAATCCAGAGTCCTTGCTTGTTTTCTTGACTCAGTCTTTACCTAACCATACTCAGATTGAAGTTAGAAAATATTGAGTAAAATCTTCCAGATTTGGCCACACATGTATAGCATTTCATGCTAAAAGATGTGTAATCAGTCTTTTCCATGTAAAGTGGTCAGGAAGTAGGAAGGTTCTTCTCATCCTCATTTAAACCATTTTGCATTTTGCAAGGTACAAGATGATTTGTTTGAGTTTTGCTTTCTAAACCATCAGGTTTAGGCCACTGTTGTGGGTAGGATAAAGAACTTGATTATCAGAGGTCTGATTTAGTATGGCAAATTCTATTTTCCTTGTATACATACTGGAGTATGCTTTAACAATATTTCTGAAAGGAGGTGGTGTTGCACATAAAACAAAATACCATAGTCATGGATGAGAAATGGGTCTCTAGAAAAGGAGCCAGTGAATACTTTTCATCTGTGTGCTAGTCTGGTAGTTTGTAACCCCTCCTGCACCAGCCAGCCTTCTCTGTGACCACAACAGAGAGAGATATAGGCAGACAGATGGGCAAATGACACAAGACAGAGGAGATAGGTCATGAGTCCTGGTACCTGCAGGGGAAGAACATGCCCACAAAAGGACTGCTATTCTGCAAATAATGTATCTTTTGTTCCCACTAGATATGTTGAAGGAAGTCCATCTCTGAGGCGTATGACAATGATGAGAGAGAAGGGAAGGCGGCAAGCTATTAGAGGCCCAGCTTTCATGTTCAACAACAGGGGCACAAGCCTCACTGCTGAAGAAGAGCGTTTTTTGGATGCAGCAGAGTATGGGAACATTCCTGTAGTGCGCAAAATGTTGGAGGAGTCAAAAACACTGAATGTCAACTGTGTTGACTACATGGGCCAAAATGCCTTGCAGCTTGCTGTGGGGAATGAGCATTTGGAAGTGACAGAACTTCTATTAAAAAAAGAGAACTTGGCACGAATTGGAGATGCCTTGCTGCTTGCAATCAGCAAGGGGTATATCAGGATAGTAGAAGCAATTTTGAATCATCCTGGTTTTGCAGCAAATAAGCGACTGACTCTAAGCCCCTGTGAGCAGGAGCTCCAGGATGATGATTTTTATTCCTATGATGAAGACGGCACCCGCTTTTCTCCTGATATCACCCCAATCATTTTAGCTGCTCACTGCCAGAAATACGAGGTTGTACACATGTTGTTACTGAAAGGAGCAAGGATAGAGAGACCTCATGACTATTTCTGCAAATGCAATGACTGCACTGAAAAGCAAAAGCATGATTCTTTTAGTCACTCCAGGTCAAGGATAAATGCCTATAAAGGGCTGGCTAGTCCTGCCTACCTGTCCCTCTCCAGTGAAGATCCAGTTCTCACCGCTCTAGAACTCAGCAATGAGCTTGCTAAATTGGCCAACATTGAAAAAGAATTCAAGGTAAATATTTTTTTTGCTTCTGTGTTTATTTTATTTTTGACTTATAATTTCTTCAGATACTTGAGTTTTTTCCCTGTATTTTACTTTTCCAGTTACAGATGCTTAAGTTATATTGTTTCTCTTGTTCTTGGTTTTGAATGCTCAGTGAATAAGTCACTAAAAGGCAGATTTACTTGAAATAAAAGTGTGTGTACCTAAAATGTATTGAGAGCAATATAAAAGTACCAATGTGAACACTACTAACCTTGTAATGAATGGGAAACAATTGCGTTCACTTTAGCAGATAATTATTGTTTTTACTGAAGTTCACTTGGGGTAATACAATCTGAGCATCAAGCAGAAAAATTACACTTTTATTTGACTTTCTACAATAATGACTTGATTTTAATTTTTCACTTTGAATGAAGTTGTCTACAAATTATAAAGACTACACTGGGGGTTTTTTTTCATTTACCTTTTAGGATTTTACTTTTCTATTCAGTGGCAGCTGTAAAAATCTGTAAGATGCATTCCCTTTTATTCTTTTTTTGGCTATATCTATTTTAATATCAATATATACTAATTGTTTTTTATAGTCCAACTTCTCCATTAGGTAATTCATGATTAGACCATGGCAAGGATTACCATTGCTTATGTTTCTTGTGTGAAGTTCCGCTTAGTATCTTGGAAGGTACACCAACAAAAGAGCAACTGTACAGCATGCTGTATATAAGAGAAGCCTGAATCAAGGAATAACAGATTTTACACAGCAAGCAGTTCTGCAAATGGCATCGGATCTAGTTGTAGCAAAAATTTTAATGGGGGTCCTGAGGGTCAGTATTGCATACTGCTTGTTTAATTAACATCTTCATAAATGATCTGAAGAAGGCAAAAGACTCATTAATCATGCAGACAGCAGCATGGTACAATGCATTCAAAATAGTGGAGGACTAAGAAGAAATACAACTAGATTTATTAAGGGCAGAAAACAGGATGGAATGACTAAAATGCTTAATATGGTAGGGTGCTGGGTATAAACTTACTTATACTCCTAGACAAGAATGCTTCTAGCGCTACCAGTCAAAGGAAAGTTTTAATATTGAGAGGGATCTGAATGTGATTAAATGAGAACTTGGATTTGTGTTGCACTAGTGGTCTGTACCCTCAAAAGAGTGTCCTGCCAGAGCAGAGATACAGATTGTGGGTCTCATTCTTTGTTTATACAGAATTCACATCAACTCTTTGGCCCTGACTTCCATTCACAACTGTAACTCTCACTAAGATACATCTCTGTCATAAGGCCTGCAGGATGAAGCCCTATAAATCTCTACCCAGCTTATGTATCCTACAGTTCTTTCCACCACTACCCATCTCTCATCTTCATAATTTGCTGAAGAAATCTGACCTTAGAGAAATGATATACCAGGTACTGTATTTTTCACATACAACAGATTCCTTTTCTCCCAAATCCCTCCCACCATCACTACCAAAATTGGATCATATATATCAAGTGAAAAAATTGGTTTTCTGCCTGGGATAGAAGAACCCTACTTTGATTCCTCTTCCACAGTTCAGCACCTATTGCATTACTATTTAGGCAGCTGAGGGAATCAGTTAACTTAATGGCTCATTGTTTTTGATTCAGAGGTACTGACTATTGTCTCTCCTTTTTAACAGTTGTGATGCTCCACTAATCAAGCTAACTATTCTTTGGGCAATTTTGCTGAATGCTAGCTGCTCCTGATCTCTCTTCTGTCTCAGAACCTTGGAAACTCTTTAGCTCTTTTCAAAGTCATAGATCCATCCATGGAGACTATGAGGGGCGAAGGGCCAGACCCCTACCCATTGCTCTCCCTGCCTGCCTTTCCTATCCCTTGCTTCCTGTCCTGTCCCTATGCCTGCTTCCCTGCTCTCTGTCCCCACTGTTACTTTCCCCCTGCTCCCTGCTATATGTCCATCTGCCCCCTGCTTCCCCATTTCTGTGCCTACCCCCTTGCCACCTGTCCCCCTACAGTCTTCAGCAGCAGCTAAGATTTCATCTTTAGTTAATTAGGAAAGGGAGGGTGAGTCAGCTGAAGATTAGGATATTTCCCTCCTCTATGAAGCCATAACTCTGGAAAAATCACAAGGTGGGCAAGTCTACACAAGAGGCTTAATGGCATATTACCATAGTTTACTGTGAAGTAAGCACATGGGTCTACACATGCAGATCCTTACTTCACAGTAAATCTCCCTGATCCTGAGGAAATTTGCTATCCGTGAATGCAAGTAGTAACAATGCAATCTGCAAATGCAAGTAGCAGATTTACTTGGCATTAGTAACAGTGCCGTAGAGCTCGTGTAGATTCCTGGCCAAGAGCCAAACTTGTAGCCATCTACCAGGGTGTGGAAGATAGCTCCCTGCCCCTGGGACCTGCCTGCTGCTGGGATGTACAGGACTCCAGGGTGGACTATGTCCTCCTGCTTCCAGATCGCAATCACACAGTGGGGGCTGGGAGATCTTTATTTCCCAGCCTCCACTCTGCCATTGTGCTTGGGGATCAGGGGGCTAGGAGAGTCTTATCTCCCAGCCTGAGCCCCATGGTTGCAGGGCTTGGGCTGGGGGACCTTTATGTCCCAGAAGCTCCCCAGCCTATTCCTCCCACAGTTCCATGCTCAAGGAGCATTAATTAATTAAAGAGCTCAGCTTTTCAGTGATTCTTAATGTGCATTAGCCTATTGTAATGCTAAATTAATGCTTGTCCCTTTCCCTTCCACCACCTGCCCCTACCATATGCCCCCGCCGACTCCCCCATGCCTGTGCCTACACCCCTGTCATCTTTTCCTCCTGCCACTTGCCTCCCCTTTGTGCCTGACCTCTACCACTTGCCTTCCTTCCTCTTGCCCTACCCTGGGCCTGTGCCTCCTCCCCTGCTGCCTGTCCCCCTATGCTCTTCTCCCCATTACTGCTTATCTTCTGCAGCGGCTCTGCCTCTGGCTCAGGGGCACTCAGGGGTGATAGCCCCAGCCCAGCTGGGCCAGGAAGAAGTAAAGCAGCAGCTCTGGGCCTGGCCATGGTAGGGCCAGAGCCAGAGCTGTAGGTAAGCAGTGGTGGGAACAAGTGGTTGTGGAGGGGGAAGGTAGCAGAGAGACAGGCTTTGCAGTTTCCCTTGTGCTCCCCTAAGCTGCACACCGTGGGTTTCCCCTGCTTGCCCCCCCCCCCAATGTTCTGTTTCCCCCTTGCACCCTCACCAACGCATCATCTTCCCCATGTTCCTGTCACCTTGTGCCCCCTCCACTGCTACACAAGTGCCCCAAGCCCGGGGTCATAGCTGGAGCTGAGTCTCCCCTTGCTCTGGGCCGGTACTTGAATCTAAGACGAAGCTTTTTTCTTTTCCCATGTTCATTGTGGGGAAAAGACCTTGACTTGGATTTGAGTTAATACAGTAACTATTTTTTTGTCTCACCATCCCAACTTCTGCCTGTTCTGTAGCCCAGCAAATCTTTCTGCACCTCCCAACCCCAAATCTGCCTCTACAT
Source organism: Crocodylus siamensis (assembly GCF_052110815.1). Classification (NCBI taxonomy): domain Eukaryota; kingdom Metazoa; phylum Chordata; order Crocodylia; family Crocodylidae; genus Crocodylus; species Crocodylus siamensis. Next base: position 109,928,794 of record NC_143396.1, on the reverse strand, counting down.
TAGCTGTGCAGATCTACTTCTACCAACCACATATCCTAATAATCAATTCTGCCTCATAAATACATACAAGCCCATTACCTGTTGCACCTTTAGCAGCTGTAAGGATTACTCATACCTTCCATAGCTTGAAGCAGCTACAGTTTACCCCACTGGGGTGAAGGGGGAAAGGGCAGCTCCAGGCGTTCTCCCTACTCTTCCTTTCCAGGTGGAATGTTGTACAAATGGAGAAGGGATGAGCAGACTGAGCCCTCAGGAGGGAAAGGGAAGGGAGAGATTAGACGCACCTGAGGAGCTGGTGTGCTGGCTACCTCTTTTCCATCACATAAATCCTTTCTTGGGTCCTTAGAGGAAGAGAGAGAGCACTGTCTGCTTCCTACAGCATCTTTATCCATCTTTTCATCTCTGGGAGGTGGTGGAGGGGGGAGGACTGTATCATCACAAGTGGGGGCCAGAATTGCATTATTTGAAATTGTGGTAGTTGGCGACTATATTCCATCAGGTGTGACAGGCCTGCACAACCCACACACCTGGGTGTAACATAAGATGCCATATGGATTGCCCTCCAGGTAAGAGTTGGGACTGAGAGAGACCTGTTAGCAGCTATTTTCTGTATCTCACATAAATCCATTCTGGGCGTTTGCCCATGCTTACATGATGTAAGCTTAAATTCTGACTTTGATTAAATTGAGCTGCCTTTTCTACAAGTGTGTTGTCTCAATTTCCCGTGTCAATAAGCTGAGGCTAACTAACGGTGAATAGCAGACTCACTACATTATCTCCCTGTGGGGATGCCTGCTAGCCTGGTACTCCCACCTTCTGGGATGCAGGATATTCTGTAAGTCTGTAGGGATCCCTCCTATCATTTTGACCTAGGGATAATCTAGGGATTTCAGTCTTTGGTTTCAAACAAAAACAATCCTTAAAACAGCACAAATCATAATTCTTTTCTCCTCGCATCCCTAGAAAACACCAAGGTTCATTTAAAGGGATGTATTTGGTAGCCATGTTGGTCTGAGACAAAAAAAAAATGCAAAACTCTAGAACTCTCAGTTCAGAGATAATACCTTTTTTTAGACCAACTAAGAAATTGCAAAAAAAACCCTTTTTATTGACAATTTCTTAGTTGGTCTAACAAAAGGTATCATCTCTGAACCAAGAGTCCTAGAGTTCTGCATTGCAGGTTCATTTAAAGGGACTTTCAACATATTGAGAATGAGTAATGAATTATCTATGGTAAACTGCAGTTCATATTGTTTCCTGTTCACGATCTCTGTAATTCACTTCCTGGATATGCATAAAAGAGGCATGATAAGGCACTTTGTCTATGGTTTCCCCCAGGGTGGGACTTTAAGTTGAGGCTATTTAAAAAATGTTTGGGGTCTAAACTTCCAAAAAAATATATGCTAAATTGAACATGCATGCTTGAGCTAGTATAATCACAGATTTGCCTGTATAATCACAGATTTGTACAAGAAAATAACTGATGGCCATGTGCCTATCAGCCTTTGCACAAAGACAGTGGAATGAAGGGTGTGCAGTTAGTACACTCACTGTTGAAAACTGACTTTTCATTGGCATTAAAAAATTTTTACTCCCAGTGAACTTCCTTACTTCTCAAATGTATGGTGTAAGAATTCAGAAAAAAAATTGAAAGCTAGAAGAAGCCAAGGAAGTCAAAAATAAAAATGAGTAAAAAAGCAAGAAATACTGAAGGCGTCTGGGGATATCTCACTTTTCTGTTTCTTCCCATCACATGCTTCTGTATTTCCAGGTCCTCCTCCTAGGGTTCCCTCCTTCTAAGGTTCTACTCTTCTACTAATTTTAGTGTGTCCTCTTCATCTCTCTTGGTATGGTTTTCCCTTATCCTTGTCCCTTTTGCGTGATTTCTTTTCCATTCTCTGCTGCCATCTGTGCTCTTCCTTTCTCCTCCTTTCTTCCCTTTCAGATTCCCCTATTCAAGTTTATCTTCCCACAGCTTTTCCCATTCTCTTCCCTTCTATGAGGTCCTTTTCTCCATTCCCTCTATTTCAGGGGTGGGCAAAGGATGGCCCATGGACCAGATCTGGCCCACCAAGGTATTCTGTCTGGCCTGAGGCAGGTCCCTCAGCTGTGGCTGGTCCAGGTGTGGGGATATCCTGGGCCATGGTACTTGTGGCCAGTCCCACCATCCTTGGGTGCACAGTGGCTTCCTGGCAGTCCCTGCAGCGGTGGCTTGCTCTGCCTGCCTGCTGTTGCCAATCCTCCCTGCACTCACCATTAGGGGCACTGGACAGAGTGGGTGGCTGAACAATTGGTGTTCCCAAGGAGATCGGCCTGAGCCACACCCTGCCTACAGGGGTCCCAGGCCAGTCTTCATGGAGACCTTGCTCACCTGCTCTGTCTGGTGCCCCACGCAGTGGGTGCAAGGCAGATGGGCCCAGGGATGGATGGATAGACAAAATTGTGCCCCTCCCCTCCCCACACTGGGCTGGGCCAGCTCCCCACACCTGGCCCCTGACAGCTCACCAACACTCCTTAAGTGGCCCTCCAACCCAATCCCTGGCAGCTCCTTCTCCAATCCTAGTGCAGTATGATTGCTTTCAGATGAAGCTACTAATGGCTGCCTCTGCCTCTCTAAAGTAGCAGGGGAAGCAGCGAAGTAGGGTGACATACCTCAGAGCCTCAGCAGGAACACAAAGCCCTAGGTTGCCTATATACATGCATCGAGACTGTTCTGATGAACTGTAATCACAGCACATCAGAACAGACTCATTTAATCGAGTCTGCTGGAGTGTAGTAATTACCGCGCTCCAGCAGACTCCAGTATCACATGTATCAGTGTTCCCATGCTGAAAAATGGTGGTACCTTGGTGACATTTAAAAAAATGTTTTAAAGCTTGGTGACCTTTAGTTAAAGCACCCTCAGCAACATTTTTCAGCATGGGGACACTGATTTTCTCCTGTCCTAGAAATATAGCAGCAAGGACTTCAGTGGCATATTGGAAGTTAGAGAAGTGACCACAAAAAGTAGCTGTGCTGAGAAAGTTCTGAATATGGCTGAGGAATAATATTCACAGAATATGAATTTTGCTCCAGTACTGGTTTGCAACAAAATTGTCATTATAAAAAAGCTTTTTTAAGAAAGGTACCTAGTCAAAAAAAGATTTTTTTAAAGTACAGCAGAGCAAATAAATCCTCCTGTTGCTGGAAAAAATCAAACATGAAGAAGATTGTTTTTATTACATGAAGAACTATGTTAGTGAGTATTTTTATGTAATGATGTGGCACTGAAGCCTACTGAAAACACAGTACTAGAACTGTCTCTTGACCTATAGTATAACATCATTCATTAACCTGGTCAGAGAATTGTGTTTTCCCACCCTTGTTAACAGCGAAAACATTTGTTAGAATGAAACATGGCTGATCATTGTGTACCTATTTTTCTGTGTCCCACAGGCCCTAGCACTTCTCTTAGGACACATCACCTAATTTATATATCAGACTTTCCCTCAGACCTTTTAAAAATTATATCATGGAAGCCTTTTTAGTAATCAAAACAGGTTATTCAAGTTACCTTTGTACAATGATGGATAAGCAGTTAATATAAGCTGACAAGAGGATAATATTACTAAAAAGGCAAGCGCTATATTGTGGTTTAAATATAATGGCCTTGGGTTAAATGTACTTGTGGCATAAGATGCTCAAATCCCATCAACTTCAGTGGATTTGCACTTGCTTACTTGGAGGGCTGAATTTGATTCACCATATCAAGGATCAGCAAGACCGACGTCTCGCTTTTTACAGGAGAAATTCCTGCACTGGGTTGTAGGGGTTGTAGGGGAAAGCTCTCCCTGAAAGCAGTGGCAGATGTGAACATGCATCTAAGGGGAGAATCTGTCATGGTTCCAAGTAAAATTTACATGGTGTTATCTCAGCTGAACTAACAAAGAGGATTCAAATTTGAGATATATACAGGATCAGCTTTTAGAAGGGTATAGCACAGTTCCATATGCATTAATATATTCCTGATTTGTACACACCATTCTATAAATACACATGAATACACAAGCTGGGTATTTACACGCCTAGACTAAATTGACATTATAATTTTTAAAAAACGCATTTTGCTTGGGCAACTGCATCAATTGTGTATGTGAATTAGTGTAATGCAATTTTTTGTAGCCCTGGGATTTTGGCCCTTTTGCAAATCCAGCTCAGATATTTATGTGCAGAAGATACACTTTTTACATGAATAAATGTTATTCATGAATTAATTTAGAAATTTTTTTAAAATAGTGGAAGAAATCTGTGTTATAGTTTGGAACCAGTGCTTAATTCTTTGCACATGCTTTAGTGGGATTTTTTTTTGTAGTGTAAAGCTGCTGGATTAAAAGCAAGGAGTACTGATCATGTAAACAACCTAAGAGTTGAAAAATTAAGTGTGCAAAAATTGAAAGAACTTGTAACTCCACAACAATCACAACTCAAACTGTTACCTAGGAAAAGCCTAATTCTCAGTTTGATTGAGGTGCCACTTGGTAATGTAAAGAGACCATAAAGCACAGTTAAACCTAACATGGCAACTGTAAAGCCCTTTCACAGGTTCAAAGAGAGACAATATCATTTTATTGTAAATAAGGTCTTATTGTAAATAATATCACCTTACTGCAAATATTTAAATCGGGACTGTAGTGGTTTTACTGCAAAAGTGGTCGAACTGATACTGAAATATGTATATATATATAGCTAGCTAGATCATATCTTAAGTGGAAGAAAACTGAATGCAACTTGCCTGACTTTTCTACTTTTAATTATTCAAAAATAAAGATTCAGTAACTTAGTATGTTGGACAAATATCCATATTCTTTGAAGAAAAAGAAAAGGAAGAAAATTCTCAAATGGTAAGGAAAACTTTGTTTTATTTTTGATCTCCTTTATTTACCATCTGATTTGTCCAGAGATAGCAAAGCCTATATTTCATCACTGAAGTGTCTGCAGATGCCTACAAAGATGCAAGAAAATGATCAAAATTATTTCTGAAGCAAAATTAAATGAAGGCTCCATATCTTCATACATACAAAGACAAAGTTTGGATCACTGTGTATAAAAATGACACTTGAATAATTCAAACCAGCCAAACTAAATTGTACTATAGTTGTTGGGGTTTTTTTAAATCACCTTTAGGCAGGGTATAGACACTGTTAAATGCCAGAGCAAAGATGGAGTTGTTTGAAAAGTTAGAAGTTCTTGAAAATGGGGCTTAGGATAAATGAGACTTTTTTCTACAAAAGGGGTAGGCAACGTTTTTTGGCCGGAGTGCTGAAAAACACCACATATCCTGGGATTATACAGCTATATCATATTAGTGGCTCACAGTCGTCCTGCAATCAATTAATGTACCTAGATACTCCTTCTCCAGAGTTCCAATTGAATGACTCCAGCTTATAACAAAAAATGCTGCCGTTAGTGCCCATATGTATGACCTCCATTTTGTTCTACTAAATTTTGTCCCATTTCTATTATCCCAGTTTACCTGGATGGCATCTTAGTTGTCCACTGTATTGACATTGTGTCAACAGCACATTTAATTAACTCTAGCTTTTTATGTCAAGGCTATTAATAAAAATATTCAAGTAGTGTCAGGAAACAACTGTGTGGTGACAGTATTGTGCAGTAACAACTGCACAGCGTGCCACATGTAAATACGGCCACTTTATCCTTATATTTCTTGACCTCCAAGATATAGCTCTGTGTACTGATCAATCCTTTTCCCCATTCCTTTGAGTCTGTCTTCTCTTTCCTAATATCATTCTTGTGCATTTATCCAGTTAAGCCCGGAGCTCTTTTTCCATTTACTTGGGATAAGAGTCCAAGTAGTTTTTGACACTTTGACCTAAAGAAATTCTAAACCTCTTCTATATTTAGATCCATAAGGGTAAAAACAGACATTGCTTTCTTTGGCCTTTGGGCAACCATATGAGAGCAACTAGGTATACATACCTTTTGTTGTGCCACAATGTGGCTGTGACGAAGGTAGTATTACATTGTGCTGCTTTATTATTGTGGACATCTGTTTGCTTTATGGCAGGAAAGCATGAGCAGCCCAGGGCTTCCCACACTCTCCTGCCACCCTGGGAAGGCGCTCCTTGGGATTGAAGAGCCCAGTCCTGCATGCCCTGGAAATTCCTGCACAGGATTGGGCCCTTCGAGCCTGGAGCAGTGGCAAGATGTAGGGGGTGCACGTGCACCCCCTGATGGCCGTACTTGCTGCTTAGGTGATGGGCAGGGGGGGCAAGCAGGAATGCCAATGGACCCCCTGCAAGTGCTGGCCGATCGCTGCACTCGGTGCAGCTGCTTTCGGGAGTGGCTGTGGCCAGCACTTGCTCCCAGAAGCAGCTGCAGCTACTCCTGGAAGTGGCTGCAGCGAGCGCAGTGATCAGCCACAGTGATCAGCTGTCATGGGATCCCCTGGGGGACCCTCCCCCTGGACTGCAGGATCACCCACAGGGGACCCGCCCTCCCTCTGGTCAGCGGGACTGGTCGGCGGGGGGGCCACATGCCCCCCTGACCGAGGCAGCACCAGTCACCCATGGCCTGGGGAGTGCCTACCCAGCAGTTCCCACTTACAGAGACATTCCCTGGGCAATCTCTGGGGCATGTCTCTTGCAGCAGGGAAATTCAGGGTTCCTTACTTCCAGAGACTTGCTCTGCAGATTTCCAGGGTGTGTCTCTGCAGATAGGAAACCCTGACTTCCCGAGATGTTCCCTGGGCATCCCAGGAGTTTGTCTCTGGAATTGGAGAAAGCCAGGATATTCCAGTGCAGTCCCAGGGCTGGGGCACCAATCATCTGGTTGATTGTCTCAAAATCCACCACAGCCAGGGTGGTCACAGCCCTGGGACTACCCCAGAGTGTTGAACGCCCTCTGCTGCGGTTCTGGGGCTGAGACTGCCAATCAGTTGATTGGGATTCCCTGCTTGCAGAGATATACCCTTAGCAGACTGTGGGAACCCAGGAGATTGTCAGGGGCACATCTCTGGAAACAGGGAATATGTCATCCTTTGTCCTGCAAGGTTAATGGGCAGGAAGATGGGCAACATGTACAATTCTGACTGGGTAATAAAATGAAGAATGACACAGCAGGAATGTTGAAGATGATCCTGATGTGATCATTCCTCTCTGTACATGTGAGTAGATGGAGAACTGTATTTACCTATTATGGAGTTAGATCCTGGGTGTTGGGAAATGTATAAAAAATTTGCAAGAATCATAGTGGGAGGGGATAGAAGCACAAACAAATGTTTAATAACAAATGAAACAAATACAGCGGTTTGTGGCTAATGTTGTGGAAGTGCTAAAAGACAGATATATGAATGCAGCATGTGGTAGAAAGAAGGTTTAACTTCACACTAAAATTATGGATAGAGGTTAGCTTAAAATACTATAGCCATAAATTTACTGTCCAGACAAGTGAAGAGCATGGATTGACAGAAATCATTAAAGGTGCTGACAGATTGGACTAACAGAGTGTTTTGAGTTTAAAAGTAGGAGTGAAATGTGGTAGAAATTAGGTGACTCAGAGGAAGGAAGTAAATGGAAAAGGGTAGAGGAGCGAGAAATGTGCTTTGTCATATGCCACACCACAGAAGAGGTGTTTATGCACAGAAAAGCAGGCACCCTAGCAGCCTAAACAGGCATACAGGAGACATGTAGATATATTGGCATAACTATAGATATGGAGGACAAAGTGGCTCCTAAGGTTTTAGGAGACTCTAAGGCAGGGGTGGGCAAAATACGGCCTGTGGGCTGGATATGGCCCGCCAAGCACTTCCCTGCAGCCCGCGGAGCCCCTTCTAAACCCAGGTAATGGTGGCTGCCTCTCTAAAAGTCTCCAGTGGCAGCTGGTGAACCTGGCCACCAGCTGCAGCACCTCAGGCTGTTTACTTGGGTTCTGGTTGTGAGGCAACCAACCCTGACCTCAGCCTGACCCAGCTGACCTCGCCCTGCCACTGGCTCAGGCTATGTTTGCAGCTTGCAAGGGGCAGGGGGGCTAGGCCAGAACCTGTGGTGCTGGTGAGGGGAAGGAGTGCCTGGGCCAGCTTCTGCTTTGCTGCACGGGACTAGAAAGGGCCCTGCCCTGCAGGTAAGCCCAGGAAAATGGCTACTTGGCAGGCTTTTTCTGTGTCGTGCCATGCCGTGCCGCTTGGGCCGTGTGGGTGTTGCAAAAGATTGCGGTCTGTTTCTTGGAGGCCACCAAAATCATAGACGCACACTCATTAGCAGCACAAAAGGTGTATTTACAAATAGGTCAGAGCAGAGTCAAAGACTCAGATTACTCCGAACCCCTGAGGAATTTTTGCAGGCTGTATTTATCCTTCTTCCTCCTGGGCACGTGTGCAGAAACAGGAACTCTTACAGCTCATTTCCATTTCATACAAATATATGTGTGGTTACATCACTACATCCATCGCATGTACATTATAATTAACTACTTAAGTATGCAGGGCGGAGAAGTAAATATGTATCAGCTAATTGCGCATGCTCAGAAAGTTCTTTAGGTCACCAAGAGTTTAAACCACCCCCCCTTTCAAGGACACAGTCAGTTGAATTCCAGCTTCTGTAATCTGCATGAGAAAAGCTAGGGGGAGGCTGGGGAAGAGTCTGTGATTTAGTATAAGAAGAACTGTGGCAAGGCTGGCCAAGAAAAAAAAGTCCTTGGCAGTGTTTTTTGCTTATCAGGTGCGAGATGCAAACTGTGCATTTCTAACAATACTCCATTTCTAACAATATTCCCCCCTCAAGATGCTTTCTGCTCCCCATTTTCATTTAGGCAGATCAAGATAATTACGAGGAATTTTTCTGAGTACCATGACTTTTGCTGCAGTCTGCGCTTTGAGGGGGACTGCTGCAACTTGCATCCCTTCAACTGTGGTGGTTATCAATCTTTTTGAAGCAGGTCTCTTCATCATACGGGGATGATTGTGGAGCGGATGGGTTACATTTCATCCACGTGGAGTTTGGGAGCTTAACAGCAATAGAATTCCATTGACCTGCATACTTGCTGCTATTAAGGGCATAACAGATAGTGCATGTTCGGACCCATTTCAACGTCCATGTACACTGGCTATGTCCCAAACTCCTCCCTGTACCATTATTGCTAATACAGTACTCTCCTAATGCCACTTGGGAAAGATCCCAGCTGCGGTTCTCATCCCATTCTTGATCAGTACTCTTAACATCCGCCTTATCACTTACCAACCATTTTGGGGCCAAAGGAAAAGCCCTCCAAGGCCACTGTTCTCCGGCCTCTCGGAGTCCCCCACAGGCCCAGCAGTTGGTAAGATTGAAGGTACCTGCAATTCTTTCCATCATGTCAACATACAAATTTGTCCCTGGGGGAGCAATTGGGGGAAGCAGGGATATAGGCTGGCGGCTAGGGCTGCTCAATCCTGCTTCTTTTACTACATAGATAACAACAAGGCATATTAAGATTCCCACCATATTCTCCCTTTCTTGAGATCAAATACAGCCTAAACTTTTTCCTTTTTTACTTTCTTGTCTAATTTTCTGAACTTTGATTAAGCCGTCTCAGGTGCACTTGGAGATCACCAGTAGGTTCACAGCTCCACTTGCTGGCTTCTTGTTCCGAGGACGACTCAGCTTCCGGAGTGAGTTCGTCCTGGGAGTTGATGTCCTCTGGTGCTCGTGGATGTCGTTTCACACGGGTATGGTGTATCCAACGGTCATGGCCAGCAATCTTTACAGTGGTGTGGGTTGTTAGAAGTACCTGGAAAGGGCCACTCCACCTCTCAGTCAAAGGCTCCTTTTTCCACTGCTGCACCAAGACCCAGTCTCCCGGGCAGAAGTCATGTACCGGTACGTCTAAAGGCAGACGCTGAAAGGAGGCTGCATACCTGTGAAGAGAAGACAAGACAGACTGCAAAGCAATAACGTACATATGAAGCTCGCTATTACCTAATTCAAAAGTTACATTTTCTCGCATCCCAGGGGGTAAGACTCGAGGGGGTTTGCCAAACATAATTTCATATGGGGTTAATTTAAGGCCCCGTCGGGGAGTGTTTCGAATGCAAGTAAGAGCTAGCGACAATGCTTGAGGCCACTTAAGGCGTGCTTCAATACAGATTTTGGTGAGTAGAGTCTTTAAGGTCCTATTCATGCGTTCCACTTGTCCTGAACTCTGTGGTCTCCATGGTGTGTGTAGTTTCCAAGTGATCTTAAGAGCTTGTGCGACTTCTTGAACTACCTTTCCCATAAAGTGTTGTCCTTGATCCGACTCGATGGATTCAGGCAGGGAATACCGGGGAATGATCTCCTGCAACAAATACTTCACTACTGTAGCCGCAGTGGCAGTCCTGGTGGGCCATGCCTCGACCCAACCAGAGAGCTGGTCTACCATAACAAGTAAAAACCCCTGATGTCCGGACCGTGGGAGCTCGGCAAAATCAATCTGCCATGCTTGTCCAGGGTACACTGCCCAGGGTCTACCTCCCGTTGGCACAGGGGGTTTCCTTCGAGGGTTTACTTTCTGGCATGTGGTGCACCTGGTAGCAATACGCTGAGCTTCTACATATAGCCCTGGGGCTACTGCTTGGCGGATCACTAGATCACCCATAGCCAAGCCTCCCATATGGGTTCTTGCATGGAGCTGTTGCAGCACCTCCCGAAGCAATGGCCTGGGTATCATGACCTTTCCTCCCGGTACTATCCACCACCCCTGGGAGTTCTTTTCTGCACAAGCTTTCTGTGCAAATTTATCTTCTTCAGGGGAATACTGCGGGACTAAATCCTGGACGTATGGCCATATGGCATGGGACAAGGTCTGCCTGGATACTTCCTCTGCTTCTCCACCAATAAATGCGGCTTCCTTTGCTGCCGCATCAGCCTTTGCATTTCCAAGCTTATGCTCTTCCTCAGCAGCTTTCCCATGGGCCCGCACATGAATGACTGCTGCCTCTTTAGGCTGGTGGAGTGCCTCTAGTAGCTTGATAATCTGGGGGCCGTTAGCAATTTTATTCCCAGAAGCCGTAATGAAACCCCTTTCTTTCCACAATAGTCCGTGCGCATGGACCGTAGAAAAAGCATAGCGAGAATCAGTGTATACATTAACCCGCTGGCCTGTCCCCAGCTGTAATGCTTGGGTGAGCGCAGTGAGTTCCGCGGCCTGTGCCAACCATGAGCTCGGCAATGACTCCCTCCATACTACCTTACCCAAGGTTACCACTGCACGTCCTGTTCATCTTTTTCCATCGATGACAGAGCTGGAGCCATCTACGAAGTATTCAGCATCTGGGTCTTCAATTGGGTCCTCAGCAAGATCAGGCCGCACCTGTGTGGTTTGATTCAGGACCTCAAGACAGTCATGTGTCGGTTTCCCTGGCTCCGGCAGCAAGGTTGCAGGGTTTAAGGCTGTAGTATGTTTGAAAGTAAGTCCTGGATTAGAGAGCAAAAATATTTCATACCGTGATTGTCTGGAGGGGTTGAGAAACTTTTCTCCCTCAGTCCCTAGAATCTGGGGAACTCCATGTGGGGTGTGTATTTCCATATCCGCACCCATGACTATCTTCTGGGCTTCTTCAACAACCACTGCTGTGGCTGCCACAGCCCGAAGACAGGCTGCCCACCCGACTGCAACTGGATCTAGAACCTTTGAGTAATATCCCACGGGTCTCCAGGTTGGGCCTGATGGCTGTGTCAGCACCCCTGATGCGACCCCTCGATTCTCATGAACATACAGTCGATATGGCTTTTTACTGTTTGGGATGGCCAGGGCAGGGGGCTGGATTAATGCTGCCTTAAGCAGATCAAAGGCATGCTGCATTTCTTTATTCCATTTCCATTTAGTGAGACTCTCCTTAGTCAGTGAGTCATATAGTGGTCTAGCCTTCCCACCATAATCTGGTATCCATAGTCGACAGAACCCAGTTAGCCCTAGGAATGCCCGCAGCTCTTTGGGTGCCTAAGGTGAGGTTAGACCTTGGATTGCCTGTATGCGATCTGCACTCAGGGCTCTGACTCCTTTTGAGAGCTTATATCCCAAAAATGTAACTTGAGGCTGACATATTTGGGCTTTCTCTCTAGAGACTTTATATCCTTTTCCCCCCAGTGTGTTTAGTAACCTGGTGGCTTTCTCGCAGAGTTACAAGTTTGGGCTTGCAACTAGCAGGTCATCCACATACTGGAGGAGAGTCACTGCAGGGTGTGATCCCTTCCACTCCTCCAAGTCCTTCTGAAGGACAAGTCCGAAAATATGGGGGGCTGCTATGAATCCTTGTGGAAGAACTGTCCACATGAGTTGGGCTTTATGGAAAGTATCTGGATCCTCCCATTCAAAAGCAAACAATTTTTGACTCTCTCGGTGAAGGGGAATGGAGAAGAAAGCATCTTTCAAATCTAGCACTGAAAATATTTCAGCTTCCCCCAGTACTTGTGTCAAAATCGTGTGTGGGTTCGGGACTACAGGATGGTCTGAAAGGACCTTCTTATTTACTGCTCGCAGGTCTTGGACCAGTCTGTATGAGACCCCATCTGCCTTCGGCACTCCAAGAATGGGGGTATTATATGGTGAGGACCCTTCCACTAGCCATCCTCTTGTATTTCTCTATTAACGGCTTGAGTCCAGCTCTGGCCACTCGGCTGAGTGGATACTGCTTTACCCGAACGGGCCCCTCCCCATCCTTGAGTATGATCCTTACCGGGGAGACCGACTTAGCTCGTGCAGGGGTTCCATCAGCCCATACCGAAGGGTCTACTCCAGTCATGTGATCTTCAGAACTTACTACAGGGCGTCGGTCCTCCAGGAGAGCCATCTGATAGTTTGAGCTCTGCTTGACAGGTAGCTGAACCACCATCTGGTCGTCTCTGAAAAATATCTCAGCTTGCAATTTTGTGAGTAGGTCCCGCCCAAGTAGTGCAACCGGGCAACTTGGAGAATATACAAAGGAGCGCTCAAGCAAATGGTCCCCCACTTTGGTGAGGAGTGGTTTACAAACAGGGAGTCGGGATTGCGTTCCCTCAATCCCTTCCACAAGTACATGCTGTTCACTAGTTCCTGCACAGGGGGGGTTTTCTGGAATCATTGAAAATGTAGCCCCAGTATCCACCAAGGCTTCAAAGTTTTTGCCACCAACCCTAATGGTTACCATGGGATCTTCTCGGGCTCCAACCCGAAAGGTAGTGGTCTTAGATCCCCGTCCCCTTCATTCTGTGTCTTCACCCTTTTCCTCTGCCCGCATGAGGTGACCTTTTGGTTCACCCTCTCTCTTCTCCTTTAACTTTGGGCATTCCCTCTTCCAGTGTCCTTTCTCTTTGCAATAAGTACAAACGTCTGCTCCCACTCTTTCTCCTTTCCCTTTCTGCATCCCAGCCTTTCCAGGGTTACCTCCAGTTATAGCAGCTGCCAGTGCTGCCATCTGTTGCTGAGCCTTTTTATCCTCCTTGCGCTCCTGCATATGCTCACGATTCCCATATACCTTATATGCAATTTCCACCAGCTCTGAAATCGGTTTCCCAGCACCTCCCTCAGTTTTCTGTAACTTCTTACGAATATCAGCAGCGGATTGACCAATAAACATAAGATTTACCATGCGTTGATTATCTGGGGCTTCTGGATCTAGGTCCGAAAACCTGCGGAACGCCTCATACAGCCTCCTGAGGAAAGCTGAGGGATCCTCTTCTCTTCCCTGTCTCACTTCATACAATTTAGACAGATTAGTAACCCGAGGCACTGCCTTCCCCATTGCTTCCACTATAATCCCCAGATACCGTGCACTCAGCTCTCTTCCTTCTGCAGTATGATTATCCCATCTCGGTTCCTCAACAGGGCAGGTATCACGCAAGGTACGACCAGCAGCTCCCTCCGCTTCTACCCTGGCTGCTGCAATGCGCTCTGCCGTCCCCAACACTAATCTCCTCTCCTCCGGGGTCAGGAGGGTTTGGAGCATCATCTGGACATCAGCCCAAATGGGTCGATGGGTTTGCTCAATAGATCGAAACAGGTCCCTCATCTTTTCAGGGTCTTCACTAAAAGAGGGGCTCTGATTCTTCCAGTTAAATAAATCTGAAGTACTAAATGGGGTGTAGACAAAAGTTGCATTGCCCCCCTCTCCGATAACCTCTTGCATCGGGCAATTCAGCACCGGCTGTGATTCTACAGTCTTGCGCAAATAATAGCCCTTATTCCCTGATTCAGATGGGGCACTTGGCTGAGGCTCACTCTCTGAATCATTAGGTATGCTTTGATACGCCGGTGGTGGTTTCCCCGAGGGAGGGAGCGGTAGTGCAGAGGGACTGGATCCCGAGGAGGTGTCCGATTCATCCTCGCTACCTGACAGGGTGACCGGAGACCAGGTCCGATCCTCAGTCAATTCAGAATTCCCCGCCTCATTAGACTCAGGGAGTACAGGTGGTCTTCCTCGAGTCTTTCCTTTAACAACCATCACATGAGACTTTACTAAGCATTTCTTAATCCAAGGTGGCTGATTTTGAACCACCCACAACCAACAATCGATATAAGGAAATTGATTCCAATATCCGTTCTGCATAACTATTTCATGGATAGCTATCACTTCTTTTACTACAAAGGATCCTTTCGGGGTCCAGTGGACCCCAAATGTTGGCCACTCGAGTTGACAAAACTTAAATCACCCTTTTTCATCTTCACTCCATAATCTGCCTGCTTTCCAAATTTACTGAAGTTCCATAATATGCATCCTAAAGGTGTATCTGGGCTCTCTACACGGGAGCGACCCGTACCCATATGCCCACAAGAGTGCGCTCAACACACACCAAATACCAAAAGGTCCTCACAACAGGCGGTTTATAACGAAAACCCGGCCAAAATTTTCCCGGTAATCGTACACGTCTTTGTTCCTGGACCCAGACCAAATTGGGCAAGGGAATTCGTATACTCACTCAGATACCCCAGAGATCTCAATCAGAATGCCGGAGTGTGTGTCTGGCGTCCTCAGAAACCAAAAATTTGCACAGGAGCCTTTAACTTCCCGAATATCCCGACTCACGTCTCAAACCCCTGAGCAAGCCCAAAAAGGTGGCTCGGTGCACACTCCCCATGGTGGCAGAGACGGTCTTGTCACTGAATTTCGGGGTAGTCCAAGGAAATGTCCTGCCGCGGTCGC
The DNA here is from genome assembly GCF_052110815.1 of Crocodylus siamensis. NCBI lineage: Eukaryota > Metazoa > Chordata > Crocodylia > Crocodylidae > Crocodylus > Crocodylus siamensis. The sequence continues at coordinate 109,913,661 of NC_143396.1, read as the reverse complement.
CAATTCTGTTGCAAAAGATTGCGGTCCATTTCTTGGAGGCCACCAAAATCATAGACGCACACTCATTAGCAGCACAAAAGGTGTATTTGCAAATAGGTCAGAGCAGAGTCAAAGACTCAGATTACTCCGAACCCTGAGGAATTTTTGCAGGCTGTATTTATCCTTCTTCCTCCTGGGCACGTGTGCAGAAACAGGAACTCTTACAGCTCATTTCCGTTTCATACAAACATGTGTGTGGTTACATCACTACATCCATCGCATGTACATTATAATTAACTACTTAAGTATGCAGGGCAGAGAAGTAAATATGTATCAGCTAATTGCGCATTCTCAGAAAGTTCTTTAGGTCACCAAGAGTTTAACCCCCCCCCCCCCCCCTTTCAAGGACACAGTCAGTTGAATTCCAGCTTCTGTAATCTGCATGAGAAAAGCTAGGGAGAGGCTGGGGAAGAGTCTGTGATTTAGTATAAGAAGAACTGTGGCAAGGCTGGCCAAGAAAAAAAAGTCCTTGGCAGTGTTTTTTGCTTATCAGGTGCGAGATGCAAACTGTGCATTTCTAACAATACTCCATTTCTAACATGGGGTTGGGCTGGGCCGGCACTGGGAAAAGGAAGCAGCAGCTGGGCCATAGCTCCAGCCCAGTCAGCACCAGGAAGGAGAGGTGGTGGCAGAGTCATGTCCCGCTCAGGATGGGATGAGCCCAGCCTGAGCGGCAGGGGCTCAGCTGCACTTTCCCCCTACCTGTGCCTGTCAGTCCAGAATGGCACCCAGCTCCACTGTTGCTTTTGCTGGCCGGTGCAGGCTGGGCTCATCCCATCCCCAGCAGCACGTGGGAAGCAGCACATGGGAAGCCAGGGTCATCCCATCCCCAGCAGCACGTGGGAAGCTGGCTTCCCACGTGCTGCTGGGGATGGGACAAGCCTGGCCTGCACTGGCCAGCAGAAGCAATGGTGGAGCTGTGTGCCGCTCGGGACTGACCGGCACAGGTAGGGGGAAAGTGCAGCTGAGCCCCTGCCACTCTGGCTGGGCTCATCCTGTCCCAAGCGGCACACAGCTCTGCCGCCGCTTCTGCTGGCTGGTGCAGACCTGACCAGGCTCCTCTCAAACCCAGCAGCACATGGGAAGCTGACTCCAGCTACATGCTGCTGCAGGTGGGACGGACCCAGCTGGGTCTGTACTGGCCAGCAGAAGTGGCGGCAGAGCTGTGTACCACTTGGGATGGGACAAGCCTGTCCAGAGAGGCAGGGGCTCAGCTGTATTTCCCCTCTACCTGCGCCAGTCAGTCCTGAGCAGCACATGGCTCTGCTGCCACTTCTGCTGGCTGGTGCAGACCCAGCTCGGCTCCTCCCATCCCCAGCAGCAAATGGGAAGCCAACTTCAGCTGCATGGTGCTTTTCCTGGCCAGTGGTGACACAGCTGGGCCCATCCCATCCAGAGCAGCACGCAGCTGAAGCCAGCTTCCCACGTGATGCTGGGGCTGGGTTGGCACTAGCCAGCAGAAGCGGCAGTGGAGCCTCCCGCCTTTTGGGACTAGCTGGTGCAGGTAGGAGGAAAGTGTAGCAGCAAGCGGGGAAGCCACTGTTTGATAGGGGATAGGATGGGCTGGGCTGGGCTGGCCAAGCCGCACCCGGGAGGGAAAGCTGTGGCTGAGCCCCTTGCAGCTTGGGACAGAAGGGGTCCTACAGCACTGGAGGGTGCTGTGCTGGTGAGGGGACCTGGGCCTGGGCTGGTTTTTGCTGTGCCACAGGGGGAGCGGGAGCACGGACAGGGGTGGGCTGGGATGGGTCAGGACCAGATCATGCTGGCACCAGTGATGAGTGGTGGGGTTGGCCAGCTTTTGATGCCTGGGGTCTGATGGGGTGGGCTGAGTCCTTGCTTGTGGGAGGGGTCAGTTTCCAAGGCCACCTCTCCAAAAGGAGTACTTCCAGGGTGAAGGGAAGGGACTTATGGTGGCAAAGGTCAGGGGTTAGGGGGCAGGACTTCTGGTCCCAAGATAGCAACCAAGAGGTGGGGCAACTGAAGGGGCGGGCTACCCATGCAGCCAAAACTCATCAAGTGGCCCTCCACCTGAAATAATTGCCCACCCCTGCTCTAAGGACAAAGAGAAGGAATAGAGACTAAGACACAGCAAAAAGGAGACTTATGGTTAAGGTTCCATATGAGTGATTACCAAAAATTGCTAAGGATATTTGGAAAAAGGAAAGCTACAGCACGAGAGGGCCTCATCTATACTCGAGAATTAGGGGAAGGGAAGCTTAAGTTAAAGTATGGCTTTTAGAAATGCCAGTGCACCCCCTGAGGTGGCACTGATACTTTGGTCTGATTTTGGATTGGTACTGATATAAAGAAAATTTGCTGTATCAAAAATCCTCCTGATGTGGCACAGCTGCAGCACAGTACTCAGGCAACAAGGAGCACAGCCTGGCAGCATGGAGAGCTGCGTGCAGCTGATAAGTCTGTTGTAATAGAAGGAAGGAGGGAGGGAAGGGGTGGGGGGGCAGGTCAGTGCCCCCCATGGTGAGGGAGCAGGCAGGGGAAGGTGCTGCCCCACTGGGGCAGGGCACAGGATGGAGACGTGGCTCATGGGGGGGGGCAGTTCCTGATGCTGCTTGCACCCCGGAAAGACATAGGTCAAGGCATGGGGTGGCTATATGGCCCCCAGATCTGCACGGAATGGGGCGGGCTGCAACTGTGGGCTGGAGACGGGGTTGTGCCGGGCTCTTCTCAGTGGGAGCTGGGCTCAGGAAATGGGCTATGGAGGGGCTGCAGCCACCCCAGATTTCGCCATAGCCCCGCTCCCTACACCAGTGCCCATCAGTCATAGGCACAGCCCCAGCTCAACACCCTGCCTCTACCCATGTGCCAGGAATAGCTGGGGCTGTGCCAGGAGGGCAGTGTTGGCACTGGGAGCAGAGCTATGGCAAAATTTGGAATGGTTGCAACCTTCTCTGTAGCCCCCGCCAAGAAGAGCCCAGTGCAACCCTGAGTTCAGCCTACAGCTGCAGCCCTCCTGCCCTGCCCTATACAGATCTGGGGGCACATACCACCCCCCTCTGCCCTCCAGGGTGCAAGCAGCGGTGGGAGCAGCCCCCCCACAAGCTGCAGCTCTGTTCTGCACCCTGCCCTGCCTCGGCTGGGCAGTGCCTGCCCCGTCCCCTCCCTCACCACGGTGGGCATTGATCTGTCCTCCCCACACCCCTTCCTCCCTCCCCTTCCACCACAACAGATTTACCAGCTGCATGCAGCTGTATCAGAAATTGGATCGTATCGGACAATATACCTCCTTAAAATTGGCTGTTGGCTCCCACAATCTCTATCAGTGCACCCCTAATGGGTGTACAACTTACAAACAGCTGGGAGCTGCACAACCCATGAACTGCATGCCCCATGGATGCCCCACCCCAGTGCATCACATGCCCACGCCCCCTGCCTTCCATCCTCTGCTTCAGTATATACACACAGCCCACCACCTGCTACACTGCAGACCCGTGTGGTGCATGGTGCAATGGTGGGGTGACCAATGAACTCCTCATCCTACTGTACCCCATGTCCCAGCTCACCCTCAGCTCCCTGGACTGCCACATACCCCATCCCCTTGCAAGATGAAGCAGCTGATGGAGGGAGGGGGAGCCCAGAGCCCAGTTGCAGCTGGTGAGGGAGTGGTGCCTGGACTGGACCCCTGGGGCCACAATTTAACCCCTGGTGGGCTACAACAAGTCTATGGACCCCCAGTTGGACAGTCCTGGGTTAAAGGATAGGTTTGAATAGTTTTGACTCCATCTTAACAAATCGCTTAATGTGTGTTAGCAAGAATCAGTTTGAACTTACATTTCAAATTCCTCCAGACGTCAGTATTCTTAATATGTATATGACTTTGAAGGGAGACTCTGAATTAAGGGTTGATTCTTTTCAGAAGAGGAAAATAGTGACAGTTGTAGAGACTTGTGGACAGTAACAAAGAACAATTATTGACAAGAGAGGGTAAGAGTGGTGGAACAAGAACAAAGAAGGAAAAGGGATTGAGACTATAGCTAGTTTTATGAAGGGACTAGTTTGTATCTGAGACATACAGGACTTTCAAGACCTTCCATTATCTTCATAATGTTGAGGAAGAGAGAAGAGAAAACAGGAAGGAGAACAGATCTGTAGAATGCTCATTTGTACATTATTACAAATTAGGTCAACCTTGGAATTTCTCACAAAGGCTTAAGAAATTATAGGAACAGGAGAGGAAATACAGGATGAAATAAAAGATATGAGCATGGGACTAAGAGTGATCAGCACCTTTAGCAATGAGGGCAGAAGAGAAATTAGACTTCTAGTTAGAGGGGAACTCCTGCTGAAAGTACCTGATGAAATCTCTACATCTGGCACCTGGAATACATAGGCACTTTTAAGGTAAGGTTAATAATTTCAGGGTTGTAGATCTCAGGGTAGGTAACTGTATTTTGATCACTTAACATTTCCCAAGAAATTCCATTTGGACACAGGACTCCTGTTGACTTGTTCTGCTAAACTATTGTATGGTATTATGATGTCATATTCAAACTGTTAAACAATTGCCATGTTCAAAGGCAGAGGTATTTGCCTTTTAAATAGAGAGAGAATCAATTCCTATAAACATAATATTTGTAAAGTTCTTGAAATTAAAAGAAATGTGCTTTATAAGTGTGCATTTTTTCTTACTGGTGACTGTGAAGTATATTCATCATATGAGCCAAGGGCCATTATCTTTAATCTTTTTCTTTTTAGAATGATTATCGCAAGCTGTCTATGCAATGCAAAGATTTTGTGGTTGGTGTCCTTGATCTCTGCCGTGACTCTGAGGAGGTAGAGGCCATATTAAATGGGGACTTGAATTCTGAGCCGGTTGAAGTGCAGAGGCATCGAGCTTCACTGAGTCGTGTAAAACTAGCCATTAAGTATGAAGTCAAAAAGGTAACTCTGGTAGCTTAAACGTTCCTACAATGTCATGTGTAAAAACAGTTCTATATCATATTCTGCATGTATTGATAATAAGATGACTGACTGTCAGTTTAAGACATAAATTATGTGGGCCAGATCTCAGATGGCATAACCTGTGGTAAAAGCACTTCAATTAAGCTAGCAGAGAATTTCCCTCCATATATTTAATGACAAAAATTGCTTGTCCCAGAAAGATCATACATTTACATAAAACACAGATAGTAAAATCTTGGCTCATTGAATTAGTATCAGTATAGATTTCAGTGTGGCCAGGATTCCATCTAGCAAACGTAAGTGTATGATATATATGATACTACCATGAGCAACTGGTGTCTCCCGAGTCTGGGGGGGGCACAATTTGAGGGTGGGCCAGAAGTCCCATATCCACTCCTTCCAATTCAGGGCTGGGCAGGGGGGAGGAGGCACAGGACACCACTAACCCCCTGCCCCTTCCTGGGCCACCCCTCCCTAGGCATCTCCCACTCATGGCATGAGCCCCAGGCTCACCTTTCTCCCAGCAGCTGGAATAGCACCTCGGCTGGGGGATCAGAGCATAGTCTTTACAAGTAGTGAAGGGAAGGGAGGAGCTGTGTGGGGGAGGGAGGCAAGGCAGTGCTCTGATTTGTTAGAGTGCTCTCTGATACTCCAGAGCACTGTCAGGGAAGGTGGGGCTGGGTAGAGAAGCACAGCACAGTCCCCAGCCACATAGTCGGGTGGGTGGGTGGGGATCCTCTCTATGCCTGGCTCCATCCTGAGTGGTGCCTTGTTGGGGTGTGTCAGCAGGCTCCCCAGCACTTTTGGGGGACACTCTCAGGGGAGCCATGTGCTCCACCATGCCCCCTTACTTGTGGATACCACCTTGCCAGTTCCCATGGTTGCATTTCAAACAAGAGAAAGCTGTAGCTACAACTAGACTTTTTAATGTTATTAATAAAAGATCTCTTGTTAATTATTTTACTTACCATTGTTGCATAGGTGACATGTAGGGGGGCCCAGTGGGGGGGGGATGCATGCCTCCCCGGGAGCGCTGGTGCCCACCCTGACAGTGAGTGCTCTGACTGGTAAGGGGAGCACAGAGTGCTAGCGCCCCTCTCCCCCCCAAAATTGGCTTTGCACACTTGGCAACTGGCCGCTAGGGGACACCCCGGGTTGTGCCCTGCTGGTGCCCCGCCCCAAGCTTGGGAGGTACCAGTCACCCATGTATTTCTGTGTTCAATTTCACAGTATTGGACCAAACCAAATAAAAAGTATATGGTAACACAGCTTGTATAACTTGCTTAGAAGGTTTTGTATTTAGTCACAACTATAGCTACCTACACAAGTTTTTTTTTCCAAGACAGAATTTATTTCAATATTCTGAAAGAGAGAAAAAAGGTTTCAGTTACTTTTTCTTTATCATAAACTCAAAATTTTATATTAATACCAAACAAGTGGGTCATAGCTAATGAAACAGACTCGTAAGGAATTTTTTCATGACTTACTGAGTTTTTACAGTTTAAACATCTCATCATAAGTTCTGTTTTGGGAACATGTAGAAGGGTTTTACCATCAAGTATTCAGTTATTTAGTTCTTAGTGTATACATATGTGTTTATCAATATCTTTAAACTATAATACATCTTTAGTGGATACCAATAACAAAAAAGCTATTAAATAAAAAAAATATTATGCAATATAAATGTTTTTATAGAAAGATTAGAGATCTGTAAATACAACCCATTTATTGTAAATGTTTCTCCATTTATTATTATTGTAAGACTGTTTTCCATATAGGGCTATATTGTTCTTTCTCCAAGTTCCTGTTGGGCCAGAACTGACCATAGTTAAGCTGATGTCCTACCAGCAGATGTTTGGAGAAAAGTATAACTATGCCTGTTTATTATCTAAAGCTTCCTATAACCGTGGTCACCTTTGTAACCAGTTTTAACAATCATCATAATCTCAGTCCCTGCATCTATTCTTCCATCTTTCGTTATAACTTCCACCATGGTATGTGACTGTCCATCAGTGGACACCTGCTGAACTATCCTGCCATAAAAAATAAATTGTTAAACAACTTTCTAGGGCAACTGAGAAATTATTTCAGATTGTTTCATGCAAAGGGCAATCACTAAAACAATCTTAAAACAGATTCCAAATAGTTGAAAACCAGTGTTTTCAATACAATGTTTGCATTCAGTAAATAGAGTATGAATTTGAATGCGTTTCATATTAAAGTAAAATATTTGATCAATTTAGAGGAGACAGTGAAATCTACCGACTGTAGACCTGTTACTATGCCAAGTATTATAAGTCCTTATGGTATTATTAAATTTCCTTGTACATCAAACTTTGATGAGACCATCTTCACTTTCCTGCTGAGCAAAGCAGGTTTTTCCACAAAAAGGTTATTCTTAGAGGTGATAATTTAACTCTGAGCAGAGCCATCACAAAACCATGCTGCACTTGACTGTGTTTTATTCCATGGTATGGTTAAACTAGAGTTGAGGTAGGTTTCCTACCTACTTAAATTCAGAGGCCTTTCTAGCTGTTGAACAGCTACAAAGTTTGAGAACTACTACTTCACTCCCTACAAAAAGCATTCAAAATTTAGGACAAACCTCCCTCCCATTTTAACTGGGAAAAGAAATCTTACTGTGGCTACAGCCTCTCTTTTAATTAAGTATTCTCAGGTGGTCTGGCAAGAGGGCACATACATAATCATGGGCAATTGGTGCTTCCCAAGGCTGGGGGTCCCCCTGTGGCTGATCGCTGAACCTGGAAGCGCCAGCAGCAAAACTGGAAGTGCCGCTGGGGCTTCTCTTGGGACCCCTGCCTGGCACCAGTCTCAGGGCAGCCACCAGCTGGCACTTCTCTTGGCACCCTCACTCCCTGGCGAATCTCAGAGGGGGGCACATGCCCGCCCACCCCCCCCATGTCTCCCCTATGCGTCACCCATGTACATAATCATGTTCAATAATTGCAAAATCAGGATAATTTAATAAGAAAGGAAGTAGATGTAGCAGTGTATTTGTCCCTGCAGTCAACAAAACATTGTTTCTTCACAATGTTGCACCCTTAAAACGGTCAAGAAAGTTGTGTTCTGAGTGTGCAGTCATTTCTGCAAAATGTTCATGTATTTTGTAATAACTAGCTATTGCATGTTTAATACAAAGCTGAGGAGAGATTAATGGAAAAGTGAGAGCAGAAATGCCATCCCCTCCATTGATACCTTCTGCATGGTTAGAAGATGGAATTCTCTGTCCTTCTGTCCAAGATGGAACAGAAAGCACATGCGGTTTTTGTCTTAGTGTGGGATCAAAATGCTCTTAGGTTATTTGGAACAATCCCAGTGGACAGCTGCATGACTCTGGATGAGAAGTAGAAGTGCCCCTTCATTACCAGCGCCCATAGCCCGCATCAGAAGATGGCATCCCAAGGGTTGCTGTGCTCCCCCCCAGCGCTTCCTTACTGTGCCCAGTTAGTCTACAAAGTACCCTCAATTCTCACCCGCCACATCTTTGATGTAAAGTGCATGTAATAGAGAGGCTGCCTCTTCATCTCCCTGGACAGTTTTCCTCCTGTACACTGGTCTGGCTTCTGTAATGGGTGCTTCTGTGCACACCCAGCTTATGGGCTAGGTGTGGCTCTAACCACCCCTTTACCATGCCCTAAGCCTTGGAGATGTACTGGACATTGTTTGGTCTTATACCCTCTGACACTCAGGCTCTCTGCAGCCCTGTCTCGCTCTACCTTACTGGGAACTTGGGGTAAGTACACTCTCCATCACGGCCCTCCTGGGGCTTCTCTATCATGGGCCCCTCCCCTCCCCAGGGCTGGGGTCCTCACTCTACCCTGAGTCCCCTGTGAGGCCTCCTCCATTCCCTTATAGCCTCACCCAAGCCACCAGCATAACAGCAAACAAAACACAAGCCCCTAGGCTATAACATAAGCTCAAGCCACCTGGCTATAACAACATTTGAGCCACCCCAAGGGCTCTCCATCTCTCACCAATCAAGCTGCTCATGCATTCTAGCCTCTTCTCTGTACTCACTCAGGCAGAGCTCCTTCCCCCTTGACTGCCAGCAGGGAACACCTTTCTGGCCTCCAGCCTGTGATAGGAGCCAGGCCCTGCCCCTTCTGGTCAGCTGACCAGGCAGGTATGGGTCATTAGCGCCCTCTGGTTACCCTAGCAACCTACACCTGGGTGGTTATCCTGGCTCTCCAAGTAGCAGGCACCTTAGTGCCCTGCTACAGCACCCTAGCGATGCATCTCCAAGGAGGAAAACTGTTTCTTCCCATTCCTCTGAATATTTTTAGGACTTTTCATAAACCAGATTTTACCTAGAAGTAGCCTAACAACTTCAGCCTCTCTACTGCCCAACTGAATTTGCTGCTTGATTTGCTCATCATTTGCTGATGAACCATAGAACTACCTGAGCAAAGGACAGGGCTTATTGCTAACAAAAGGAAAGACCCTAGGAAAATGAGTCCAAAAGCCAACAACAAGCTAGATTACAAATAAAATAATGATTTTTAAAAGAGTCAGATTGGCAATTTACTCAGTGTGGTGCTCACTTTTCTCAAAGGTCAAGTCCATTAAAAAAAGTCCTAATTCACAGTAAATTTGTAAGCTTTTTTAATATCTACCTGTCATTCCACTAATGCCAAAACCCACAATAAATCACTAATAAGTGATTTAGTCAGCACTTGTCAAACTCCAAAATATTTAGATATATTTTTAAAGCATGGTAGATTAAAAGGTAAAGATCACTTCTCTTTTTAGAGCCACTGCGACAACATCATTCGCCCTAAGGGTGGTTGTACACGTGATGAATGTTGGCTGTTTTTGCGGTTTAATTGTCACGCTGTACACGTGTGGGGGTTTTTACAATTTAAATGAGTTTGCTACCTTGCAAACTAAACCACATCTGCATGTAGTTTAGTCCGCTATTTATAATGTTGCAGCCTTTGACAGCTTGCCCCCCCCCCCACCACAGGAGAGTCAGGTTGAAGGCAGAAGCACTTCTTTTTTTTTTTTTTTCCACAGAGCTTGCCCACATCTCCCATAGCTGGGGGGTGAGCTACAGATGGGCCAAGCAGCCCCTGAGCTGCAGAGGGCCCCAGTCTTTCCTTCTGCGGCAGTAACACCCCCTGGGGCCACCCAGACAGGGTGCTAATGGGTGCGTGCTGCCCCACCTCTGGCTTAGGTAACAGTTGGATCAGCCTGGGTGCTGCCTCCCACTGCTCTGGTGGGCCTGGTAGGTGCCGCTGCCAGGGAGGGAAGGTTCAGGTTCCCCCTCCCCCAAAGCTCAGGCCCTGCTACCAGTTTGCTCCCCAGTTGTGGTAGAGATGGGCAGGCTCTGCAGGAACAAAAAGGTCCCCCCTGCAGTTCAGGCCCCTCACTGCTTTTTAAACTTTTTTCTTAGCAGAACCTGTCTGCACAAGCTGCCTCTGGGCCATGCAGCCTGTGAGCTGCAGGATTGCAGGGTCAGTCCTTCCCTCCATGGCAGCAGCAGCCCTTGGGACTGCCTGGGTAGGGTGCTAGCTCTGAGGGTGCTGCCCCAGCTCTCAGGCAGCACCTGCTGGATCCAACTCTTCCCTGAGCCTATGCACTGGAAGCCCATCAGGCATTGGTCCCTGCGCAGGCTCGGGGAAGAGTTGGATCCGGCGGGTGCTGCCTGCGAGCTGAGGCAGCACCTGTGCAGCCAGCACCCTCCCCCGGGGGCACTGCCACTGCAGAAGGAAGGACTGGCACCCTGCCCCTGCAACTCAGGGGCTGCACAGCCTGGCAGCAGTTTGTGCAGACAGGCTCCACTGAGGGAAAGAAAAATAAGTGGTGAGGGGCCTGATCCTTTTTTCTTTTCCTGTGGAGCCTGCCTGTCTCTCCCACAGCTTCAGGGGCAAGCTGCAGGGGCCCGGACCTTCCCTTCATGGTAGCAGTACTCCCGGGCAGCTAGCAGCCTACCCACCTGCTAGCAACCCACCCAGGCACCCCCAGGGAGTGCTGCTGCCATGGAGGGAAGGACCAGGACCTCCCACAGCTCAGGGGCTGCTCAAACTGCTGGCAACTCACTCCCCAGCTGTGGGGGAGACAGGCAGGCTCCACAGGGGAAGAAAAAAAGTATGGGGCCCCTCACCATAATGGCCATCGAAGCTCCTAAACTGAAACGGTGGGTTTTTAAGTGTTGCAATTAAAAACTCACCTTTTCAATTTAGGGGATTAAACCCCCATCATGTGTACAAGCGGCCTAAGAGATTAGAATTTTCCTGTCCTCATTGCCAGCCTATCCTACTCTACTTACTACAGGCATTTTAAAATGGGATTTGACATCTAAACAAAACTTTTCTGGAAAGAGTTGGCAGGCAACATTGGATGGTACCATTTGATCTCAATAAAGGCAAAGCATAAAATAGAGATGCGGGGTTTATTTTGTATATATTTATCGTGAGGAACTCTTCAAACTATAACATACATTCTAAAACAATGAGCTGTTTCAGATTCTGGCTAATTGTTTCTGGGTTGGTACAGGAATGCTATATAATGTTACCACAACAATGTAAGCATTGTTTGTGAATACTCCTGTAATTTCTTACTCTAATTTGGTGACAAGTATTGTCAGTTTGACTGCTTTGCAGTATTTAAGCAGTAAACGTATGTTGCACTTTTGCAGTATCTTCTTCTTCAGAATGCAGTGCAAACACTAAATTAAGCTTTACAGCATTCTTCTAAGAATGATAAATTATATTATCTTCATTTTACAAGTAGGGGACACTTAGGCTGAGGGACAGAATTGCCTACTACAAAAGAAGGAATCATTGTTAGAGTCATAATGATATTTCTGGTCTTGCGCTCAACCAACTATTGTACACTTCTCTCTCATGATATGTGTCACTGTACATGGTAATAATAATATATCATAAAGAAAGAAAAAGAAATCTAGAATGAAGGATTCAAACATAAGTCTATTTATCTTTAAATCAAACCAAAAACACAACTGATTTTACTAGAGTAAAGCTTAAAACTTAATAAAACAAATTAAAGTATCCTTCAGTTAAATTACAGTCTCTGTTCTTGTATCACTGTTTGTTTGTAGTAGATATTAAAATAGAATTGGGCTCAGTAGTTCACTGGTGGCCAAACTGTCCTTAATGTTGCAGAATTACCTTTGGAGGAATATTCTCTTTTCTGTGAGTTTTGGTGATTCTTATTAAAGTTAATGAAAGCAACATGCATGTATCTGCTTGCTGCAGCTAACTATAACACAGCTGAAAGATGAAAGATCCCAGCACATTAACAGGAAATAAATCCCACAGGATGTTTCACTTTCTGAGGGCTAGAAAAAGGTTATGGAAGCTAGAAGATATTGAAACCTGCTTGAAGACAGTCTCTGACAAGCATCCTGAGGTTTATGTTAACAACAAGAATAGTTCATTTGTTCTCAGTAGAATTTCACCATTATTTTAATGGGATGAGAGTTAGAACAATTTAGAGCATTTTTGAAAATTACAATAAATGTACATATTTTCAGCACCTCTAATAATCTGGATAACCTTATTTAGATGCCTAACTATAGTTTGAAGTGCCTAACTTTAAGTACTCAGGTTTGAACATGTTAATAATAATGTAAACTATTCAGCAAAGATAAAAGAAACATCTCATATGAGTGATTCATTTAAAATCAAAGTTCTGTTGTAACTAAAAAAACACCAAATGTTTGTATTTTTAGTTAAAATATACACCTCTCAGATTTTATTTGAGCCTCTGTAAAGTGTTGTTATGATGTTAACAGCTCATTAAAACTCAAAAGCAGTCCAAGAATAGCAGAAGACTGCACAGTGACAATCTGTATGATCAAGAACCTTTATAGTTTTAAAATAGTATAAAAGAAAGAATTTTTGGAAGACTATCAAACAGCATCATAGAGTATCTTTCATCTAAGATAGCACTAAAGTCACGAACTTCTGAAAGGATTGAGAAAGAATATAAAGAGTTTGTAATATATATTTTATGATGTTAGAATAATGGGTAATAAAGCATGAAATACAAAAATTGACTTCTAGAAGCATCATAAACCAAGAGAGTGGTTTTTCACCACTCTTGAGCAATTTTTTTTTGTATTATATAATGGCAGTTTTTATTCATTTTCAGTAAAACATCAGAATAGTTTTGTCTGAAATGTCTCCCAAAAAGCCAGGCTGGAAAAGGTAGTATGTCTTCCTGACTCAAATATAATAATACCATTCTTCTTCAATATACCTGATGGTTTCTTCAGTCCAGCAGGAGACCTTCAAATCTTATATTGCAACCTTGTTCCCTTGCATTTCTTATTTAAGATAAGAGAATTGGTGGAAGAGGTGGTTAAAGCTTTCATAAGGAAATTTAGGTGGTTGACTTTCTGGGCAGCATATGGAGTATGAGTAAGAAAGGTGAAATGCAGGGTTGGAGGTGAGCTAGGTTCAGAAAGTTCTGGGATCCATAGACAAATTAGAGGTAGACTGGATCAGTTTTGATATCTCAGGGGCAACAGTTTACACAAGGTCATGAGAGGGGGCTCAGCTCTGATAGGATCTAGCCAGTGAAGTGTAGAACTAAACTTGGTAGTGCCCCACATTTACTGCATCCAGAGGCAGTATTTGGCTCTTTACTTCAACTATTATTTCTAATCTCTGTCTTTTTTATGTCTTGGTTTTTAAATAAATAAAGTTATAAGAAAGGAAAAAAGGCAGCATGTTTCTTGAGGTCTTTATACAAAGTATTTTATGTTTGCTAATCATGAATGCAATGTGTGTATAACTCTTACTGTAAAATATACTGAACCTTGATTTTCTTTCTTTTCACTCATAGTTTGTGGCCCATCCAAACTGTCAGCAACAGCTGTTGACTATCTGGTATGAAAATCTCTCAGGATTACGGGAACAGACCATAGCTATCAAGTGTCTAGTTGTGCTGGTTGTTGCTTTGGGCCTGCCGCTTCTTGCCATTGGTTATTGGATTGCACCATGTAGCAGGGTACAGATTTTTATAAATTCCATATTAAAACACTTTATGCTGTTTCATGTATCCCTTTCCAGTCACTGTCATCCAAAGTATAATATTGCACCCTTGTATTACCTGAATTTTAACTGATTAATCAGATTTTTAGATAGCTCTGGTCCTGCTCCTAATTTTGTTATTAGATGTACTTTACTTTGTAAGGTGGGAAACACACTGATCAAAGACTAGTATGAAGTCTTATTCCTTCCAGCACCTGATCACCACTTGATCAGTAGGCAAGTAAAGCATGTTTAAGAATAAAGATAGACAATGGGGGTGCCTGTAGATGTGCAGGGGCGCTGCTCTGACACATTTTAATTATAGCATGTTGAAGTAGACTCAATTAATTCAGTCTGCTGGAGCGTGCTAATTAACGCACTCCAGCAGCTTCCACATCTCATGTATTCAGTGTCCCCGCACTTCAAACTGGTAGCAGGGGCGCTTTAACTAAAGCTCATTGAATGAGCTTTAATTAAACCATCCCCACTGCCATTTTGAAAGTGGGATGCTGAATATACCAGGCACCGCAGGCACTTAAATTCGAGTGGCTCTTGGAGCTCCCCCTCCCCTCACCCCAGCCCTAGAATATGTGTAAAGACACTCTGGGTCTCTCAAGCTATAGTTTCTGTTTGTTTTGTTTTAATATCTAAAGATCCTATTCTCGTCATGATCCATGCTATGTAGTTGTGTACTGGAACTAAGGACTAAGGAGCATCTCTCCAAGTGTATAGCATCATATTCTCTCAGGTGGCATGTGGGGATTTGATCCTCCTCCCATGCAATTCAGTAATAAAACCTCCACTGGCCTGAGTGATGCAGGATTGAATCCTTACTCTAGCACTTGGTTTTGCTGCATTGTTAGGTCAGATTGCTTACAAAGGTGAATTGCAAAACAAAAATCAAATTAAACACAGCTTTTTAACCAAGGTGTGGAGGTGCAGTCAGAAAAGAATGTCATTTTAACTCAACATATAGTAATTGGTTCCCCGTGTGAGAACTTCCTGTGCTTCTAGGTTTACTGATGATGTCACAGCAAAAATGCAGAAGTATCATTGAAAGCCTGTAGGATGTGAAAGGTTATCAAATGGTGGATTTCTTCAATAAGATATATATAGGAAGATAAAAGGCCTCCACAAAGAGCAAATACTTTTAAAAAGTAATTTTTAAATTGTAATTTCGTTACTGAATCTCTTCCTGTCCCCCTCTCTGCAAACTTATGCAGAGATGATATCTGGCACAGAAATCCACGTTTCACCCAAATTATGTTTTTTTGTTTTTCAGCTCATCTTCAAAAGAGGGTAAAATTTTGCACACCTCATACAAGCTTGTAGAGAATAGGCTGTTTTCTTTCTCTAGTTTTTTTTTGCTTGTTTGTTTTTTAGAACAATCTTTATGAAATGAAATAATTGTTACTCAGATATTCCTCTGTGATCAGCTGTAGTAAAGGTATTCCTCCCGGCTGCCTGGCAGCTTGACATCATGCAAACACATTATTATTTGTTCGTGTCTAATATGGAAAAAAGTGACATTTGTCCTTGAAAATTAATTCCCAACACCAGAAACACCTGATATTTTTCTATGCCAAATAAAAGAATTGTGCATACAAATCAATGGTTTAATATTACAATTTAAAAATCAAAACCTAAAGGTCAGCTTCAGACAGGAGTACATAAAATGACTTTCAACTCCTTATTCAATAGACCTACTGGATTCTTTTTGAAAAATGTGTCTCATAACATGCACATGGGGTTTTACCACTTCCCCCCAATATTCATAATATTATCGTATGTGTTATGTTATTAATACAGCTGATCATTTAGTACAATATAATATTGCTCCATTGCTGTACTCAGGGCTCCAGACCATCTCTGTACTTTTGAGAAAAGGTGCAGCAGTGGGGCAAGGCGCTTTGAACGCTTCTAACTTTCCAGTATTTCATGCAGGAACAAGAAAGTATTACAGTCACACATAGTGGGTCTCACAGACTGCTCAGTTTATGTAATGCTCAACAATGCTAAAATGGGTGGTAAAGAGACTATTCTGAAAGGTACAGTTCTCCTGGACATCTCTCAGGCCAGCAAGTGTAGTTCTACACTGTCTTCAACTTGTTCAACACAAATGACATATTCAAGTCCACAGTTGCCCAGAATCTTAGAAGCAGATTGTGCGAGTGTCCAGCAAGAAGTGAAAGGGAACATGAAATGCCCCTCATCAGAAAATCCTACTGCTTGGTCTCACTGATTGCACAAGTTGGGAAGACATGGCAGACACTGGCAGTAGGTACCCTTCTTGGAAATTGGCAGTAGAATCTTCAATAGACATAAGCTATTGCCACTGCCAGGGCTAGGGACACTCCTTG
Source organism: Crocodylus siamensis (assembly GCF_052110815.1). NCBI lineage: Eukaryota > Metazoa > Chordata > Crocodylia > Crocodylidae > Crocodylus > Crocodylus siamensis. Next base: position 109,897,322 of record NC_143396.1, on the reverse strand, counting down.
TTTTTCTTTTGTTATGGGGAATAACAATTGCAGCTTCGTTATATTTTCCCTTAGCATTCTTGAAGGCCTGCAGCTTTTCTCCACCTTCTTCAGAAGAACTGCCTCTGCCATTCCTGCTATGCTCAGCCACTCACTCCAAATGCAGCAGGATCTGGCAACACTATTCTCTAATGGACAGAGCTCTGCATTAATCCATTTGAATTTGTTTAAACATGTTAACATTTCGTAATTTTTTTTCTTACCCTGTTGTAGTGCAATATTCCTAATTAGTTTTAATAAAACATTTACAGATTCTTGGTTTGGGAGATATTTCATGCTCTGTATACATCAGCAATGGAGGAGACGGTTATTTTGCCTAAAGCCTGATATTAATTGGCTTTGATTTGCTGAACAGGATATGCATTAAAATCAAAGGCAAACTAATAGTGCCTTGAAAACTTTGAGTAATTCCTCATTGGTAGAAAAGGTGTCCTTTTGATACCCACTTTTTTCTGGGGCTGATCTGACCCTCCACGGACTTCTGCGGACACCTATTCAGGCCCTTTCTAAACAGCAGTGAATGTTGCCATAGTATGGATATACCTCCCCAAAAATATTCCTGTGCTGATATTGTCTTCCAAGGATAGTGAAGCAACAGAAACTGACCAGTAGGACATCATCCCCAAGAGGGAGCCTGTTGTCAGGAATGGCAGACCATGGCTGTTCAATATACTTGGAAGGGTATTTCTAAGCAAGTAGCAAGTATTTTAATTTCAGCCCATCTTTCACTATAGGTACTTCTTTGTATTTCTAAAGTGTATGATGCAAGGGAAATCTGGTATCTTTCATAACTGAGAGTTTAGTTTTGTATTGCCTTTGCAGCTTGGAAAAGTTCTCCGAAGTCCATTTATGAAATTCGTGGCACATGCTGCATCCTTCATTATTTTCCTGGGCCTGTTGGTGTTCAATGCCTCAGACAGATTTGAAGGCATAACAACGCTACCAAATGTCACTGTTACTGATTACCCTAAACAGATCTTTAGGGTCAAGACTACTCAGTTCACCTGGACAGAGATGCTGATCATGGTATGGGTACTTGGTAGGTATACTACCTTTTCATTTCAATTACATTTTTTTTTTATCTATGGAAATTCTAAAAGATTCTGATTTCTCACTGCATCTCCCATATGTTGCTCTAGTGGTTCCCACAGGAAAACCCTAGCTTAGGGGTGGCAGAAACAGATCTATACCATCTCCTCTTGCAGTTTCTGAGGTAAGGGCTTGCCAGGGTAGAAGAAGCATGTTAGAGGCAGCAGGTCATGTGAGTACCTGGACTGTCCTGCACTCTGACTATTCTAGGCTGAGAGTAGTCTATGGCTATTCATGCCTAGGCTACTATAAATTAGAGCCCAGGAGCAGCTGAGAAGCTTGTTTTAAGCATTCTAGTTTTCCAGTAAGAAAGCTAAAAAGGTTTCATCTGCATGTTATTTTATGGTCACTTGAAAAGGGCCTTTTTTTTTTTTTTTTTAAATATGTACTTGCAAGAACAAAATGGCCAACTGTCTTCATTAGAAGTTAGAGAGCATCTTTCCATATGTAATAAAAAACAAAACAAAAACAAACAAACAAACCAGGGATTCACAGTCATCGTGCTGCAATATTTTGAAACTTTGACATTTGTGATAGAGGCATAGAAAAGTAGGGCTGAAAGGGACCTCAGTAGGTCATCTAGTCCCAGTTTGCTAGAAAGAATGACACAGTGTACTGTCTTAATGCAACATAGTTATTTTAAGTAACATCAAGAAGGCAATATGCCAGAAGGTCAGAAGTCAGTGTTCATGCATATTAGCACATTACTACTTATTTAGCATTACCCTTCTACTAAATGAGCACATCTACACATGTTGCTACGTCACCATAGCAATGCAGTATGGGAACATAGCATCCATGGGCAAAAACTGCAATGCTGCATCTATGCTGCCATAGCAATGTGCTCCATAGCAGCTAAAAATAACCATGTGCCGCATGCATGGTGCAGTACAGGCTTTTACTGCACCATCATTTACTACTTTGAAAAGGAAGTACTGAATGATGATGCAGTCATTTTATGTGGTCAGAACATTCACACTAGCTCTAATGACAGAATCAGACCATGAAGTACCATAACATGGAAAAGTATAAACTGACCATGTACCACTGTAATTATCTCTACTTTGAATGCAGTGGGGATTAAGAGGAAATATTATAGCTAAATAAAGGCATTTTTTCCTGTATCCTTTTGTAGCCCATAATGACTCCTGACTTGAGCATAATTTTGTTTTCATTGGGTTTTTTGGTTTTATGAGAATGATCTGAGGATTCCCATGCCTTTGTCTCTTTTGGCATGTCCCCAAAGTATTCTACCTAGGAAGAATAACTATGATTTGGCTAGCCTGTAAGTATGGGTCACTGGGAATCTTTCATAGGGTTAGATTCCTTACCCCCCAGGTGCATTTACATGTCCATTTACTTCAGACCTGATTTACTGTGCAGTAAACTACTGCAGAGTAAAGGGTTTTAGGTAGGTGTCTACACATGCAGAGATTAGAGAGAAAACTTGCTCCCAGTTCCCTGCAGCGGGCCTGTGCTGCCACCAAGGGAATCTCCATGTTCCTCCTGGGTGCTATCCCGGGGTTGGCAGGGAGCACCGGTTCAGGAGAGCTGTTGCCTGGGCCTGGGGGCTGTCTGCTGCTGGGGCAGGGATAATGTCCTGCTACTGCAGCAGCAGGGAGCTCCTGGCCCTGGCTTCCTGATCAGGGCAGGGCTTGGAAGGACCTGCAATGGAAGGGCAGGTCCCAGCCCCCTACCTCAATCTGCCAGTGGGGCAGCTAGCAGCTAGCTTGCTAGGACTTACGCCACCCCTGAAGCTCTTTCCAAGCCCTGTGCCATGATCACTTGATTGGGGCACAGGGCCAGGACCTGCCCCTAACCAGGACAGTTCCCAGCCATCCCCGGGCTGTACATGTTTTCCCATGCAGCCTGGGGCTTGCTGGGAATTGTCCCAATCAGGGGAACTCCATGTCTCCATGAAGGGAGCTCCTAGTCCTGCTCTGTCATCATGGAACAGGGGCTGGGAACAAGCTCCCAGGCTGTTCTCAGCCCCAGCTCCACAACTGTAGACCAGGGGCTGGGAACAAGCTGTCAGCCCCAGCTCTGTGTTCATGAGTGTGGAGTGGTGACTGGAAGCTCCCTGCTCCTGGGGCAGGGAGACGTTGTCCCCACCTGGGAATGCAGGGCAGGGGTTAGGAAGCTTGTTCCTCCCTGCCAGCTCTGCACAAGCTCCGTAGCCCCCACCAGCCCAGAGCTCCCAGCAATCATGGGGCCACTGCTGAGAGATGCTTATCTCCCAGCCTGAGCCCCGCAACTGCAGGGTTTGGGCTGGTAGACCTTTATCTTTTAGCCTGAGACTTGTGGTCACAGGGCTGGGGCTGGGGCTGGGAGATAAGGGTCTCCCACCCCAAACCCCATGACTGTGAAGTTCAGGCTGGGAGAGAAGGGTCTCCCAGCCCCCTGCTCCTTGATTGCAATCTTGGGGCAGGGGGACTGTGGCAGGACCAACCTAGGGGTGCCGTGACCTCCCCTAGTGCCCTTGCCTACCGTGCCAAGTCTGGGTCCTTAACGCATCCTGTCTTGCCCACCACGTATTCAATCTTTTTGGTTCAATTAGGGAGGCTGCCTTCCTGCCCTTCTTGGCATGGGGCCGGTCTTACTATACCGGGACTTTGGTTCTAGTCCCTGTGCTGGTCCTCTCTCGGGGCCTACTTAATATACACACCCCCTCCTGGGGGTCTCTCTGACTGCACCCTTTCTCACCCAGCCCAGACTTCCCAATGGGCTTATTCTCTTCTTGGGGCTTTGCTTCTCACAGGCAGTGCCCCACTCGGGCCTGCCTCCCTTATGTTCCGCGGCACTCACGTACCGGCCTGCGCCCCGCGGTCTCTATGCCCGCATTCCGGCCTGTGGTTGCGCCTCTTGCACTCCGCCGCCCCGCCCTGGGGCTTTCTATGCCCCCGCTGGGGCCCTTGCTCACGCTCCTTGCACTCACTCGCCCACACTGGGGCCTTCTATGCCCCCGCTGGGGCCTGTGGTCGCGCCCCTTGCGCTCCCCGCCCGCACTGGGGCCTGTCTATGCCTGACTCGAGCCTACGCCCTACTGGGGCTCTTCCCAATTGGGATTTCCAATTGGGGCCTGTCCTGGTAATGTCTACGCTGGGCTGGGGTCGGGACCCCCCCACTGCTTAGACCCACCTTCCTGGGCCCATGCCCTACTGGGCTTCCGCCTCTACTGGACTCTCCCAAAGTTGCCCCAATGGGATGGGGTCAGGACAACCCCACAATGCGGCACCCTCCATGGTGCTAGAAACTCCCCCACTTTACTGGGGAGCTCCTGCTGAGGCCTCCTCCACCCCTACAGCCTCGCCTGGTCCTCCGGTGTGATAATCGGAACTCAACAAAACTATAAGCCGGCCAGCTATAACACATTATAAGACCCCGAGCTTATAATACCAACTCTGCTCTGTGCTGGCTCTCTCTCATACCTCCATCAGAGTTCTCTCTACCCCTGCATCATTGCAGCCAGTCAGAGTGGTCAGACTGCAACCATTAGCTCCTGCTCCTGCGGCTATCTGAAGGGAATTGCCTCTAGCCTCAGCCTTCCCTTCCTTATGAAGGCCAAGCCTCGCCCCCGGCGGTCAGGTGATCCAATTAGTTCCCATGTCAACTGCCACCTGCCACCCTAATAAATGGCAGCTGAATCCATTTCCTATTATCAGTAGCAGGCACCCTAGTGCCCTGCTACACGGACATAGTTTCCACTTGGGCTCCTGTGGCAGAGTCCGCCCCAGCAAGAGGCAGCTCCTGGGGGCAGGGAGCTATCTCCTACCTCCTGGTGGATGGCTGACAGGGAGAAGATTTTGCTCCTGATCAGGCAGCTACACAAGCACTATAGCACCGTTACTAATGCTGAGTAAATTTGCTACTTGAATTTGCAGGTAGCAAATTTACTCAGTATTAAGGTGGTTTACTGCGAAGTAAGCATGTGCACATGTAGATGCACATGCTTACTTCACAGTAAACTATGCTGATGTGAAGTTAAGCATCTCCTGTAGAGGCGCCCCCTGTGAATATGAGGATATGGATACTAGATGGGAGTATATATTACTGCAGCAGAGTACTGTTGCTACTGAACTCAGGATTACTAAATTGCTCCGGATATTTACTGCAGCTTTAATTTCAAATGGCACAGATTCTCCAGTTAGCTTCCTGGGAGCACAAGTGGGCTTCAGGTGATTACAACAGTGCCCTTTGAAGTAGAGCCAGCAGCTTATCTTTAATGCAGCAACCTGCTATGAGCTTACAAGGATCTGAACCATCCGGATATGACTGATCCAGGCAATAGCACACAGAACAAGTAGGGATGGCTGGCTCTGGCTCTTGGCTTTTGAATGGGTGCAGTATAAATGCTTATATGACAGTCATTAAAAAATGCAAGACAATATTAAAGAAGATTATTAAATAAAGAACCTGTGTTTTTAACTGTGCCATTTGCTTTTGGTTGCCCATGAATTTTGTGTTGTAGGTTGGTCTTAGAAGTTTAATCAGGTGACCTGGGAAGCCATGACACACAGGGCAGCAGGAACTACTGGCTACTGCTCTGCCACTGGTGATGACTAGGGTAGCTGTATTTTCCACGCTGCCCCACCCCACTCTGCCTTCCCCTCCCTCCTCTCCTTCCCCACCAAGTCACACTGCAGGCAGCCACTATGGTTGCTTTACCCTTGTGCTACTGGTTGGGCCTTCCCTAGTAATTAATCCCTTTGACTGTGGAGATTTAAGTAAGAATAAATGGGTAAGTGAAATCAGAGAAGGGTGCTGCTTTGGTTCTGGTTCCATGTTTTAAAACTCTTCTTTTGCAGCAAATGCATCCTCAGATCAGGCCATGATGTTCGCTGTGCTAAAATAAGTTATACTTAATTATACTTCATTAGCACATTGCTACTTATTTAGCATTTCCTCCTATTTAGCATTAGGTATATTATAGTATCACAGTGCCAGTGCATGCTAACTGCACTTTGACCCTACAGATATTTGTGAATCAATTCAAGTATTGAAAATTGCAGTCCTATTGGAATTAGGATAGCCCTGTGAAATGGACAGCAACTCTGTAGCATTATTAGTGAGAGCTTCTAGCCTTCTTGGAGGCCCTGATTATGTGGGTGGGGAAAATTCTCAATGGAACAGAACTGGCTATAGTACCTATATGTTTTTTTCCCCCTTCTGTTTGCAGGTATGATGTGGTCAGAATGCAAAGAGCTCTGGCTAGAAGGACCCAGGGAATATATATTACAGTTATGGAATGTTTTGGATTTTGGGATGTTGTCCATTTTCATTGCTGCTTTCACAGCCAGGCTTCTAGCTTTTTTGCAGGCCACAAAAGCACAGCAATATGTGGACAGTTACATTGAGGAGAGTGATCTCTCTGTGGTCACACTTCCACCAGAAATAGAATATTTTACTTATGGTGAGTTCAAATGCCATGAAGCAGTTCTTACAGCTCTTGGATTTCATAACACTTACCTAAAGGTTTCCAATCTTGGGTGTTTGTTTTTATACTTCTTAATTACATTTATTATCATGCTTAATTTAATAAAATCATTTACTGACATACTAATTGTGACAGGACATGACCTAGGGGTGCCATGAACTCCCCTAGCGCCCCCTACCTACTGTGCCAAATCAGGTTCAATGCACCCTTGCTATCTCGCCCACCATGTCTTTGATGGTAATATTGTTAAAGGGAGGCTGCCTTTCTACCCTCTTTGGCACAGGGCCTTGAGATATCCCAGTCCGTGCCCTGCCTTCAGTGACACAGTACACTCTAACCTCTAGAGCTACACGTGGGCTCTACAGTCTCCCGTGCTCTCGCCTGCACTGGGGCCTTGCCTCGCGATACCCTGCCTGCACTGGGGCCTTGCCTTGCGATCCCCTCAATCGAGGCTTAGGTGGCCATAGCCGTACCTGGCTCCCCAGACCCCCTTCTCAGGTCCTGCGCCCCACTGGGGCTTCCCACAATCGAGGCTCAGGTGGCCGTAGCTATGCCTGGCCCGCAGACCCTTTTCTTGGGTCTTACACCCCACTGGGGCTTCCCACCTGCGCCCACTGGCACCAGGAACCCCCACGCTACTGGGGAGCTCCTATGAGGCCTCCTCCAACCCCTACAGCCTCACCCGGTCCTCCGGTCTTACACAACTACAAAAACAGAAAACTCACACTCCTGTGTTCCAGCATAAATTCCAAGCCAACTAGCTAACCTTCATTCATATCCCTATCAGGGTTTCCTCCACCCAGTATCATCAAACAGAAGGCTCAGACCATCAGGCTTCTCTGCTCTGCTTGCCCCCACTTGCTCCAACAGAGCTCCACCTTCCTCAACTGCTAGAGAGGACCTGGCCTCAGCCTGGCTTGTTTATATAGGCCAGGCCCTGCCCCCTTCCGGTCAGCTGACCAAACTGGTTGTCTCGGCAACCCACACCTGTGCTGCCCTGGTGACTGGCAGCTGAGCCCATATTACTGTTTGTCAGTAGCAGGCACCTTAGTGCCCTGCTACACTAATACTAAACAAATCAGAACCAGATACAGCCCAGTTTTAACTGCACACAACGATACATTCAATGTTGTTTCATCTGCTTATACCAGAGCTGGTCTGACCCGTAGTTGTCATGTTCTGGCTATTACAAAAATTTGTCAAGTGCAGTTCATAGTAAGTGTGAAGTTTAGTTTCCCCCGCACCCAACACTCTATTTTGTTAATTTTGCTTAATAGTGTCATTAAATTTACAGAGGACAACCAAAACATTGTGAAAATATACGTTTATTATAATTTTTGTTAAATTAGTTACCTTAAACTAAAACATTTTAGGCTTTTTAGTAGAACTTGGTCAGTCCAAGCTTGTGATATGACTAGACAATGTTTATATAAGTTTAATACACTAGTTTTTTTTTTAAAAACCCCAAAGTATAGGTAATGCAACTCCTAAACAAAATAACTGAAAAAATCAGGGATAGAATCGTATGGCTAGGGTCAGATATTCAGAAAGCCTGAGACAGAATTGATCTAAGTCACACAATTTTCTGTAAGCAGCGTAGCGTAGATCAGCAGTGAACAGAATGCACATTTGCCCTTTGGTGGCAAGGGGGACAAATCTTAGACCAGGTTCCACCATTTTTAAACCAGTCCTTGTGTGCCAGACTTCTGTTCTGTTATGGGTATAGACTGGTTTCCAGTCCCTCGTGCTGGTAAAAGGGGGCTTGTCTACATGTGGCCCTTTTTAGTGGGATTAGCCTAAAATTGCCATTTTTAAGGCACATTAAGGGTGTGTATCCACATGTGCCGGCCTATATGCACTTTAAAAATGGTGATTTTAGGCTAATCCTGCCACATTTGATACCTGCTTAAAACATGTACCAAATTTAAACTGGCATATCTAAATCACATACTGTTGCCATTAACCTAATCACTTCCACCTAGTGGCAAGAAGCTGTAAAAGCTGGGTCAGGTATCCCAGGGAAGAAGCACACTTGTCAGTTCCTGATCCTGGTGTAATTTATACTACTTTACAAGCTGGTGTAAATTACACTGGGATATGTGGTCCTCTGTCCGTTGGTTGTTGGTTATAGTGAAATTCTGGTCCCAGGTTTATTATTTCAGTGTAGAAATTCTAACTTTGATTATAGTGGAATTACTTTTTTAGTGGATTCCACAAGAAGGTAGCCCACATGTGCTACTGACAATGATTTCAATGCACTTCAGAAACTCCTGTATGTTAAAATAGCTAAAGGGCTTGTTAACTGTTATAGAATCAAGCTGAATATGCATGTATACATACACATATGCATACCCGTATGCATAAACTTATTTTTATTAAACTCATTTTAACCTTGTTTAATTCTTACTAAGTGTAAGTATCAATGTATTAGGTAATAAGATGAAATTTTGCAGTGGATGACATTTCATATAACATATTATTTCAGCCCACACTGTATATAGATGTCACAACCTTACTCTCATTGAGATTAGTAGCAATAAATCTCACTGACTTCAATGGGGGCATAATCATTATTTTAATAATTTAATTTCCATTCTAATCCTAATGGAAGTATTTTTCCTTAATGAATATTTTATATGGGTTGTAAGGTACTATCTTGTTTTATAGAACAGATAAAGTGTGCCTATATCTTATTAAACTGGAGCTCCTTGGTTATTATGAAATAAAAACAGGTTGGAATATAGTGTCCAATTACAGTGGGGACTGAGCAATGATAATTAACAGCTGTGAAGGCCCAAGTGATACCTATGCAAGTTAAATGATAAAAAATAGAAATACAAATTAGAGGATATTTAAAAATAAATACTAATGATTTTTGTTTTATTTGGGAAAATTTTAAGAGATACAGAAAAGTTCAAATGGTATTACTGTTTTTCATTATTATATAATAGCAATAATGCTATGTGTAGTAATATTTTAAAAATCATCCTATGGTAGGGTACATCCTCATTAATGTTCATGCCTAACTCTCAGCACACCCTATTGAAAAGATTATTATGTCTATTTTACACCATAAATTCTCCTCCAAGGAAAAGGATATAATTCAAATGATTTATTTATGACTTAAATACTAATAGTAACACAGTAGCAGCTATTAATTTCTGCAAACATTTGTCTTTACTAGATATAGATATGAGCATGGAAAGTCCCAGGTGTTGGGTGTGTTATTTAAAACTTGGTGATAAATGAAAAACTTCATTATTTACCCCTCATTTCATGTCTTCCAGCCAGAGACAAATGGCTCCCATCTGATCCACAGATAATATCTGAAGGCCTTTATGCCATAGCTGTCGTGCTGAGTTTCTCTCGGATTGCATATATCCTGCCTGCAAATGAGAGTTTTGGGCCCTTGCAGATTTCACTTGGAAGGACTGTAAAGGACATTTTCAAGTTTATGGTCCTTTTCATTATGGTATTTCTTGCATTTATGATTGGGATGTTTATACTGTACTCCTACTATCTTGGAGCTAAAGTAAACCCTGCTTTTACAACGTAAGTATGAAGTTATGCTTAACAAAACAATAAGATTATGAAGTGCCAAGCCTAGAATAATAATTAAAGACATTTGAACTTGATGAGAGTTCAGGCATTATAGAACCTCAGAGCATAAGGACCTAAGAGCTCAATCCTCTGTTCCATACATAAATAAAGTTTCCACTGACATCAATAGGAATGTTACCTGTATAAATAGTGAGAGACACTTTAAAGACTGTTGTATTATTGGCAACAGAAATTTTATTTCTTAAATTTTTTGTATCCCCTGTAGGTCTGAATCCCAAACAGAATTTTTTTGAGATTAACACTTACTCTGTTTGTCATAAGAAATGCCTGTTTATTTATATAATTAGTAACATTGCTCTCGGTTTTTTCTTTCAGAGTTGAAGAAAGTTTCAAGACTTTGTTTTGGTCAATATTTGGTTTGTCTGAAGTGACTTCAGTCGTCCTTAAATATGATCATAAATTCATTGAGAATATTGGCTACGTTTTATATGGCATATACAACGTAACAATGGTTGTAGTTCTGCTCAACATGTTGATTGCTATGATCAACAGCTCATACCAAGAAATTGAGGTAGGCCCCTTTTTTCTTCTTTTTAAGTTCTCAGAAGGGCAGAAGGATCCTCTTGCTAGGTACACCTTGACTAAAGTAAGCGTTAACAAAGGGATTGTAGAAGTTATAGAAAGTCAGAGGAAAACATTGGCCTGAACACGATAAACCCTCAATTCATCTTTTTTTTCACCACCTGCTAGTCTGGTTCCCTAATCTGTGTGGCATTTAGTGCTTCTGGTGAGCTATGTTTTATTCTACATCCAGTTCTAACATATGGTACATCACAGTGCCCTATGGAGATTCTCTATGGGAAGATCAACTCACAGGAGGAAACTAGGTTGTGGTTTTTGGCTTTAAGGTGATCCAAAAAAGTTGTTGGATCTCCAGGGTCTAGGCAGATAACCTGCTTCATCTTACTTATGTAGAGCCAAGAGTTTGTAAGGTACCATTGAAACCTTAAAGTCTGGTCTCAAAAGACCTTATCATAGAAACATTCACATGAAGAATGAGATAAAAATAGAAAACAAAATATTAAGTAGAAAAGTTTAGTATATTGCTTGTTCATAATATCAATCAGATATCTATAATACATTTCCTCAACACAGTACATTTTACTGTTTAGACAGGCTATTAGAGTACTGAAGAAATATATCTTAAGGTATTTCAGAAATGAGAGCTGTCTCTAGTCCATTTCCTTAAACCTTTTAACTAGATATAGATGTGTTAACTACTTATGCACATACTCCATTAACATTCATTTTCTTAGTTTTATGCATTGTTCTAATGTAGAAACATAGGCAAAACTTTCTGGCTGCGTCCAGATGAGCGCAGCCATGAATATCCAGGGGTCAAAAAAACATGCGGAGAAAAAACACAGAAGAGCACACGCATGGGCAGAGTGGACCACACAAAAGCGGAGCCAGGCCACCCAGAGCCACACTGCAGCTGCCAGCCAGGCTCAGCATGGCAGAATCGCCACTGCTGCAGCCCCGGAAGGCCCCCAGGACCCCAGATAAGGCCCCTGGGTCAGCCAAGTGCTGGCCCAAGCTTCCCCTAGTGCCCCCAGGGTAACTTACATTCCCGGGGGACAAGTACCAGCAGAACAAGGTGCGCCACTGCTAGTTGTCCCCAGGGAACCAAATGTCAACACCACATGTGGATGCAGCCTGTGTGTGAGAGTGTTGGGACTAAATCACATTTAGCAGTTGTTCTTAGATTAATTATTCAATATGAAGTGTAATCATCTTTTTCTGCTTGAAGTACAATATTTAAAACTTGCTTCTAATCTTAGCTGCTCATTGCCATATGTCCTGAAAACTCACTGGCTGTACATCTCCACACCTGCTAAGTGGCAAATTGTAATGCTTGCAGTTTATCTTATGGCCATATTTCATCTAAAAGAGAGCAATAGGAGAGAAAACTTAATTTTGAAATTTAATGAATTCAGCATAGAGGTTTACCATTCATGTGCTGTGCAATAAAGTATAACAACCCTGACAAAAATTACTGCTTTCAAAGTCAAAACTTCATAACTCTTACAAAAGGAAAAGTATATTTTTGATGCTAGTTAATCTGTGGTCCGCAGAATTTAGGTGGTTTTGAAATGAAAAACAGTGACACTCAGAACACATGTAAAGGTTACAGGGAAGTTATATTATTAGGAAGAGATGTACCACTTGTACCAAGTGTGACTGTAACATCACAAACTTTGAGGGCTATTCTTCTTTCTCTGTTCACATGCAACTGGCCTGTGTCAGCAGGAAGTAAAAGATATTGCCATCTGATGATGGTTGAATGAACTATGTGGAAATGATTTCAGTCAAGCCTAGTCTTTCAGACGCTATCACAGCTATGTATTGATTCTTGTTGGCAACAAGAGTAGCAATGTCAGTAATTATCAAAGGAACTGAATTATATCATAACCTCTAACTCTGAGTTGTAATTCAGCTGCAGTTCAACTTTACAAGATAAAATGAGGAAGATCACTTTGTCCTGTACTGATTCTCATAAGTTTTCTGGGCTATAATTGGCATTTTGGTGAGTGCTAAAATGACAAATATATTTAAAATAAAAGGAAAAAAATGATAATACAAAGATATGCATATACATTTCCCAGCTGTATTGCATCTATCTTGTTAGTGAAAACTATGTTAAATCTGAAGTCAGTTGGAATAAACTAACTTTTCATCTTTGGAGAATTTGTTCATATTTTGCCTTGCACCAGATATGCAAAACTACTCTGAGAATTTATTAATCTTGGCATAAAATCTACTTGCTTGCTCCTTGCTATTGGTAACTGCAGAAGAAACTTGATATTTTAGTCACCTATTAAAGGCAGCCAGATGTCAGAGCTGACACCCCTAGGCAAGGCTTCATGGAAAAGCTTGTGTATTACCTTCTCCAATATACTGCCTAAAAGCAAATACTGTAATTTCCTCACTTGCATAAGTATCAAATTCAAGTGAGCAATTTATAGATGAAAATGATGACTTTTTAAAAATAACTGACTTTTAATAGCTGGGACATAATAGATTAGCTTTCATTCAGTGAAAAAAAATAACACTTTTTGAACTGTTCACATGCTTGAACTAAATATGACAAAAAGAAGCTGATGTAAATAGACACAGCTGGAATTAAGTTAAAATAGACTTGATAAGACAGCTGAATTTCTGTGGAACTACTGGGAATCTTTCGCACTAGCAAGTTCATCACATTTCTATATAAAACAAAAACAGGAGCTATTTAAAATACACTCCTTTTGGAAGTGCCCAGAGTTACATAAAGCCCAGAGGTATATAAGATATAGTAGACATTTCTTTTTTGTCTCTAACACAGGATGACAGTGATGTGGAGTGGAAATTTGCTCGTTCTAAACTCTGGTTATCTTACTTTGATGATGGAAAAACATTACCCCCTCCATTCAGTCTTGTACCTAGCCCAAAGTCTTTCTTCTATTTCATCATGAGAATCATTAACTTTTCTAAATGCAGAAGAAGAAGGTTGCAGAAAGATATCGAAATGGGAATAGGTAACTCCAAGTCTAGGGTAGGTACTGAAAAGTTTTCATTGCACTACACTTCTCGTCTAGCGTTTTGATTTCCTTCAACTTTTAGGGGGATAATATGTACTTGTAAAGGATGGTACTGTAATTAATCAAGTATTTTATTTTTTTATTTCTATATACCAGATGCCTTTAATTAGTGCATAAAAAGAAAGGAAAATTATTAATTTTCATAGGACAAGATCCATTTACCAAATATAACTGAAGGAGAAAACAATTCTAACAATATCCAAAAAATTCAGCAATATCCAATAAATAATTCCCCAAAAAATTACCTAAATATTGAACAAAGAAATTTTCAAGTTTGATCAGAAATATGTCACTAGTAGACTTAAGGTAAAAGGCTGAAGATCTGGAAAGCCATTTGTCCTTTCATCACTAGAAAAGGCGAAGGATCAAGTGTAGCCAGTATGGTATGCAAGTCCTCAGTCCTGTCCATGACTAAAGCTATGTACCCAACAAAGATGAGGAATAATCATCTATTTGTTATATAATAATGCTTAGACTTTATGTAACATCTTCCATCAGATCATTTGGATGTTCTTTACATATATTGAAATGTGTGTGGCAACACCTACTTAAAGTAGATAATCATTGTCCTCATTTGCAGACTGGAAAATGGGGCACAAACAAGTTAAAGATGACCTGCATGGGATTTTTTTAATATAAATTAGATTTGTAGCCATAAATATGAAAGTATTGAACACGTGTTTCTAAAATAATTTTTGGTTGCTTTGTTTTACCTTAAAAAATGTCAGAAATGTCAAGTTTGGTTTTATTTTCCTGATAAATCAGGAACTATTTAGGAGCCTAACACATGTTTGTTGTGACCTGTCTTTAACAACGAAATATTTTTGCCTGTGTGTTACTTAAGCAGTGGAGTTAAACAGGGGTGACACATAGGGGGTACACGCAGGTGCACGTGCCCTGAGCATGGTGGTGCACCCCCTGCAAAAAGGTGCTGCTGCCACCACCACCGCTGGCGGCGTCTGCAGCCAGTCTACATTCACTGCTGGCTGCTGCTAACGTTGCCGGCAGCGCCTGCAGGCAGTCGCCAGTCCCTGGCACATGCTCCCCACTGCCAACAGTGCTGGCGGCGTCTGCAGGAGCTCCCAGCTTACCGCTGCTTGGCTCCCACTGCCACCACCACCACCACCACCACCAGCGCAGCCATGCCCCCTCCAGCCACTGGGGGCACGTGCCATTCATGGAGTTAAATAAGTGTTTAAAGATGTATTTTAAAACTGTTTAGCTATGTAGTTTTGTGTGATGTCCTCATATCACTTATATTCTAGTGAGATGGCTAGTCCTGTTACTCTGAAGTCAGGCATAAGGTAGGGCAGGATGACACCTTGGAGACATCAGATGCATCTGATGAAGTAGGTCATGTCTCTCTGAACCAGTTTGACTTTAAAATGGCACTTTTACTCTAGTCACTATAGAGCCATCCAGCATAGATAAAAACTTGAAATTATGGTGTGAAAACAACCATGATTACGATTACTACTACTACATCAGCACCTCTTTACAGAGAAGCAAATTGAATATAAATTCCATTTTTTAAATCTTTTATAGGTCATCTTTAACTGACTTGTTTTAAATGGTCACACATTAATTTCATGAGAAAGCCAGTAATAGAACTAAGGGGTCAGATTCTTTTCTTACAAACACAGAATTTTCATTGTTGTGACTTCTAATTCTCACTGGTATACGTGAAATAAGAATCAAGCCCCAGATCTTGTAGTACCAACTATTATGGTTTAGTCATATGACCATCTTTCCATTTTTCTTCTTGTCTTATATTGTTACTAAACTGTCTATTTAAGTACTTGGACTCTGATGGCTATACTATGTAAATTGTTGCACTAATAATATGATGGTGACTAGTTTTTCAAATCTATTATTATTCCTCATGATTCAGCAAAGCAGAAGCATAAAAGTTAAGTATGTTCCTTAAGCTCTTTTCTAAATAGTGAGGCCTTGTACACAAGTTTGATATTAAACACATGCTTACATGTTTTGCTGAAAATCAGAGCCTAATTTGTTTTCAGTATCTTCTGAAAACATTATTCTGAAAAAATGCACCATATCATTCCTTTAGGTTACAAGATAAAAAGGTGAAGCTGGGTTGTAGCCATGAATTCCATACAGTGTGTTCTAATTTAGTTTTATTGTTTCCTAGTTAAACCTCTTCACTCAGTCTAACTCAAGGGTTTTCGAATCACACAGTTTTAACAGCATTCTCAATCAGCCAACACGCTATCAGGTAAGGATTTTATTGGATGCTAGTTTAGAGCAATGTGACTGTGTGAGGCCAATGACAAAATTTATATGCTTCTAACACACCACATATTCACAAAAAAGCACAAGAATTCTCTCAAAAAGCAGAGAAGTCAGTGTCTAAGATGGTACTTGTTGCTTGTTTTCAAGCCTTATCATTTAAAACATTAAAAACCAAACTGCACTGTAGTAGGTCTTTCCTTGACCTGATCATTTTGAAAGCCTGTGCAGCATGTGACTGAAGCAGTTTTCTGGGAAAAGCTCAAGAGACCATTGGGTAGGCATTCTCTCCTCTTGCTTTCTGTGAAGAGCTTTCTACTTCAACAACTGTGTGAGCTTTCTACTTCAACAACTTGTAATTTTTAGAGATGAGGGGTAGGTTTGTTCCTGTCTGCTGTAATGAGGCACCTGTGAGAGACTCCTTAGCTCAGCAGGCGAAGAATATTTGCTCTGAGTCCCTGATGAATGTGCAGAACCTACTGTTTATGTTAGGCCAGACATGAGTGAAAATACATTTGCAAAGAC
This sequence comes from Crocodylus siamensis, assembly GCF_052110815.1. Classification (NCBI taxonomy): domain Eukaryota; kingdom Metazoa; phylum Chordata; order Crocodylia; family Crocodylidae; genus Crocodylus; species Crocodylus siamensis. The sequence goes on along the minus strand of NC_143396.1, from coordinate 109,880,783 downwards.
TCAGATATGAGCAGGGCAAGAATATGAGTAACCAAAAAAGAGCTTTTGTATTTGGGGTGTAAAAACAGATTGCAAGTACTTGAAGTATTTATGTGGTTCAGACTTTGCAGTCTCAACTTTTTTGTCTTAAAAGAGATAAGTGTCTAGACCTCATAGTTTCAAACAGAACCTTCCAAACAATAAAATAATGATATAAACTGCCTTCTTGAGTCTGGTGACACCTTAAAATAATACCTTAGATGTCTAAATTCCACTTTCATTAACACAGTGACTGTGATCTTTCTCTGAGTTCCCTTCCAACTGCAGTGCTCTGTAGGAGGATCATAGAAACAACATATCAAGCTGTGTCTGAAGTGATCTGTGCTTTTTGTGAGCTGTGTCTCTTGGAGCAGTAGCATTTGAAAGGCTCTTGCTTGCTATCTAGTCTCTTAGTAGCTAGTCTCTCTTCCTGTAAGTTGTATCCAATCTAGAGGTGCACCGATACATTGGTCTGGTATCAGTCCAGTACCAATATAAAGAAAATTGTCTCTATCAGATATTGGCCTGATGGGACTGATAATTTGGCTGATAAATGCCTGTGCTGCAGGCAGCTGTGACGCAGCACGGAGCAGAGCCGGCAGATTGGAGAGCTGCCTCCAGCTGGTAAGTTGGAAGGGGAAGGGAGAGGGATGTGGCGTGGGGGGCAGATCAACTCCCCCCATGGTAAGAGAGGGGGCAGGGGCAGGGGCAGGGGAGGCGCTGCCCAGCCAGGCAGCAGGGGGTCACAGGATGGAGCTGCAGCTCATGTGGTGGGGGCAGCTCCTGCCACAGCTTGCACCCCAAGAGGGCAGGGGTGGAAGGGCATGTGCCCCTAGATCTGCATGGGGCAGGGCAGGCTGCAGCTGTGGGGTGGAGCTGGAGCTGGTGCTGTGTGGCTCTTCTCGGCAAGGACTGGGCTTGGAGCATTTTCTGGTAGTGCTGGGTGGAAGCTGTAGCTAACCCATATTTCACCGCAGCTCTGCTCCCAGCCCCATGCCTCTGCCCAGTGCAGCCCGGCTAAATGCCCCACCTCCACCCGAGCACTGGGAAAAGCCAGAGCTGGGGCAGGTGGCAGTGCGGGACTGGGAGCAGAGCTGCAATGAAGTTTGGGATGGCTGCAGCTTCCTCCCAGCACTGCCAGAGCCTGCTACAAGCCTAGCCCCCACCAAAAAAGCCATGCAGCACTGGCTACAGCTTCACCCTGCAGCTACAGCTCACCCCACACCACACATCTGGGGGCACACGACCCCCACTCACCTGGAGTGCAAGCAGCAGTGGGAGCTTCCCCCACCCCCCGAGCCGAGCCTCTGCCCCATGCCACACCCCCCTCTCACCCTGGCTGGGCAGTGCTTGCCTCTGCCCCCTCCCTCACTGTGGGGGGCGTTGATTTGCCCCCTGCCCCATGCCCCTTCCCTCCCCTTCCACCATACCGGACTTACGACCTGGAGGGAGCTGTATCAGATATCAGATTGGTATTGGCCTCCTTAAATATTGGCTATTGATATCGGTCCCCAAAATCTCTATTGGAGAGGTGGTAGAGGGAGAACTGCAAGTTCCCCCCCGCCCCAAACATAGATGCACCCTCTTTCAGCAATGAGTCTTCAGCAGCTAGTGGCAGCAAGGATGACGTAGCAGTGCCTGCACCTGCACCACCATCACTAACCAGCAGCAGCATGAGATTCTCCACCCCAATTTCAGTTCCCAGCATGAGCCTTCCAGTGCCAGAGGAGAAGCTGGATCTGGAAGCATAGGAGCTGAGGGCCACAGTGAAGGAAATTCTGGGGACGGAGGGAGAATCTGAGTTTGTGCTTCACACCTCTCAGAGTTCTCTTAGAGGCAGGTCTCTTCTGGAAGGCACTTTGGAGGAGGTTGGAGGAGGTTGTGGGGGCAGGTGGCTCAGCTCCTTCTCCTGATGTGCCTCTGCCTGGTGAGGAGGGGGATAAGGCAGAATCCCCACCGGCAACCCAGAAACAGGTGGGTAGTGCAGTGTGGGATCATTCTGAGGTGGCAGTTGATCACAGGTATAGTATCTGCCAGCACTGCTGAAGGCAGATCAGCCAGGGTAAGGATGTGAAACACTTTGCCACTACAGTGATGCTGCTGCATCTCAGGAGGCAGCACCTCCTTGCCCTTGTTCCTCCTCAGCCTGGCACCAGTGGGAGCGTGCTCCCAAAAAAGTCCCCCTCTCACTCCAAAGCCCCCGTTTCCAAGAAGCAGAGACAGGCCACCCTGGACCAGTGGGGGAAAGGCAGAGACAAAGGGGGTTGCGTTCTGATGGCAAGCAAGGTCACCCAGAGAATTGGGGAGATGCTTGCTCTGGATGGCCAGCCCTTCTCCTTTGTTGGCCATCCAGGGTTAAGGCAGCTCATGGCACTTGTGGCCCCATTATACCAAGTGCCTGGATGTACCACCTTTAGCAGGACTGTGGTGCCCTACCTGTATGAGGCATGCAGGGAGTACTTGAGGGAGGAGTTGCAGAAGGCAGGTCTGCAGGTAGCCTTGCATTTCACCTCTGACATCTGGAGCAGCCAGGGTGGAGATCATGCCTACCTCTCCCTCACAGGGCACTGATGTGATCAGTCAGGGCATCAGTGGGCTCTTTTTCAAATGGAGGTGATGGATGAGTCCCACACAGCAAGGGAGATCATGGTGGCCATGAACCACATGGCTAGTTGGGCAGGACAAGCTCACCCGTGAGTTCACCAACAATGGGGACAATATGGTCAAAGCAGTGCATGATGCCAGCTTTGTTGGCATCTGCTGTGTGGTGCAAAGTTACATCTTGTAGTCAGGGATGCCTTAGAGGGGGACAGGGATCCTGGTGACAGTGCCATCACTACTAGTGAGTTTTATTTCAAAATGCAGGAAGGTGGCAGACTACTTCCACTAGAGCATCAGGGGGACAAGATGCTGAGGGACAAACAGGCAGAGCTGAGCATCCCACAGCACAAAATCAAGCAGGATGTGGAGGCTCAGTGGAACTCCACATACCTGATGCTCGAAAGACTGGTTGAGCAACAGAAGGCCATCCATGAGATGGCCTTGGTCAGGGAGATTGGGATCAGCAGCCCCCTTAACAAAACAGAATGGGATACAGTCTCCCAGATCTTAGGGGTCCTCAAGCAGTTCCTTAAGACCACTGAGAGCCTCAGAGCCTCAGTGCAGGTGATGCCCTCCTTAGCCAGGTGATCCCCATAGTGAAGGAGCCTGAGAATGAAATGGAGAAGTTCCAAGGGATCGATGTTCCTGGCTGGGGCAAGCTGCTTTCACCAGAGGTGCAGGCACTGGTGAAGCAGCTGAAGGAGGGCATAGAAAAAGGTTGGATCCCTTGCAGTCCAGCACAGTCCACTTGCTGGCAGACGTACAACCTGAGGGTGAAGGGGAGCATCTGCAGCAGCAGAACTGTCAATCACTGGATGGAGGTGCTGATGTACAGAGTCAGGGAGCCAGAAGGGCAGAGGGGGACATGGAAAAGGGGGATCCACTTTCCTGTGCCAGCACTCCAATCACAAGCCAATCTCCTCCACCACAGCTGCTGCCAATGTGGGCCAAGGGCATGGCTTTAGTGCTGGGGTCCAGATCAGGCAGATAGCATAGGGGCCTTGGTGGCTACCTATCTTGCTGAGGACATGGAGCTGCTACACTGTGACCCCTTGGCCTATTGGGCAACCCGCAGCCTGGTGTGGCATGATCTGGCCACGGTTGCCCAGGATCACCTGTCCTGTCCACTGACCAGTGTTCCAAGTGAGAGGGTGTTCAGCGGTGCTGGGGATGTTGTGACATCCCACCACACCTCCTTGGATCCTGGTTTGGTGGAGCAGCTGGTGTTCCTGAAGGTGATCCTCCCACTGCTGGGGTTCTCCAAGCTCCACGCGCAGACGGAGTGAGTGCCACTGTCATCACTCCACACCTATTTGCTTTTTTTATTTGCTTTCAAAACCTTGAGGTTCACTTTCACAGAAACCCCTGCACCACTCTGCCTGAAACCTGGCAGGCCTCATGCCTGTATGAGGGGCTACATCCCTGCTGTATTCATCCCACTCTGCCTTAACACACACAAGTGATACGAGTTTTGCTTTCAATAGTTTGAGGTGCATGTTCACAGAAACTACTGCACTTATCTCCTTGAAACTTGGCAGGTGTCATGCCCTCAAAAGAGGCTACCATCTCTGCTGTTTTCATCTGAATCTGCAAAAAAATTATAAAGTTGTAGGTATTTTCATGATTCCCCATTATAGTCTATGGCCGAATCTCCAAATCGGCGCTGAATCAGCAAATCCAAATTAGCTGGAGCGAATCGGGACAGAGATTCAAATCACCAAATCGAATCACTGTTACTCCGAATAGGCTGAATCTGAATCCAAATTGAATACTTTCTGCTTCGCACAGGCCTAGTGAATAGCCATCTACCAAATGAGTCCAACCTTTCCCCTACCAAATATTTAGCTGTTTTTATTGATGGATTAGGCCAGCATTGTAGTGACAGCACAAAATACTGTCACATGTGCTTTCCTTTTTCACAACACCCCTATGGCAGATGGAAGAAGGACAAAGCGGGATGACAGGTGGGATAAGAAAATGGGGGTTCTGCCAGGATGTTTGCTGGGCAAACTGGAAAGGATGAAACCAAAGGTTACAATCCAGAGCCATTTCCCAATCCAGAGCCATTTCCCTGCTACCTAGCAAACCCTATAGGTGTGGAACAGTACTTGACCTGACCGGTGCCCTGGGAGTTAAGCAATGATTGACTCAAGAGGAAATCAGTTAAATAGTAGTCATTGTAATTAAACTATTTAAATTTCTGTAGTCTTCTGTCCATTCTTATGACAAATTTAAGACAGACATTACCCCCACTCTTTTTTTTCTGTGGCTATGTCCACACGCCTGGATAGGTATATGAGGACACTACACCTGTAAAGTGTTCCTAAGGCTGATACAGGTAAACTGCACCCTTGCCACCATAATTTATTTCAGGCCCCACTTTCCAAACAAAGTACGCTTTCCTCACAACAGCACAGTTTTGTCACTATATCTGTACATTTCCCAGTTGAGCTAGGTTAGTTAGAGACCAATTCTTTTTCACACCTGATAGGTACACCAAGCTTGCAGAAGTCTGCTGTGTAGACTGGGTGCCTGCAGCTCCATATGACCTGGGGCTGTCATAGAGCTGCTGTGCAGTGGGAGCGTGGAACTGTGGAAAATCATTCTATTCCACTCTTCGCAACTCCACCCTCTTGCCACACTAAACCCCTGTGGCTCTGCAGTCCGGCTTCCAGACTCTCCACAACACAGCTCTCTCCCACCCCTGTGACACAAAGGTGAGAACAAGGGAGATGTAGAGGGATGCTACAGCCCTATCAAGCCTCCTGAGCAGGACACAGCTGGTGGATCTTGGGGGGGAAAAGGGCCAGGCAGTGTGGAAAAATTTTAATTAACCTTGATTAACTAGCTGATTGATTTTTTTTGTGGCTTTTGCCACTGGGGAAGACTGGAGGTCTGAGACAGTGGCAATGCATAGGGAGTACATAGGGCTACACGTGCACCCCCTGAGAACGCTGGTGCACCCCCGACCAGCCGCACTGCAGCTGCTTTGCGATCAGCTGTGAAGGACCCCCCCAGTCAGCAAGATTGTTTGTGGGAGAAACCCCCCCTTCGTCCCCCAGTCAGAGAGATTGACTGCAGGGGCACCCCTGCGTGCCCCCCCAGCTAAGGTGGCACCAGTTACCCATGGCTGGGGGGCTGGAATTGGGTTGGCAGGGGTCTGTGGAGGGCTCCCCAGCTCCATGATACCAGCCTCATGCTCCATGCTCCTGGCTTCATGTTCCCACCACCACAAATCCCTGCCTGGCACTGGCAGGGCTCCACCTGCCCCCAGACAGTGCTATCCTTGCCAGTAGGGCTCAGGAGATAGTTCATTGAGTGGGAGTAGAGGCAGGATTTGAGTATTGCATCCTGGGATGCTGGAAAACCCAAAGTGTTCGCCTTATCTTGGTGGGAGCAGACTGCTGTTACTACAACATCATCTGGGTAGGGTAAGCCAGAGATACTCCTCACTTGAAATGGCATAACTGAGATGTTCACAGGGCATTTAGATGCAAGTTCAACCAGTTTCGCAAATGTTAAGTGCCCCCATGGATTTGCAAAGTTGTCCCTTTCAGGCAAGGATTATCTCCTAAGTGCTACAAACTTTAATAGGTCAGTATATTCCAATGATTTGCAGCTGTGGCAAGTGAATGTGTGACACCACCCTACTTGTAGTTACTACATGTTTGTTTTGAGCTCAAGAAGGGGAGGAAAGTTGGTTGATGGGATTAGAATAAGAAAGGAGATGGCCCAAATGATTATGAATGGGCAGGAAAGAAAAACTTAATCTTCCTTTTTAAATTGTGACCCATGCTATGAAAGCCATGCCAAAGATAACAATAGTGAATTAAACTAAAATATATACTGCAAAGGGACTGAATCTACAAGATGTAAAGGTGTAAATCTAAGGGATGGTGCATTACAATTTTAAGTGAGATACAACCATTTTTAACTATAAATTATCTGACTTATTTGGATATAACCATTTTGTAAACAGTTGTGTCTTGTACATACATTGAGCTAAAGAAACATCCTATAGGAAGATCCCAACACAATATAAATTCAGGCTCACCACCATCAACCACAGGGATCAACTGGTTTGTTTTAAGCAGTGATCCCCATACATTAAATCCAAGAATATAGTTCAAATAATACAGTTCAACAGACTTTTCCCCAAATAAAATATTTTTGTTACTTTTGATTCATCTGACCTTCATGTTGACTTGAGGCTATTTTTTCTCTTGAAAAAAATCGCGTAGGGTAGGTTAGTGGCTATCAGAGTTCAATACTTTACAGGATGCGTGATTCCAGTCCAGTCTCAGGATGCTTACTCCTTGGGCTGAATGTGCTGAAGTGAAGTTCTCATCCTCTGGGCAATGGTACATATTTAGGGGCAAACCCTGCTCCCATCATTAGTTGCAGAAGTCTTCGTACACTGTAAAATATCATATTTCTGTTGTAGTAGGGAGCTGCCTGCCTACAGAAAGTTTGTAAGCACATCACCCATAAGACAGCATCGATACATGTGTATGTGATTATTTCATGTCCATCTGATGGATAAACCAATGCCCACCACATGGCACAAAGTAGCTCTTCACAGCAGTGTCAAGAGGGATGGAATAACGTAACTGGGGGAAGTGAAAGCAATGGCTGCAGAGCAGCAGCAGTGTTCTGTGCTCTGGGATTGGTGGTGTCCATTCCTGCTGACATTGTACAAAGCATGCTACTTATTAGGCTCTGCACACAGGTCCGTAATTAAAATATTAAGCAATAACAATAAGTACTAGGTGTTAATTACCGGCTGGAAGGAGCTTATGATTAATAACCCCACCTAGCCATTAATCCCCGGCAAATGACCTGTGCGTAGGACATTATTGCTAAGTCCTGCAGTTCTTTTCAAGCAACACTTGGCTCTTTTACCAAGTGCAGCTGATTGACTTATAAGGTGAAATAACTATATAAGCTTGTGTGGATATTGGGCAATGTATTTTTCAGATCATTTTACAGGTATTATCTACAACTAGTTAAAAATTATGAATCACCTCTCAACAGTCTATTCAGCATATAATGCATTTTGTCAGTCTGATCAGTAAAGAGCAGCTTTACAGCCCTGTGGAAGGTTGCAAGTCCTCTAAATTGCAGGGTATGTGCAGTGACACAGTTACTGTTGTGGCACAAAGTGGTAGTATGAGACCTTAATAAGTAAAGGATGGGGAAGGCAACTCATAAGGAATGTGTGAATGGAAAGGCCAGTTGTGACTCCCAACATACAGAGTGTGTGCTGTAGATAAGTTGAACAAGAAGTTAGTACCTTGTTTGCAATTTAATGGAAAATATTTTCATTTTGGAAGACTTAGGCATTTTGTGGCAAAAAAAGCAATATTACCCTCTTTGCAAATTTTGCAAAATTTTAATGTTTTCCGTTTAAAAAAATCAACACATTTTCAAATAAACATGGCTTTCCAGCAAAATCACATGAACATTGGACAGTGTTACATGATTTAGGTATGAAAAATTTTTGTTGCAACCTTGAAACTGTTTGAAGCAACAATTTCCTGAAAATATTTTCATAACTTCTGCACATCTCCAGTTAAGATGCTTCTTGGGCTGAGCTATAGATGAGAGGTAAGTGGATGAGGAAGAAATTATGCTGTATTAGTTTGTCTCAGAGGTGCAACTGGCTGCTTGAGCCCCCTGGCCAGCAGCCAAGCATGGGGCAGTGTCAGTGACTGCACTACTGGGGATGTGGCAGTGGCAGCAATAGTGGAAGAGGCTGGACCAGCAGTGTAGCTCCACTCTTTTTGTACCTCTCCCTTCCCCCATCTAGGGTTGGCAGTGCACCTGGGCCTGGTGCCCTTCCCATCCTCCCTGCCACACTTCATTATACTACTGTTTTTCCCACCAAAGAAAGCAAAGATAGTGTTGACCTCTTGGCTATAAAGTGCTTGATTTACAGGCTTGCTGAAGAATTTTAGTGAGTAGGATGAAGTTTGTCTAAATGCTTAACTGATGATATGATTTTTATCCAACAGCAAATCATGAAAAGACTTATAAAACGTTATGTTTTGAAAGCACAAGTGGACAAAGAAAATGATGAAGTAAATGAAGGTGAGAGACATTGTAAACATAACACTTCCTGATACTGTTACGTTACGTATTATTTATTTTACTAGGTGCACTTAGCACAAATATGAAGTGAAAAATAATATTCGCTACACAACATATACAGTGTCAGTGGAAAAGATGGATAAAGATGGGGGAAAAAGGATGTATTATTGTCCCCATTGGGATAATATGGAAACTGAAAAGATTCAGTGATTTGTCCAAAGTCATGCAGGAAGTCTGTGCTGTAGCAAAGAAATGGACTCAGCTCTTTTGGTTTAATACTTCAGCCATAAGACCACCTTTCCTCTCCATTTCATCTCAGCTGAACAGGTGGTATTGTATCATGCTGTGTATGATTTGTTTCCTCTCTTCCATAAAACCATGTTGAAATTACATTCAGCTATAAAGTTCCATGGCTCTGATAGAACACATCAAACTAGCTATGTAGTATGCTGAGAAGAGAGCAGCTGTGGTCACAGTTCATCTGTAGTCCAAAGTTCTCTGTAAAATGATAGATCTTTAAGCACCTTAAATCTTAAACAATTGAAGAGCTGCTCTCCTATTAGGCTTGAAAATAAATTGCTACACTATACCGTATATAATATTTTTTTATGAACAGGAATTTCAGTATGTTTGAGAACCAATAAAATAATGATGAAGGATAAAGATAAAACATTTGAAAACATTAAAGCCCCAAATTCTACCAGTAATTAAACAGACAACTCTTGATGTGTCCTGTCATTGAACTAATTTCTGACTAAGACTAGAATGGAAAAGGGAAGCCACATGTGACAAGTCCCACAGGTGCGGACCGGCTAGAAGTTGCAAAGAGTTGTACGAAAATAACTAATACAGTGTATAGTTCAAGTGGGCATTTTTTAACCAGATGCCTATATGTCCGTAGTTGTATCAAGAAAACTAAAGGTATAATCTCATTTTGGTATTTTTTGGACTTTGGTATGTACATACATCTTCTGCAAAGCAGGAGAGATGTGACAAAAGGATAGTGCTTTGTCACCAAACTTCTTGAGAAAGCACAAATCTTTTGGAACTATTTGCTCTATCATGTATCTGCATATGGATTTTAGATCAAGTATTCAGAACCCTGAACCAAATCAGGAGACCTACTTGTGATCTCAGCTTTTTCACTGATTCTCCTTGAGTGACCCTGGGCAACTCGTCTGAGCTAAAACTTCCAATTCTTCAGATATAGTATAGAGATAATATACACTGTGCCATATTTACCTCACAGAGATATTGTGAAGTTTAAGTCTGGGTTTCGAAGCATGTGAGATGTAAAGCACCAAGTATATTGTGAATAGAAAACCCTCTATAATTGCTAAGTATTATGATTTTTTCAAATATAGAAATATGAAGATTCCACTTAATTTTAAAGTAAATTATGTAAGAGAACAACATAGGTCTTATTTTATACCCTACACAACACACATCAAACAGTTTCCTGTTGGGTAGTGCATAAGAATGATCAGAATTCATGGCTGGGAGAAGAATGAACCCAAGACAGTTTCCATCCTTGAACTGAGTGCTCTTCAATAAATGAATGTTGTTGTTGATGATCAACCTAGACACTTTTTGATCATGAAGGTTTCAATTGAAGTGCTATGTCAGTGCTTTTGGCAAATTGTAGCAACAATTTAAATACACTGAATTTTTCTGTTTCTAAGGATATGTATGTTATTGAAGAGGACAGTCTCAAGAGATGTGAGTTGCAAGCGTGGCCAGTTCTGCCACACTTTTTCTGTGTGACCTTAGCAAGTCATGCCTTGCTGCTGCTTTCTAAAATGGGAATACTAACTTACCAACCTCTCAGCAGTGTTGCTAGGATTATTCATTAATATTTGCAAAACACTTTGAGACGCTAAGATGCTCTTTGTACATACGAAGTAGTGTCACTGTGTTTCACTGAATTATTGAAATTCCAGTGTACTTACAGGTGTTTGGGTAAAAATAGTTCTGAAATATGCATTGCTTTGACTTAACAAAATTTCATGTACTGAGTGTTTGATAAACAATGCTTAAAAATATTCCCTTCATTAATTGACACAGGTGAACTAAAGGAAATCAAACAAGATATTTCCAGTCTTCGCTATGAACTTTTGGAGGACAAGTCCCAAGCAACAGAAGAACTTGCAATCCTAATACATAAACTCAGTGAGAAACTAAACCCCAATATGTTGAGATGTGAATGATTCTAGAAATGATCCTTGGCTTCGACTACAGCACAACTATTTATTGGCAATAATATTTCTGAGTATCTTATACTTGAAAAATATATTGTAGATTTTTAGCACTAAATAACTTTATGTACAGCTTCTTTGAAATTTAACCTTAGGAAATTTTATTAGTTTACCACACAAAAAATACTCCGTTCATTTTTAATGTACTGAAATGTAAGAACTCTCATGACATTGTTTGCATTTATTCAGCAGGAGAGTACAAATGTATCTGAAGAATTATTTCATTGCTGGTATTTCAACAGTTTTATGAACAAACTTTGAAAATTATTTGCACTTTACAATTTGCAAAAATAAAACAAAGAAACATAAATAAAATCTACAGAATGCACTGCATAGTACACTAGTCCCTGAAACAACTGGTATGAGTAAGATATAATATACAAGGAATAACCAGGTGGGCCTTGGTAAAGGATCGCTCAAATGTCTTTTATCAATGCTAAGTTATAGTTGAAGAATAGGCACTTGAAAGTTTCAAAATAGATATCAAAGCCTAAATATAATTTTAATAACACTGTTTAACATACAAATACTGTAGTTTGTTTCGTAATATGGCAAACTGTTTGCTTTCAACGCTGGGGCCTAGAGATCCTTTTTTTAAAAAAAAAACAACTTTTGAACGTAATGTGAACTCAGTCAAAAGCTACACTTTCATGTGGTAGAGATGATTTTTTTAAATTCAGATTCTATGCAGGGCTGGTATTTTGTTACACTGTTCTAAATGATGCCTCTGATGCTTACTTGTTAAATAAAAAATTCATACTTAAATGACTCCTTACCTGGTCCCAATAGTTCAGAACCAGATTTTGGACTGTATGGTAAAACTGTACAGCAGTCAAATATAGGCAGCACTTGTTGTGGTGTCTACAATTAAGGTTGCCTAATGTTTCCTATTATAAGACTATTTTTTTCAATGCTCAGAACTTTGCCAGATTTGAACTGCTCGATATTTCCATGCGAGGCAGACATGTTTTGCAGGAATTTTCAACCAAAGAAAGAAAAATGCAGCCATATCTGGAACAAAACTAGAAAAAATATACATATATGTGTATATACCTGTATAATTGTTTTTATACATACACACATTCACTACTATATATATATATATATATATTTATAAATAACTTAATCTAATACATTACATATCTTATGTAGGAACTTTATCAATATTATATAATACATAATATTGTAATATATGCATATATAATATTTCTATAATATAAAATTAAAATAGATAATAGTATTAATATTTGCCTAGTAGAAACATATATACACACACGTGATGCTGGGCAAATATTTATATATTATTGAAGTATAATATATTATTATTAATAAAATAATACTATATACATATATATACATACATATAAAAAGTTCCTACATGATGTTGGGCAATTTTTTTTTTTTTTACGTGTGTTCCTCATTTTTAGTGGGAGTGGACAACATTAAAGGTCTTGGACCTGATTTTCAGAAATGCTGAACACTCACTATGGAAGCCCTTTTCTGAACACATAAGCCACTGAAAAATACCAAGGACCCTCAAACCCGGCATTCAGACTTCATGGGCCTGTTTCACATTATTCTTGCTAGGCCTATCATCCCCCCCCCCACAAAAAAGATTCAATACTGCCTCACAGAGGCCATGTGAAGCTAAGGGAATGCGTGGGAAAAACCTCAAGACACTATAATGATGACGAGCTCCGTATGACACCCCCCACACGGAACTTATTAAGGCAGCAATTCTGGGCACGGATGAGGCTTACCACAGTAAATAAGATGTGGCACCACGGAAATAAAATTAAATCCTGAATTAACTGCTTACACTGTGCAGTGAATATGGGAGTGGGGAGGGGAGGGGGTGCTAAACTGACGTTCTCAAGCAAACTCATCAGGGAGCGCATTAAAGATGCATTTCCCGACTCGCCCTTGACTTTGCAACCTCCCTTTGCAGCAGACTGTCTCCATGCAGCAGCGCAGCACATGGCTGCGGGCCCTCCGCTGTGGGCACGGGTCTCAACAGTCACAAAGCCCGCCTTTTCTCTCTCCTTTCATTCTCGCTTTTCTTCTTCTTTTCTCTGTCTTCTCCCTCTCACTCTTTCTTTCCTTCCCTCCTTCTCCTTCTAACCCAGCAGTTTTCACCCTTGCCAGTCAGATGTCGACAGTCACAACACCTTTTCCTTCTCTGTCTGTGTCCTTCTGCCTAACCCGGTGGCTCTCGACCTTGCCAGGCTCCGGGATACCTTGCGAGCCTCAGGGCGCCGCTCAGAAGACGCAGCTCCGAGCTGCCCTCGGCTGGTGGAGAAGAGAAACACCCGGTAACAGGAGCCCGGCCCCGGCGCACGCACGCGCCCCGCGTGGCTCCTCAGGGGAAACCAAGTGACAGTCCGCCCAGCCAGGAGAACACACAGCACTCCGCAGAGCGGGCGCGACGCTTTAACCAATCCCACAGCACGTTTCATACCTACCCCCTCGTTCTGCCCAATACGAGGCACGCTTGGAGCGACACTTTATCCAATCCCGCAGCGCGTTGCATGCCCACCTCCTCTCCCTGCCCAATCCGAGGCCGGTTTAAGGCCCCCTCCCAGCCTTTCATTGCGCTTCCATGGTAACTGTAGAGCCGCCACCTCTGGGCCGAACCGAGGGGCCCGGGGAAGCGGTTGCCGCTGCCGCCGCCGCCATGGAGCTGGGCCTAGCGCTGGCCCGCGTGGATTACGTGCAGGTGACCCACGAGGCCAGCCCCCGTCCCGCGCTGCCGCGCCCGGCGCGGGATGGAGGGGCTTTGACTGGGCGGTGCCAGCGCTCTTGCTGAGGCCGAGGCTGGAGGATCCTGGCTACAGGGTCCGACTCCTCTGCTGAGGTCCAACTGCCAGACTGCCAGATTTGTGGCCAGGGAGGAGTTTGACTGCCATGATCGGATTGGTTCGGGCTGTGGGGGGTTTTGCCCCCCTCCGTAGCTGGGGCCCGGGCGGGATCTCCTGAGCATAGTTGACAGTGTTTCGTAGGAGGAGGCGTTTAGCTGGTGTGGCACCTCGGCTCTGGCAGGGTGTTGGGGCTGCGTGGTGGTGGCACAGTTTCCTGTAAGCTTGTGCAGAGTTTAGATCGTGGTTTGTTAGGGGATGGTTTGGAGAGGGATGGTCCTTCCTCCGGCAGCGGGAGGAGGTCCCTTCCAGCCCAACTTCTCCAGGACGCCATGATTTGATTCTTCTTACGCTACCACTTACTTTATAGGGTCAGCAGTCAATTTGGCAGCAGTGACAGCATCATTAACCACCCCTTGCCTGCCCACAGCTTCTCCTTCCCCCATCCAGAATAGCAGGACTTGGAGTTACAATCCTTGGAGGGACCTTGTTCAGTTTTTACTTGATGGGTCTATTGTTTTAGGCCATCTGCATCTTCATAGGACTATCGCAAAGTAGGATCTGGAAGGGGGCTGTGAGTCAGGAGTGAGGGGACCAGCGGGCTTGGGAGTGAGGAGATACAGCATGGACAAGAGCAGGGTATTGGCATATCAACCCTTTGTGCTGCTGCTGGGTGTAGGTTTGAGCCCCATGAGGTGCAGCAGCACCTGGGCTTGCAGCTGACCCATGGGGGAGTAGTGCATTGGGACTCTTCCCCTTTGCTTGGCACTGGGGAGGCTGTGCCTGGAGTCTGGTGTCCAGTTTGGGGCCCCTGCTACAGAAAGGATGTGGTCAAGCTGGGTAATGAAAATGGTTCTGAGCCTGGGACATATGACTTGTAAAGAGAGACTGAGGGAACTGGGATTATTTAGTCTGGAGAAGAGAAGACTGAGGGGGCCTTAATAGCAGCTTTCATCTGCCTGAAGTGGGGTTTGAAAGAGGATGGAGCTAGACTGATCTCAATGGTGGCAGATCTCAGAACAAGGAATAACGGTCTCAAATTGCAGCAAGGGAAGTTTAGTTAGATATTAGGAAGAACTTTCTCACCAGGAGGGTAGTAAAACACTAGAACAGGGCTGGGATGGCTGTGAGTCAAGAGTGAGGGGCACTGGCAGGGCCAGGAGGCTATGAGCTGAGAGTGAGAGGCAACAGCTTAGGCAGGGCACTGGCATATCAGGGCTGCTCAGCACCACAAAGTTGCAGGAGGGACAGCTACAGCTGACCCCGTGTCCTGGTGAGCAAAGGGGACAGGGGGAGCTCTGATTTTCAATGATACAAAAAGCAAAATCAAACACCAAAATAAATGGGTACTCAAAATTTATTTTATTATAATGATTGAGGCACTGGTAGGCTTCTAAATTGCTTTAAAATTGTAAATATATCAATAAAACACTGTGCTCAACTGATACTTATATATATAGGTAAGTGAAATGCCATAC